>NW_020838012.1:3772129-4000302 GCF_003676395.1 Aethalodelphis obliquidens | reverse complement strand
GCAATGAATGACTAATTAAAAGCCCTTTTCTTTTTTTTTTTTCTTTTGCTTCTATGTGGACTTCAGCCAATTGAGTTCCCACTCTGTGCCTAGACTGAGAATTATCTCTCATTTTTCACTTTCCATGCTTTAAGAGGCCTAGACAGAATAGATGATTCTTTGAGAGGGCACTGCAATGGCACGTAGAGGCAAAGGACACCCACTGGAAAGGCTCGTGGAATGAGACAGAGTTATTTTAAGAGCAGGACACACTTGATGCCTGGGATGGTGAGGCAGGGAGATCCCAAGACAGCAGCAGTGCTGCTGGCCTAGAGACCAAGCAGGATAGCCTGGAGCAGATCGAAGGACTCTAGGAGAGACTTCTTTTTTTTTTTCTTTGGCCATACCACACGGCTTGTGGGATCTTAGTTCCCCGACCAGGGATTGAACCCAGGCTCTTGGTAGTAAAAGCACAGAGTCCTAACCACTAGACCACCAGGGAATTTCCTAAAATATAATTTTTGGTCTAGAAAATTTGCTATCTATTAGCTATTAGTAATGCTGAATAGGTGTGATGAAACAGACATTCTCAGACATTGCTGGTAGAAACTGAATCCTCTTAGAGAGCTATGGGACTTATGCAGCAAGACCACCAACTGTTATGAAAGACCTTGGTAATTTTCATACTCTTTGATTCATAAATATATGAAGATATAAGAAAATTATATCTATATTTTCATAAAGTAAACTTAATTTTAAGAACATTCATCCATCATTATTTGTAATAGTATGAATGCAGAAGCAACCTCAATAGGGTAATACTTAACTATAATATGGTTATAAAATTTATACAATAATATGGAAAATTTAAGTACATATTCTTAAATTAAAAACACAAACTTGTACTATGGTAAGTGTCTCCCCCTCAAAAAAAAATCCATTGAAAAATGGGAATAGAAATACATAAACAGTGATTTTTCTCTAATTTCCAACTTTTTAAAATTATTTCTACTTTTATTATGAGTATATGATAAGTAAACAGAAGTACATATTCATAAATTTTGATTAAAGCAGCTTTTTTAACACAACCTTATATATCCAGTAATCTAGGTTTCATTTGTCAATTACTTTTTAAATAGTGAAAAAATATAGAAAAGTACCAAAGTATTATAATAAATACTCATATTCTCATCATCATCTATCAACTATTAATCTTTCCTTGTTTTGGCTTTGTCTTTTCTCCTCGGTTATTAATTTAAAAAATTACATCACTAAGATTTGCAAATATGCAAGTCATATTTCTTTGTTGATTATTAGGCACCTTTTCAAGAGTATTAATAATTCTTCTCCCTTTGTGTCTCTATAACCAGTCAGCCAAGTACTTTCAGGACCCCAAATTGAACTACTCTTTCTAGGTGTTTGATTTTGACAGGAACTCTTTACCTCATCCGAGGCTGACATTCTTTCTCATTCGTTACCATAGTTATTCTGAATATTTAATTCTCAATCGCAACCATGCACTTATCCCTTCTTTTCATCAGACAACCTTACCTTCTACTTCAATGTGAAAATAAAGGTCAGGTCACTAAGCACAAACATCAACTTTCCTCTCCATCGCTCAGGACTAATATGCCCCTGATATACACATGGGTTGTTTGAATCAATCTGTTCCGTATCATTGATACCCCAGGTCAAACAGGTTAATCACTGTTTTGAATATCGCGTCTGTCGCGACTTCAAAATTTACCAATATTTTATTCTTACTTCTGTCTGTCTCAGAAGAAGAAAATTTCACTTTCAGGCAACAGCTAACTTCTGTATTTCACTTCTTCATAATTTTTCACCAATAATTATTTTGCCTTCCCTTTGATCTTCAACCTCTTCCTATTCACCAACTCCTTTTTCTCCATGTGTGACTTACTCAAACCTTCCTCAGTATTAAAAAAAAATCCATGAAGATTTTAGACCTAATTTTCATTTATAAAAATGCAAGAGTAGAGGATCTGACTGATTTTATCTAGAAATCTTAAACATGAAAGAAAAAAAAGTGGGGGTAAGGCCTGTTTTAGACTGCAAGAAACTTAAAAGGAGGCACAACAACCAAATTCCCTGATTCCAAGAAACTAACTGTAGACGACTTTTTTTGAGACAATAGGAGAAATTTGAATATAAACTGGGAATTAGGTATAATAGAGTTACCATTAATTTTGTTGGATATAAACATGGCATTATATTTATAAAGGAAAAATACAGATTTTTAGTGAAACATGGTGAAGGATCCGGCGATTAAATAACATGATGTCTGGGACTTGCCATAAAATAATTCAGAAAAGAGAACAAGAGAAAGGAAAAATGTAGTAAATGTAGCAATATAATTATTGATAATTGTTTAGTCTGAATTGTGATGGCTCATTTTACTTCTTTCTACTTTTGTGTATGTTTCAAAGTTTTTCTTCAAAAAGTTGTTTTAAAAAGCTATATGAACAAAAAAGTCTCCTTTAACCTCATTTCCCTTCAAGGTTCATTCTCTTCTCTCTCTTTTTTTTTCTCTTGTTATTTCTAGAAATAGCTGTTTGACTAACCACCTCCACTTCCTTATTTATCTACAGCAATTTGCTTTTTACACACACAATCTTCTTGAAACTGCTCTATCAAAAAGTGGTTTAGGGCTTCCCTAGTGGTGCAGTGGTTAAGAGTCTGCCTGCCGATGCAGGGGACACGGGTTCGTGCCCCGGTCCAGGAAGATCCCATATGCCGCGGAGCAGCTAGACCCGTGAGCCATGGCCGCTGAGCCTGCGCGTCCGGAGTCTGTGCTCCGCAACGGTAGAGGCCCGCGTACCGCAAAAAAAAAAAAAAAAAAAGTGGTTTATATCTGTCATCTGCTAATTCATTTTCCACTGTAATGCAGAGCAGGAAAGGCTGTCTTACCACAGAGGGAAGGAGAGAGGATGCACAGTGTTTGCGTGTGGGAGGGGGCGGAGGGTCACTCCAAAAACCGTTAACATGATGACTTAACTTGCATGATTTGCTCACAGACATAAGGTCACCACACAGGATGTTATAGTAATCCTTTTGAAGATGTAACTATCAACTATGAAAACCACAATAGCCTTGACTGAGCAGGGGATTAATTCCTTCCCTGCTTGCCAACAGATCCGTCAACAGAAAAATAAGGGTGTGTTTAGACGTCGCCATCCACTTCATGAGGATAGTTTGAGGTTTCTTGTCACAGGAACAAAACATGCCCTTAAATAAAGAACAAATTCTTCCATGTGACCTCTAAGGCCTGGCAGGGTTGGGTCTCTCTGTGGCACATGCGCCCTGTGTTCTGCACTGCAACCCGCATGCCACTGGGTCTTTGCATCCCCTATCCTCTCTGTTCCCTTGAGCACCACTGCCCTTTCCCTATCCTCTCCCCAGAGCTTCTGAGCTCAGCACAGTCTTTCCTTTCTCAGGAAAACCTGTCCTCCCGGAGTAGACAAATCCTGCTCTCCCAGCTCCTTGCACTGCTCCTTCCTAGCTCTTATCAAGCTATAATTTTACATTTATTTGAGTCTTTCGTAAAGTATGTCTTCATTATACTATAGACTCCATGAAGGCAGGGACGAGATTTTGTTTGCCCTCAGTAATCCTTAGTGCCTTAGAAGTGGTATGCTCTTAATTAGTCCTTGATCAATCTCCCAACATGTAAGCCTGGAGTCATTTGATTTCTCTCTCATCTCAACCCATACTGCTCCATACTTCCTACTTATGACCCACATTTATCTGTTCCATTTCAGGCCAATCCCAAAGCTATATACTCTGGAGGCCTCATGAACTTTGTGATTAAAAAGAAGAGTCAATATTCTCCTAAATCCCAGTTGTTGTATTTAAACCCAACTGCTTTTCATTCCTTATGTAAAACTTCACTGTCTTTAGTATCTGTCCTCCTACTGGTACACTGCTCACTTCCCAATAATAAAAGATTTTGAAACTTACATTTTTAGGTACCTCCTGTCCTGCCAACATAACAGTGACTGCCATGGTCATGTGAATGACCCACGTGAAACCTGGTCGTGCGGTCAGTCCCTTGATTTCCTTATCTCCAAAGATCCTGGCCTTCCCTCCACCTCAGTTGCACCTAGTCAGACTCACACTCTGGACTTTGTCACTAACCCAGACTAATTCCTATAAGAAATCTTCAACCCCGGTAACCCACCCTGACCATAATCTCCATATTCCAGTTCTTTCGCCAAAATATGGGTGTTAACTTCAGCTGTAATCTTTCCTGACCACTTTGTAGTGTTTGACAATGTTGCCCAAATATTTCTTATAAAAACTCTTAACTGTCATGAAAATCATCTCTCCTGGTCATACTCCTCCTTTTCTCATTCCCTCTTACTCTCATGCATGAGATTTTTTTTCCTGCCTCTCAAACTATTGCTTCTCCAGTTTCTGTCCTTGCCCACTGCTCTTCTCATTCAGTATGTCTTTCTGGGTGACTCACATAGCTTACGTAACTCCCAATTTAAATGGATTGAAATAAGATGAACAGCCATCTTCTTTGAAGTTCACTAACTGTGCTATGGGTAAATTCAAATACCTAGTAGTTTTGTTCCCAGCTTTGATATACAAACTAGAAAGGACACATTATTACCCTCTCACTTTGCCAGTGTAATCATAATTGCTTCCTGTTCTCGCAAGTTATGAAATAAGTTATGTTCCGCAAGAAATACTGTGATGTCCCACCATTATTTCCTCTACCAGTTTTGTGACCTATGAGAAGGACCTTCAGATGATCTAATTGATTCCTAAAGTTCAATCTGTTTTAACAGTCAGCAAATCTGTAACTCTGTGAGTGGCTGGATTAAGAGCACATAGCACCTAATACAATAGATATTTACCTAATCCGGAAGGATATGAATTCTAAATACCTATTCTGAAACAGGATCCTTACATAAGAATACTACTTAGTTGCCACATAGTTTCCAGAAGTGTAACATAGTTTCAGATATAAAAAAATAAAATTAAAAATATGCTGGCTGTAACAGAACACTCTTTTATTTTTACCAATGCACCCCAGTATCACACTTTATTTTCCAACCGTTTTTGAGTCTAGTTGGTAGCCTTAGAGAGAGGTGATTTTTATTTGTGCACGATTCAGCAAAGTTCATTTCCAATGGTATCTAAATGTCCTCATCCCAGAGGGAAATAAATTGATAGACCACTATGGAAGCATTTTCAGCTGCAGAGTTTAGAACTGTGTCCTCCTTGGTCAGTAAGGTATTCATTGAAAAGCCCAAGAGAACACCAGCGGCAACATTTGAGCAAGTCTTCATTGTTTTTGTCTGAATATATTTAGCACACAACTTTCTGGGAAGGTACCAGGGTAGAATTACCATAACTAACAATACATTTCCTTTCCATGTAAAAGTGGAAGTGATTGCAAGGATTGTTATTTGTGTGGCTCCAAAGAGATACTGCATATTGCTGCATAATACAGTTGTACCATGGAATTTGCAAAGTTTCCTGACATGATCTCATGAAGCACCCGCTGATTATTTTGTTCATCAATTAAATAAGGTTTTAGAACTACAATCTGTTCTACGTCAAAGTGTGCTGCTTTGTACTAATTACTCCATTAACTCTTAGTAAATAGGAAAATAACGTCTATATAACATGTCAGTCATGGAATGGCTCTTATATGATTTTTCTCATCAGGTTAATGTTTTGAAGCCGTCAGGAGCAGTTTTTCTCTCAATTAAAGAGAAAGCTGGAGCTATCTGTGGAGACCTTAGGAAGAACTGGAAATCTACAGAACTGCAAGTAGAGGTTGGTTTAGTGGCTTCAAGAACTCCTAAGCTTTCTTCTACATTAAGCTTCCTGGAGAAACTGAGTTTAGATGAAGAAGATGAAAAGACATTTCCCTTGCATTAAAACAATGGAAAAATGTAAAAGGTTACACTCTGAATTAGATTTTTAATTTTCATTACAAGGTCTGACAGAATGGGCTACCTCCAGGATCTCTACCTCACAAGGGAAGCATAAGCACCAGGGGTTAAGGCTGCAAAGATCAATTGATAGGGCATAAGTACCAATGGACATGTAACTGTGTTCATATGTCTATTAGGATTGTTAACTGCCCTTATTAGTGCTTTGTTTGCAAAAGTTCCATAGCTTTTGAACTATCTTCCCTGATCCTACTCTTCCCATAAACTCTCTTATTTTTAGTGTGCGATTTTGCAGAAAGTGAACATGCCTTATAATAGATACACCTAAATAATTTCCATTTTATAAACAGGAGAAATGTACATGTATGAGAGACTAAAACCAAGTCACAACCAATTCAAAGACAGAGTAAAAATTGGGATTTATGATTATTAATTCTTATAAGACTGTTTTAAGTAGTACTTGTTCATCTATATTTATTCATTGGAGATATATGGGTTCATAAAAATCGAAACTTTTCAACTACTTTAATTTTCCTTTTATTTTTACATATTTATTTCCAAACAGACTGATTTATCACTGTTGAGGGACTCAGGGCTTCCATGTAACACATTTTAAGACATGGTTAAAATAAAAGATATGCAGGTGAAAAATACTACACAGCTTTAGGATTGTTCTTGACAACTTTTCAAAAGATAAAGCCAACATTCCAAAGACTTTCCTACTGAGTGGAGAAGGGTGGAGACATACTTAGCATCTGATGTTAAGCTGGCTGGTAGAGGGTGATACCTTCATGGTGGATGAGGATGTGAAGGGTGGAGGTGGAAGCCATTGTCCTGGAGGACAGAGTGACACATGTCCAGGCAACAGATGCATGTGATACCAAAAATCAGCCCCGGGGCCATTTTGCCATGTGTGTATGGGTTGCTGAATATCTTCGCATATGACATTTCTCTATGTTAATTCATTATGCACTTGACCTGAGAAACATGTATTGTCCATCTACTGTATTCTAAGAACTGTGCTCAGCATGAGGGAGAGAGATGAAAGACAGAGTCTCTGCTCTCAAGCAAGTCCACAGCCAATCACAGTCCAGTGTGGTAATGACTATCTGGTTCTGTGGGAGCAGAGGAGGCACTTCTAACTTCAACTGTGGTCAGGAAAGGCTTTAAAATGTGAAGATAATGCTTGAGTTTAGATTCCAGGAAAACCTGGGAGCCTACTAGGTAAATAAAGGGGAGTAGGAGACTTTCACGCAGAGAGAATGGCATATGTAAAGTCATCAAATAAAGGAGAATATAGGAGTCTGTGGAAAATGCAAGTGAGTGTGATTCAAGCATAGCCTGTGAGTGTGTGTGTGAGTGTGTGTATGTGTAATATGTGGGTAGTGGGAGTGGTGGGGAAGGAATAGGGGGTTGGAGGTTGAAATTGAAGCCAAAGAGCAGGCAAAATCCAAATCATAGAAGAGCTTGTTTATTAAGAGATTGAAATCTGTACTTTTTGACAACCAGTTTATTTATTCTAAGTTGCTTCCAATATCTGTTTTCCCCCATAGCATTCCCAGACATTTACGAAACATTTGTCACTACAGTGAATAGAATTCATTGTTACCATTTTAAAAAGGAGAAAACTGAGGCTTACAGCTGTTATACGAATACATCAAATTCCCACAGTAAGCAAGTAGTAGAGTTTGAACATTGTCCTAACTAGCCTTATTGAATCCAACCCAAAGAAACATTTCAGGGAGGAATTACTTGTTCAATATGTGTGTGACATTCAATATGGAAACTGTTCATCCATCATTTCATTTATCTGATATTTATTGAATATCTATGATATGCTAGGCACTGTGTTAGGAGCTTGGGGGGAAAAAATTAGTAAAACATGAAGACTGACCTTAAAGCAATTTGCCATTTGCAAATCCCAAACTTCACTGTTAGGACAGGTAAGCATTGATTAAACATAGGAGATGGTTTTCTAGATTGACTAAAAGAATCTCAAACTACTCTGGCTGAAACAATTTCTCTTAGATACCTCAATAAAACAATAAAGGAAAGAGATATGTTGGGCTAAAAATACAATATAATTTGAGAAGATTGGCCTCAAACATGCTTAAAGAGTTTTTTTTAAAATGGCAGACAGTTTAATATCCTGTTCAGATAAAATAACAGATTACTTACAAAATTACATACATAAATGAGTCATAATGCTTGCTAAGCCTCATGTTTACTCATTTAGTGTGGTGGGATTTGAGAATGATGAAAAGAAACAGTATTTGTCTCAAAATGCAGTGTATTTTCCGGCTTGGCAAGTATTTACTGAATGCCTACCATGTGTCAGGCTGCTTCATAGGTATTTTCCATTCTGTTGTGTAACAGTAAGCAACTTAGTTCCCATGAGTCTCAGTTGCCCATCTGTAAAACAGAGATGCTAATAATACCTTCCTCACCACATTGTTATAAAGATCACATGAGATATCACGAGAAAGCACTTGGAACATGTAGCTTTTCAATAAATGTTTGTTCAGTCTGAATCATAGAATCTTCACTATTATTCTTAAAATAAGACTGGAAGAACTTTATCAAATCCTATGTGCTTCAAAGCTGAAAGCTCTTCCATAACTTTATTAAAAATACATATTGTCAGATATATGCAAGCTTTATTTTTGGCAGAAGAGCAAATATAATAAAGAAAATGATAACAAAGGTCTGAAAATAAAAATAAATTATAGGCTGAATTATAACATTGTAGACAAATTATTCTTAAATGTATTTGAAAGGGCTGTATATTCCCCCAGGAACTTAAAGAAGTGGCATATTTTTTCATATCTTTTCTCTATTATGCATTTCTTTAAGATCAGGGCTACTTAAATGAAGCAGTCAGTCACATTCTCTACTTAGGGTAAGAAAGTATAAATATCATATAAACAAAGTAAAGCAATGGATTCATCCTGTAAGAAAAAAATTGATCAACTGAATCTCATAACCATGAAACAAATACACCAACATATTATGTGATTAAGTGTTGACAACGCTGTAGTTTATAAAGATTAAACTGTACCTTTATTTATTTTAAATTTATGTCCCATCTATTTCTGAAAGAATGTAAGGGAGTGTATAGAATACAAATGGTTTAAAGTTTCAAGAGACACTGAAACATAACACTAACAAATCAATAAATTCCATCAAAAACCTAAATAACCTGTGCTTTCCAGTTTCTGGGGAAAGTGTGCTTGGTTTCTTGAGGAAAAAATAGACTCGACTTCCTCTTATCCATTCTCTTAGGAGTCTCTTAGGGAAGCTAGAGCTATTCTGGTTGCTCTTATACACTAAGTCATGTGGGCTGGGAAGGTGGAAGACTTCTATTCAGCTTACAACAATAATGTGCTAGTGAAACCCCACTGAGGTATATTGTTGCTATGGACTTGATACAATGAATAATAATATGTTAAGATTATAGATCTGGAATATATCTATTTTAAAAATTAGATAAGAAGACATAATATTAAAAATATTAGTATATATTAAGAAAATAGCTCTAGAACTTTATACTTGACTAGAAGGAACTTTCTACCATAACTTCTATTATAGTAAATGATACTCCTAATGATGATTCTTTCCTTTTTAAAAATTTTTAATGTTTAAAATTTATTTATTTCCATTTTGGTGGGAATTATTTTACTGAAAAAAGCAGAATCGTATTTTTCATTCACTCACTCAGCCATTTCTACAACAAACCTTTATTGAACACTTAATATGTGCTGAGCAATGGACATGGGCTGAGGATGCAGTGATGAGTACAGCATGGCCCCTGCCTCAGAGAGTTCTTGTCTTACTGGGGAATGAGAATGTCAACAGGCTTTACACCATAGCCTCATTGGTGCTATGGGAGCAGTGGAAGAGCACTTCACAGCAATGAGGCGTCAGGACGCTGAGTGAGAGGATAATCTGAAGAATAAATAGATGGTGTGAAGTTAGTTTTCACCCAGAAGGGACACCTTGGACAGTCTTCCCAGTTCATGCAACAAATTCAACATACTGTGGTGGCAAAGAGTTAAGCTGGAGTCAGGTTTAAAGTTTTCACCCAAGTCACACTAAAGAGACAGCCTCACCCTGAAGTCAATGAGGAACCACTGGAGAATGTCAAACCTGTTCATCATTGAGTTTTAGAGACATTGTCCTGACTGAAGGTAGATAGTGTGGAAAATGTACTGGGGTTGGGAGAGTCAGGAGGAGGCCATCACAGAAATACATGGGAGAGGTAACAGAAACCTTAGTAATATAATGGCTATAGGGATGGAGGTTTTAAGACTGGCTTCTACGAGCAGGGAAACAAGTCTAAGATTATTCATTAGGCACAAGCACACAAAGAAGTTTACGATCTTTCACAGAGATTCCCACATCCTGAGATTGATCTCCTATCATTAACATCATTCCATCTAAACTCATCGAGTATCATCAAGCAATAAGATGGTTCCCATTTTGTCCTTTTCAGCTATTATCTCACTCCTTTGCTCTCTTGCCAACCTCCCCTCTTACAACTATGGTTCTGAAACAGAAAAGCTGGAAACATCAAAACAATTAGTACTTACCTCTTTTTGAATTCCCACAAGTTACTGAGAGGTGTGATGCTGTGAAAAAAATATGATAAGGAGTCACTATATCTTACATTTTTACTTAGGAAACATAGATCTAAATACTTGTGATTAAAAGTTAGAAAATTATAAAAAGATATATAGTGTTAGGAAAGATAGTGACCTTGCAGTTAATTTCAAAATAACTATGAGTTTATTGCATATATTTTTTCAGTTCTTAAATTTCTTATCAGAAATTGAGTGGAATAATAAAACAAAATGGACAAAATACTGAAAATTATTGAATCTGGGTGGTGTGTATATGAGAATTCAATATACTATTTTCTCTACTTTTGGGTATGTTTGAAGTTTTCCATAATATAAAGTTTTTTGTAAGTGTTATGGCAATATTATGTGTGACGAATATCCCAAACTGGAAAATCATATAACAATTTTATTAAATTACTTTATCAATTTATTTAGCCTCTGAATTTGTGGGTCTGTTGAACTCATGGTAAGTTTACATTACATTGCTCTAATGTCTTGAGAAAATAGTGCCCCAAATACCTTCCCCTAGAAGATAATTTACAATAAGGATTCAGCCATTTAAAGATAGTGATAAAAATATTATCATTTTCTATCTGAGTAACTTAACCGAATGAAAAATAAATCTTTTGTGCATCAGATAGCCATTAATTTTTTGAAGAACACATTTTTACATTTATTTATGTCCCAACATGTTTCAAATTACTTGATGTGGCCTATGCATATACTAGAGTGATCTCTGATCCTAGAAAATGGGATATATTTCTCAAAATAAAATCATTGAACCTCAGAGAATAATTTTCACAAATAACTTAATATATAATCATATTTCATGTTTTGTTTACTAATGCAATTTTCAAAGTGGTGATGATTTATTACTATTGCTTTTTAAGGTCAAAAAGGTTTATGAAAAAATTCAAAGCAAAAGTTGTCTTACTTAAAACTGAGAAGGAGAAGATGGTGTGAATTAATTGTTTCCTTTTTTGTCAGAAGACATTTTCAAACAAATTAAACAAAACAAGAATTATAGACCCGGCCCCAGACAGATGACTCTCTAGTGGTAAGGCTCCATATACATTGGTAAAGAGAGAAATGTTAAGCCAGGTTCTCCTCGAAGCCTACAACATTCAGATAATCTGCAGTTATCCATTTTCCAAATCTGACCTCAAGAGAAAGGTAAACAGTGATGCAATATTGGGACAATATCCAAGCCATTTTAGAGGAAGATTCCCCACCCAGGTTGCAAATGAATCAAGTCTGAAGAGACTGTGTGAGTGTCTTGTCTGGAATTCAGAAAGCATTTTCTCATGGAAATAATCTTTCTTATCATGATTTGGACCGACCCCAGAAAAGTCCACAAATTTCTTTAAAATGTAATAGATTTGCAATATGTACTGATAAGGTTGGCAGCTGATACTATTGATAATGCCAGAGTTCTCTAACTCAATGACTTCCTCAAAGCCTAGGAGTTTCCCACAATGCCTTTCGTGCTGCTCCCTCTCAAACCCCATTTCACACCACTCTCCCCTCACCCTCTGTGCTCCAGTCACACTGGTCTTCCTTGAGATTCTTGAAAAAGTCAGATTTGTTGTCATCTTAGGACATTGGCACTACCTGTTTTCTCACTTCGATGCTATCCTCTCTGATTTTAGCAAGGCTGGCTCCTTCTTGTCCTTCAGCCATTCAGAAAAATGGCCCTGGGTACAGCTGCCTAGTAGACTCAACTTAACTATTAGATCTTCTCTGACACACAGTGCAAAGTAGCCACCTAATTATTCTATTATGTTATCCTGTTTTAATCCTTTGCATAGCTCAAAAAAAAAATCTACCACCTTATACCTTCTTGTTAACTTCTTTGTACATTACGTATGTGCCCTGCTAATATGTAAGCTCCGTAAGAGAGACCTTGCTCGTCAGTGCCTCCCATCACCTAGACTAATCACAATAGTAGAGCCTCAGTGCATGAGGGAGGGAATTCAATAAACTACAGAACTACTGTATGTAGTAATTGAGACCATAACTGCCGCCAGAATATTTATTCAGAGTCATGTCTTAGGGAACCAGGAACATACCTTCTCCTGTTTCATCCCTGGTGGTGTCAAGGCATTGAAGTTGTCTTCCAACACTCTGGGATGAGGGAAGTAGCTCTAGAGAGGTGCCACTGAATATAGGTGTGGAGGTGGATGGTGTGAGGATTAAGAATGGCCCTGAGACTGACCGAGTGGAGGTGATGGAAAGCTCTGCGGCAGAGTTTTCTCTCCTTATCAATTTCCCTCTGACTTTCTCTCCCTTTTCTCACCTCCATTCTCACTAAACAAGATCGTGGCAAGGAAAGAAGCCAGCTAGCAGCATTAATTGGCCAGGTATGAATAAATATTTCCCCCTTTTCCTTTTCTCCTGCCTTTCCTCTCTTCTTCTCTCCCTCCCTTCCCTCTCTCCCCCTCTAATTTCTCCCATTCTTCACACTCTCCTCTTGCAAGCTTCAGTCAGTGCTGCTGGTGATGAAGTTGGAAATTTGGACAGTGACAAGCACCATGCCCAGCGTGCAGTAAGTGCAAAAGGAATGCTTGCCAAGTAGGACAATGTCAACAGCTTTGCCTAAATCAAGACAGATTACTTCTTTGACTTGCTCTAGGCACTAACAGACATGTCATTAGGCTACTTAAAGGACTTTGATAGTTGGGTATGATGTTTTTCCGTGACGCTGACAGGATTTATTAAAGACTCAATTTTAAGAGACTTAAAATGAAAAGGTTCAAATAGAAAACACTACGAATTCTACTGTTTTAAAAGAATAACTTATACTAAATAGGTAATGACTACTCCTATTCCTGAGTTCCTAAATTTACTATTTTGGTTAGGTTAAGACATGTTTTTCCTTTCAGGAGAGGTACTGGAATTCCTTCACTAGATGCTTAGATACTGTTATGGTCTTTTCTAACAGTTATGAAAAGAAGGACAGTTCAATAATAAAGCTAGAGGTTTCTCTATCAGAAATGATTTGCCCCTTATGGACTTAGAGGCTGGACTTACTGATTTGTTTGAATGCATTCTCCAACATATCTATTTCTACTTTCCAGCACCGGGGAAGACGAGGAGTTGCTGGTTTAGCAGGTCTCTTTGTCTCCATGCCCATGACAGGGATGTATTACCTGATTGTGCCAGAGAGAAGGCTCCAGCTCGCTTAGCTGCTTCTTTGCCCTTGGATTCTCAAAAAGTGACATCACCTAGAAGCAGCTGCCTCACGGGAAGCTGTTAAGGAGGTGGGAATCCTCATGCCTGCTGATTTTTCTGGAATGACAGACAGCCTAAGAGCCAGATGCAGTAAATTCTTGAAAGCAAAGTTTCTTAAAAACAGTGAAAAAATATTATAAAAAGCCACATTTACTTTGATCTAGAATTCAAGCAAACTTCAGTGTTTGAGTCTTTGGTAAAATCTCAGAAATGGGAATTTGGGACTCACCATAATTTTCAGGCTTCTTCTATTTATAACTACCTTAGCGTATGCTTGGGTTTCACATTATGCCCCCACCCTTTTCCTGTGAATACAGTTGAACAACAACAACAACAACAACAACAACAAAAGTTTAGGAACTGAAGTGATCACATACTGGTCTCCCTGACATCTATTCCTCTTCTGCCAGGTGTAGCAGCCTGTGGTCTGGGTGGGATTTGCCCCTCTACCACGTCCCGTGGGGAGCCTTGATTGGTCTTAGACAGTCAGGGCGGTCCTGCCCCTCTGGCCACGGTGACTGGCTAAGGAACTCAGGCACAAGCCAATCAGGGCCTTTCTCTGGCCACAGGAATTGATTCTGCAAGTGGCTAGATTCAAACCAGTTAGATTAGAGTTTTTGTTGAAGAGGAATTTGCTTGCTTTTCAGAGAGAGTAACTCAAATAAATGATCTCTCCCAGGATATTTTGGTGCACCAGTGTGACATCTGGAGTGTATGAGCCATTTTGCCTCCTTGAGGGGGATCCATCAGAAGAAAAAACTAAATTCTAGAGGAAGACACAGCTGAAAAAAAAATAAAAAGGAAAATGGAATGGAAATGTTGAAGGTATTGCACTGAGGACCCCAGTTCTATGAGTCAATCAACTGCCTGTTACTGTTTAAGCCTGTTTGGGAAGGGTTGGCAGTGACTCACAACAGAAAACACTCTAAATGGCATATGTATTAACTGTGATTATAATGCTTCTTATAATTTTCATTTGTCATTAACATTGATCAGAAAGAGTAGCACAAATGATTCATGCAAAGAAATTCTTTGGTTTAAAAGTTCAACTCTACTGTTGAGTAAAACCTAACGAGGGTTGTAATTTAATATTTGATGATTTTGATAACAGCAGAAAGATTTTACTTTGGTCCCTTTTGTAAGTATATCTCAGGTTTCTTCTTAATGTAAAAATGTAGTTTATCTAATGTTGAAATCATTATACCAGGCAACCAGAGATATGGTTTAAAAAAATGACTGAAAATATGCTCACAGATCAACAATTCTAATACTAGCTTCTAACTTCCATTGTCCTTTCTTGAAACTATTTAGGAGATTTGTCTTGATGGAATTAAGTATCAATCTTCTCTGGAATAATTATGAATAATCAATAAGCCTATTAATTAAAGGGGTCTCTATTCATAGAAAAACAGTGGATAATCGTTGCTGTGGTACAAAAAGCATTAAAATACATGTTTCATAAATAAATAATCAAAAAGTTTAAAACATCTGTCCTTTCTCCTTTGTAGAAAATTAAAGTCAGATGAGGAAAGTAAACTTAAATTCCCTATTTAGCTGAAATGTAGTCAATAATTGAAATCAATTGAAACTTTAATTTCATTCTACTCTGTGACTGCATTTGTTTGCATCATTGCTCTTGGGGCAGAATGAAAAAGCTGACAAGTAGCTTTATAGAAATTGCTTAATAATTAATTCACTTTCTCAAAAGTAGCCAGAGCACACAGTGAGTGAGATAAATCCTAAGCATAACGAAACTGAATTAAATATGTCTGTTATAGGTAATCCTGACTGATCTCTTAGTTTGTTTCTTCTTTTCTCTGTAGAATTGGATTATTAGTCATAACAGGCAACTCTGACTGCATCTGGGTTCTGTTATTGCATTTCTTTTTTATCTGATGAAAAGGGTCAGATGAAGTATAATTCATTCCCCTTCTCTGGCTTAGAGTTGCTGGCATATTACTCAGATGAGAAAAAATAGTTTCGAGGATTGATTAATGTCTCCAAAGATGTTGAAGAAACGCCATTGGTGCTTTGTGCTATTGTAGCTGTACTCATGAATGTGTTTTGGTTGTACTGATCTGTGTGCTTCATGCATTAAACTGTTCAAACTGACAATATTCATTATAGTTAAAAAAATAGATTTAAAGACCATTGTGTGTTGTGATAGAAGAAAGCAGAATAACAGAATCAGTATATTCATGTGATAATTTTATATTTTTGGCTAGACATTGCTTGGCTAGCAGAATAAGAATAATAAGAAGTTGTATTTCAAATATCAGAATAATATATAGTTATGTTACTGTTTTTATTTTGGAGGTTTCAGTAAATATGCAGTGCCTAGAATAGTTCTGGTAATATAACAAACACTTGATAAATTCTTGCCAAATATATTAATTAGAATTACGTAGAACTACCATATGATCCAGCAATCCCACTCCTGGGCATATATCTGGAGAAAACCATAATTTCAAAAGGTACATGCACCCCAATGTTCATATGAGCACTGTTTACAATAGCCAAAACATGGAACAACCTAAATGTCCATCAACAGAGGAATGGATAAAGAAGATGTGGTGCGTATATACAATGGAATACTACTCAGCCATAAAAAAGAACAAAATAATGCCATTTGCAGCAACAGGGATGGACCTAGAGATTATCATACAAAGTGAGGTAAGTCAGACACAGAAAGACAAATATCATATGATATGACTTATGTGTGGGATCTAAAAGGATGACACAAATGAACTTATTTATGAAACAGAAATAGACTCACAGACATAGAAAACAAATTTATGGTTACCAAAGGGGAAATATGGAGAAGAGGGATAAATTAGGAGTCTGGGATTAACACATGCACACTACTGTATATAAGATGGATAATCAACAAGGACCTACTGTATAGCACAGGGAAATCTACTCAATATTGTGTAATAACCTCTATAGGAAAAGAATTTGAAAAAGAATGGATATATGTATATGTATAACTGAGCCACTTTGCTGTACACCTGAAACTACCACAACACTATAAATCAATTATACTCCAATATAAAATAAATATTACATTAAAAAAGAATCACATTAAATATACTGTATTTACTTACTTAATATACTTTATTTTTTAATTAATATATTTATTAATTTATTTATTAATTTTTGCCTGTGTTGGGTCTTTGTTGCTGCGCTCGGGCTTTCTTTTAGTTGCAGTGAGTAGGGGCTACTCTTTTTTTGTGGTGTGTGGACTTCTCATTGCTGTGGCTTCTGCTGTTGCAGAGCACAGGCTCTAGGCGCATGGGTTTCAGTTGTTGTGGTATGTGGACTCAGTAGTTGTGGCTCGCGGGCTCTAGAGTGCAGGCTCAGCAGTTGTGGCACACGGGCTTAGTTACTCCATGGCATGTGGGATCTTCCTGGACCAGGGCCCGAACCCATGTGCCCTGCATTGGCAGGTGGATTCTTAACCACTGCAACACCAGGGAAGTCCCAATATACTTTTTTACCAAGGATTTGAGTAGGTTTAAAAAATACACAAAATGAAAAGTAACTAAAGTAAATAAATGAGAGAATTAGGGCAAAGGAAAAATATGGACCGGAAAATAATAAATCTATGGTAAAATTGGCATACAGAAATGCATATGTTTTGTTGTGAAAGGTTGGCAATGATTTTCTCTGTGCTTCCTAGAGGCCAAATCAAAGAAGAAAACAGGATCAAATAAATGCAATTTGGTGTCCTTGAGATAAAACAAAAACAGTTATTCGGAAGAACTTTTTGACCAAGAGACCTGGGAATCATTTCTGATGTGTCTTCATTAATGCAACAACCATCATCAACATTGCCAGTTTTGCATATTTAAGTACAAATAATTCATAAAGGTCTAAAGCAATACAATTTAAGCATGTAGTTCTCTGATAAGAGAACTTTACTATGATGATAAAGAGCACTCACTTTGGGATCAGACACACTGATGTGAAGGCTAGTGTGTTCATATTAATTATGAAGATAATTAATAGCTACACATGACATGGCTATAAACACACAATTAGGTAAATGTCTTAGCACAGGGCATGGAATAAGTGCTCAAAGGATGGTTGTTTCTGAATTCATTTATTAGTTCTAACAGGTTTTTGTTTGATGACTTCAGGATTTTCTACATAAAATGTTATGCCATTTGCAGAGAACTGGCATAGTTCAGATGCCTAAGATACTGGGGGAAAGGACACTTTCCTGCAGCTGGTTTGGCTCTTGGAAGCTTGGAGAAGGTGTAGCCTTACTTATTATAAAATAATTAAGAATAGGAGGGGCTCAGTAACTTGAGTAAATGGGAAAGGTGCAGACGCAATTAATTTAGCTGAGCCCTCTCTCCATTTGGACTAATTTCACCTATGAACTTGGCCAACCTCACTTTGGTTGGTTGCAAGAATGTAAATATTCTATGATCTCTTATCTAGTTTGTCTCAATGCCTTGCTGAAAAATAGATACTTCAAAATTCAGTGACAAGACATATATAATCTAGTATGTTGCCCTCCTTCAATACAATAAGTTTCTTTTTTGACCATCACTACTCAAACTTTCCTCACTGATTTACTGCCTTTCTAAATTTCTTATCTCCCTATAAAAAGTTAATCACTGCATCTCCCCACATCCTTCCTTCTGACCCTCTTCTTCTGGCAAGCCTCTTCAATTCAGCTGTTAAGATCAATAGTCCCCAGTTCAAAAATAGGCATATTATGAAAGATTATTTTAATGTTTGTTACTTGGAATCATAATGTACAGTCTAACAAAATTTATAAAAGTGGTGGTTGGTTTTCCAAACTAGCAAGCAAAAATTTACTTAATCTCTAATATAGGTGTGGTACTGTTCATTTATAATGAATGGGAGAATAAGGCAATGTTATTGCAGTATTAAACTAAAGGAATAACTAAGAGGAAAAAACTAATGACATTGAATAATAAATAATGATACATGCATTTAAAAAGAAATGAAATTGAGCTATTTGTAATGAGGTGGATAGACCTAGAGTCTGTCATACAGAGTGAAGTAAGTCAGAAAGAGAGAGACAAATACCGTATGCTAACACATATATATGGAATTTAAGGAAAAAAATGTCATGAAGAGCCTAGGGGTAAGACATGAATAAAGACACAGACCTACTAGAGAATGCACTTGAGGATATGGGGAGGGGGAAGGGTAAGCTGTGGCAAAGCGAGAGAGAGGCATGGATATATATACATTACCAAACGTAAGGTGGATAACTAGTGGGAAGCAGCCGCATAGCACCAGGAGATCAGCTCGGTGCTTTGTGACCGCCTGGAGGGGTGGGATAGGGAGGGTGGGAGGGAGGGAGATGCAAGCGGGAAGAGATATGGGAACATATGTATATATATAACTGATTCATTTTGTTGTAAGGCAGAAACTAACACACCATTGTAAAGCAATTATACTCTAATAAAGATGTTAAAAATTTTTTTTCATTAAAGGATCATCTTTTGTTGAGATCATAGTAAGGCTAACTTTTATTATTATGAATAATTTTTATCTAGAAATAAGTAGTTCTCTATTCTTGGATATAAATGCACCCAGGTCGCACTTGATACCATTCAGTCCCTCTTATCTTTTGGAGATCTGCATGGGTCTGGAAAAATAATAAGCCCTTCTCCATGATTGTGGATTTTTGATTTCTCTTTTTCCTTTCACTTTGTATTCCTGCACCCAAATCTGCTCTCTCATTTCAGCCTTATTCTGGTTTCCATGAAAAAGGAAAAGTAAAAAGACACTCTTGGCAAGCATCTTGTGGTGCTCATAGCTTTCCTGAAGATCTAGAGGCATCACTGGAGAGGGATGAATCACACACTCTCACCTCCCTGGCTCACTCTTCACAATCTGCTCCCTCTGCAGAGCTTTCTCTCTGGACACATGGATCCCCAGGAAGTGCCACAATTGATCAGGCAGAGCGGTACTGCCAGCACCTTAACTTCCCGGCCCTCTCGATTCTCTCTCCTCCTACCATCCAGCTCCTGCCAGGTGGTCCTCTCCCCACAGCTCCCTCTCTGGGATCTCATTGCTGCCTCAATTCCTTGCCCTTCAGGTCCAGGCATGGTAAGAGTCCCTTGCTCCTACTGGCTCTGGGGTGTTACACTACCCCATGGAGAGTCCACATCTCACCCATACTTTCTGAAGAGTCCCTTTATTAAACTCTCATCAAATTACATAATTGGTCCATGACTGTTTCCAGTCAAGACTCTGGCAGAAGTGAGATAATACTTACCGAGTTGCTCTTGTGTCTTAACTCAGAAATAGAGCAAATCACATCAGGCTAATGTGAAAAGGCTTCTCTAGGTAATAAACATATAACAAATAATTTTTCTTGGGCTATTGAGCTTGATCTTCTCAGTTCAGCAATTTAGCAATAAAAAGGAATGAAGTACTGATACTGAGGGAGTGAAGTACAACGTGAATGAACCTTGAAAACATGATGCTAGGTGAAATATACCAGTCACAAAAGACCACATATTGTATGATTGCATTTATATGGAATGTCCAAAAGAGGCGAATCTATAGAGACTGAAAGTACATAAGTGGTTGCTAGGGTCTTGGGAGATGGAGGAATGGGGAGTAATTGCTTATGAGTACAGGGTTTCTTCTTGGGCTGATAAAAATGTCCTGAAATTAGATAGTGTTGATGGTTTCACAATCATTTGAATATACTAAAAAACACTGAATTGTACACTTTCAAAGAGAGAATTTTATGGTACGTGAATTATTTATAAATAGAGCTGTTATATAAAACTTTGTCTCAGGAGAGTTAAAAAATCAATTTATTTCACTTCTGTCATAATACAGCAGAACAATTTTCAGTTCTCTTAAATTACATTCTAACATGGGCTGTGTAAAGATCAGTATTCATTTGTTTGATATTTTTTGTCCTTATGGACAGTCTATAAAGGGCTTGAATATAGAGGCACTTATAAAGGAAGGATAAGTGGCCAAAAGTTCTTTATTCCAGTTTTCAGTCAACATTACCCACATGTCCAGGCAATTGTTGGAATAAAACTTGGGACCTCTGGAGAAGATCTTTGACCTTTGTTTCCTAGTTCTCTGCCTTCCTTGTGCACATCTCTCTGAGCCCATGACTCTAAGGTCTTCTTCTGGGGAAAACCACCATTTTAAACTGTGATAGGAGTTTCAGATTCCAGCTTTAATCCTGACTTCAGTAGATGAATGTAAGCAAGAGTTATACACAATCTCACACCAGGGACAGAGCAGGCAATTCTTTTGTAGCAAAGTTTCTGAAAATAAGGTGAAAGAAAACCCATTGAGTCCAAAATGTTGGTTTCAGTAGGAACAAAGCAAGTACTAACCTGACCCAGAGGGAGACTCAGTTTTAACAAAAGTGGAAACAGTCTCAGGACAGAACCCATCTGAGTTACTTGCAATTAATTGACTTTAAAAGTCATGAAAATTAAAGCCCATCCAATGGCCTTTAAAAATTCAAGTCAGTGACTTTGAAAGTGCTCTCTATATTTTAATGGCACAGGTAATCTGGTGCTCAGATTGGAGGGGTCTCTCGGAGCGATTTTTTCATCCTTTGAGAAAGAACTGAAAATTAACAAACTGATTTCATTAGGGGTACAAACCTGTGCACAGCTCTTGCAATATTCATTGAAAGGTATTTAGCACAGAAGGAGGACCTACAAACTAGCTCATAAAAAGAAAGCAAAAGCAATTACACTCCCTTCCTCTGCATCACTGTAATATTTAGTAGAGCTGTAAGAAAACACAAGGCCAAACAGCAGCACGTTGCCTCAGTTAGTTTACAAGATCTTTTAACCAGAGCTTTTTGGGGGTAAGAGGGCAATTTTGAATCAAGAAGACTTTGTTACTACCTGTTAAAAATTTACAGTATATTTTGATCCCTTTTAGCCACGTCTAAGACTCTTAGGTGACTTCCATGTCATGAGGGATTTGTGAAGCAAAGGCAAATATGTTAATGGACAAAGGATTTGGAGTCAAAGGTAATAGTGACCAAAAAAAGTACAGGAGAGTTTTTAGGTGAGAATAGAACAGAAAATGAAAGCTATTATTTCCCAAATAGTGACAAATCCCAGGGGAACCAGAAGGGGCTCTGGATTGGGGCCATTATAGACAGTCTGCCACTTTGCTTTTAATCAGGATTAAAATGCAAACTAAGCTTTGTTTAGCATTTTATTAAACCCTTTAGAGAATTATTCCTTACATTGTTCTCGATACTCAAAAAGTCAAATAATGCTTTATTTTTTAAAGAAAATTTAAAAATGGAGGCTTTATTCCATGTAACAATAAAATACATTTCTATTTTAAAATGTCAGGTAATAAATAAAGTCTGACCTTGGGATACTTTTCAGGAGGTCTGATTAAAATGTCATCTTAACAAATATTTGAATGATAATTTTCCTTTTAAAGAAGAAACTGGTGCTCAGTTGATCCTTGGTATTATGAAGAGGTGAGTGTATGAATCAATAAATCTTGATACATTCATTGGAAACATTGATCTTTGGGTTAAGGTGAAACTTTATATTTTGAGTGTGTTTTAAGTGATACAGAGCTTGATCGTGATTTGCAAACTATAGGTCTCAGATTTTGTGTTTCTTTGGAGGATAGAAATGTTTAATGAGTTTTGAGTTGATTTTGGAGGCTTTAAAAGTTTTTGAATACATAATAGGGCACAAATACCATAAGAAGAAAACCATTAGCTTTAGGTTCTGGGTGTTTTGTTTTGGCCACAAGCTTTTCAATTTAAAAACTATTTTATCTCTTGCAGGCCAACAGACAGCCACATGCAGGATTCTGGAACACTGGAACTTCTTACATGACTATGATCTTTTCTTTGCCTGTAACAATCACATAAGTTTGAAACAGTCTCTTAACCACTGGGATACTTATCAACTTTCTCCCTTGGAAAAACTGGAACAGCCCTGAGATCCTGCATTATTTTTGTGTGATCACATTCCAGTGGGAAACAGCCACTTAGCCAAATTTACATCAGAACTTCCTATGATAGCTACTGGAAATTAAGCACAGATAAAAATGTTACTCTCTATTGCATTTTGGGGGCTCTTATAGCCTATAAAAAATAGATATATTTTGACTCTTCCTTTCCACATTTTTCCCCTATGATGAAAAATATTTTGAGCAAGTAATGAAGTGTTGGCATTTGATCATTCCTAAGAACCCACTAAATAAAAGAAATTGTACCATGCTGTATTAGTCTCCTAGGGCTGCCGTAGCAAAGTACCACAAAATGGGTGGCTTAAAACAACAGAAATTTGTTGTCTCGCAGTTATGGAGTCTGGAAGTCTGAAATCAAGGCATCAGCATGGCCATGCTCCCTCTGACACCCAGAAGGAAGAATCCTTCTTTGCTTCTTCCTAGCTTCTGGAGGTTTCCCAGGAATCTGTAGTGTTCCTTGGTTTGTAGATCTATCACTCAGACCCTCTGTATTCACGTGACATTCTCCCTGTGTGTCTTTGCATCATCCTTCCTGTGTATCTATTTCTCTGTCCAAATTTCCCCTTTTTATTCTGACACCAGTCATATTTGATCAGGACCCACCCTAATGACCTCATTTAAACTTGATTACCTGTGTAAAGATCCTATTTCCAGATAAGGCCATATTGTGAGGTTAAGATTTCAACATATCTTTTTTTGTGTGTGTGGGGGGGGACAATTCAACCCATAACACATGTCATCTATACAAATTTCTGAATAATCATGGAATACAAGGTACTATGCTCAGATTTAAGAAATATAATCTTTGGTTTACAACATCAAATGTTCTGTTACATGTGGAAGCAAGATGTAGGTCTTGAAAAGGAAGAGGATGGGTGGTTTCAGAGCTGCCCCAGTAAATACCTGGTGCCCTCTGGTTGATGACATCAGTAATGGTCCACCAGTCAGCTCTCCATCCCACTAGAGAGTTAAGTAATTGACCTCAGTTTAGAACTCGCAATTGGAGTCAGGATTCAGACCCAGGCAGCCAATCTCAGAACCTTCATGCTTGATCACTCCAGAGACCCAGCTTTTCATTTCACAACTTAAGAAACTAAAGCTCAAAGAAAAAGCCTTTGGGGAACGGTTGCCAAGGCATCTGAGGAGTGCTGGTCTTTATTTTCAGGCTTTAGGTAGCTCTTTGTACACCTCAGGATTTCTGATCAGTAAGTAGAAGTAAACGGCAGCTATGAATGTATTCCTCCATTCTGTACTTTTCTGTTCTGCTCCCTGATAACACAATGAACTGATTTCAGTAACTATCTCACACACACATCCCCACACACTCACATACATACACTCATATACACACTCACTTTCACCCCCACACTCACACATACTTACACACACACATACTTACATGCACACACACACACACACACACACACATGACTTTCCTTCTCCAAAGCCTTTGCTCAAAATGTCTCCATCGTCTAGAATGTGCCTCATCAAATCCCATCCCACTGCTTTTTCTCACCTCAATCCAATTCCTCACACACATCTTACTAGAATGAACTACGGGGTAACCTCCCCCTGAATCTCTACTTTGCCCTGTAACCGTCTGCCCAGCCCCAGGCTGGGAGAGATGCACCTCTTCTGTGGGCCTCCGCTCCCCAGTACCCTTCACAGGCACCGTTACTGGATCTATCAGTCTGCTTTTATAAATCACTTCTTGGTCAGCTTCTTGAGGGTAGACAGTAGATACTTAATCATTCCTAGTGCTTAACAGAGTACTTGGCACACAGCTCCCCTTAGAAAGTATGTACTGAATAAATGAATGAGTGAATAAATTAAGGAATGAAAATGGAAAATGGGGTGAAGCTGGAAACTGACCGCAGTCACTAAGCCACCTCATCTCATCTAGATTTTATTAATGGGTCAGAAGTGTTTCATCATATATTTTAAGAATAATTTTCAATCTGCTCAGCCAAGAGACCCCATGGATGAGCAGAGTCAGAGGAACTGGAGCAGGTGTGGGGAGCAGTAGCTGTCAGGAGAGAAGCCGCCTGGTCAGAGACTACAAATGTTCCCCTCTTTGGTGACAGCATCCCGAGTCAGGTTGAGGTAGGAGATAGATGGGCCCCTGGGCCAGACAGCTGGTATTTGTCAAGTGAAGCAATATTGAAGCTTTGTTTTCCCCCAGACACTCCAAGACGAAGCTAATGGCAGAAGCTGAGCTCTGCTGAAGTAAAGAGATAAGATGACCACTCCTGAAGTCAAGGAAAACTTCCCTGTCTGCACATGAACAGGAAGGCTTGGGGGTCAAAACAGGAGGGGGCACCACCCCATAATAAGTGTGGACATGAACCCACAGGCCTCTGCGATGGAATCCATCTTAGCAAAATGTTGCTCACACATGCTGGGAAGGGTCCTAGGACTGGTCAGGTGTGAAAAAAGAAACAAGGTAATTGGCCAAATGTAAACAAAGACCTGGAAGGACTGTCTTACATAAGTGAATTAAATCAGGGGTCCCCAACCCCTGGACCACAGACCGGTAGTGGTCTGTGGCTGGTTAGGAACCAGGCCACACAGCAGGAGGTGAGTGGCAGGTGAGTGAGCGAAGCTTTATCTGTATTTACAGCCGCTCCCCATCATTCCCATTACTGCCTGAGCTCTGCCTTCTTTTAGATCAGCAGCAGCATTAGATTCTCATAGAAGTGCGAACCCTACTGTGAACTGCACATGTGAGGGATCTAGGTTGCACACTCCTTAAGAGAATCTAATGCCTGATGATCTGAGTTGGAGCTGAGGCGGTGATGCTAGCACTGGGGAGTGGCTGCAAATACAGATTATCATTAGCAGAGAGGTTTGACTGCACAGAGACCATAAAAAATCAACTGCTTGCAGACTCATATCAAAACCCTATCAGTGGGTGTCAAGTGAAAACAAACTCAGGGCTCCCACTGATTCTGCATTATGGTGAGTTGTATAATAATTTAATTGTATATTATAATGTAATAATAATAGAAATAAAGTACACAATAGATGTAATCCGCTTGATCATCCCGAAACCATCCCCACCCCACCACCTCCGGTCCTTGGAAAAGTTGTCTTCCACGAAAACAATCCCTGGTGCCAAAATGTTGGGGACTGATGATTTAAATCACCTCTTTACTGCGTTCCTCATTCAGGACGTTGGCACTCCTCTCCGGGTGTTTATTTCTGCCTTGCTTCTGACTTAAATAAATAGTTCCTCTGTGTTCTCTCCCATACTTTGTGCCATGTCTCTAATAATATACTTTGTACCTGTTTTTGCCTCCTTGAAATACATTTTGTGATCAAATGGGGCAAGAGCCAGGGAACTTTGCTTGTAGCCTCTAGCCCCTGGTGGACTAGTGGCTGAATTCAATTCCTGAGCACAGAAATAACATCCTGCTTCAAGACTGCTGTCCCTCTGAGAACAAGGTGGGAGGGCACCTAACCCAAAATGAAGGGTCACAAGCAACTAGGTCCACCTGGAGGGCTACCCAGCAGTTTTCTGTGTCTTATGGGGAAAATTTCATCTCCATGTGTATTAAAAAGCAATCAAAAAAGAGAAAAAAAGAGAAAAAAATTATGTAGTGACGTTTGAAGCTGTGAAGTAGAATGTTCTGAACTGTGGGAAGAAAACTCTCGTATAACCTTCAAACCAGCCTCCTCTCCAGTGCTTGGCAAAGTGTTAAAAGACACTTTTTCTTTTCCAAGGACTTTTGCAAGTGGATTGATGTTTGACTAAATCAGACTCTGGACTGTACTGCCAATTTTCACTGCCTACTCCTTGTGGGGGCTGTGGAGTAATTCTAAAAAAGACTGTCTATTGAAAAGTAAGGTTACAAGAAATATAAAAATTGATAATGCATTAGAAAAAACCCTAGTTTAATATATTTCTCACCACAGAAGAGAAAAATGACCCCCTGTTCATCTAGCGAAGGGAAAACAGCTCAGAACATGGACTCAGAAATCTGGACATGAATCTGAGCTCTGCCTTTACTGGCCAGGACCTTGAATAAGTTATCATGAATGTCAGTTTCCTAATCAACACAATGGTGAAATAATGCTTACCTCACAGGATTATTATGAAGAGAAAATAATTAATGTAAGAAAAAAATAAGCTAGTGTCTGAAACAGAGTAGTATCTACATTATTTAGTGGAAATGAATAATTTACCTGCTTTAATTGCTTAAAAAACTAGTGCTTACCAAAACATTTCTCTTTTTTTGTCAATAACCTCAACCACAGTTTTAGTCACCAATAAAATTAAATACTAGATTCCTAATATGTTTCTAATCTGGTATTTTTTTAAAATCTCCAATATTATTAATCCCCAGCAGAAAGGGCTAAAGTTGGTGGGAAATCCATGAACAGAAGAGCAACGACATCAATAAAGCCCAGGACAGAGTCAGTAGTAGGGTGATCGCGCAGCTGTGGCCTGATTTTCCCTGGCATTACTCGAAAAATAGGGGAGGGACTGGAGCATAATGCAGCTAAGTGGTGTCCAACTCTCTTAAATCAGTGACTTTCAGATTAAAAAGAAAAAAAAGCAACACAACAAAACACCAAGCGCAAATTCCTTGGTGCTTCCCCTTCAGTTCTGAAGAATCAGAGTCTCTGGGAGTAAGGCCAGGGTATACATGATTTTAAAGAGCTCGTAGGTAATTCAGCCACTTTGAGGAGCCACTGTCAGAGGTAGTACTTTGAGATTTATAGGTAGCTTCTTCTGACATCATTAATCATGATTCCAAAGCACAAGGTGTAGCAGAGGATAATATTTGTCAAATATGTAAAATTCTACTTAGCAGTAAATTGTGAAGAATACTCATCTGTTATGTAAGATGTCATTCTTTTCTTTCATGTATTAACATGTGATCTTCTTTTGAATCTGCATAGACATTTAGTAATTGTTTAAAATTTTTTTTTATATTGGTGTATTGCCTTCTTCATTCAAGAAATACATCTGTGAGTTGGATTCCTCATTAAATTGTTTCCAAACACCAGGCACTGTTGAAGCTCTCCTCTTCCAACATTTAGTCTGTACAACAACCTGTGAAGCAGGTACTATTGCTATTCCTGAGCCAACAGCTACCAAGAGCTTAATTATTTGCCTACAATCACACAGCAAGTATCAGCGCCAAGATTTGAATCAAGGTAGTCTTGTTTTTAACGTTCTTCACTATCATTACCTTAGAGGGATTAACTGCACCATGGTTAAGCATAAGCCTTGGAGCCAGGCTACCTCTATTATCGTTCCATACATACAGTGTAATAGCTAAGGACATATACATTGTGCCTCAATTTCCTCCACTCTAAAATGGGGTTAACTCATAAAGTTGTTACTAGAATGAAATGTGTTAGCACGTGTAAATTGTGAGGCACCTAGTGAGCACTCAGTACACATTGACATCCAGTCATTATTGAATGGCATCTAAACTGAGACCTGGAGATTGTCAAAGAATGAGCCCTGTGAATAGAAGGGATCATCTAGGTCAGTTCAATCTGATAACATCTTGCTTTATTAATACCCTTTTGAAATGCTAAGGGCCTCCCTCACTAGAAACACACCTGTAATCCAAATCTAGAAAAAAATAAATTACTAGTCTGCAGGCAAAGCTAAAATATACTCATCTGCTATTGATTTGTCAATTGACAAAGTGAAATAAATAAGAATGAAAAACAATTTAAGTTTTCATATAGATTTTCCTTTTATTTATTTCACTAACCTTGCATTTTTCTTCTCTGAGAATATTAGTGTGAGACCTTTGCTATATTTATTGATTTAGAGAAACAGAACATATTTGTAGACCAAAAATCTCAAGAACAGCCTCAAGTATACTCTTGCAATGTATTTTTCCCTACCACCTCTTTTCCCCTCAAGGTCTATCTATTCCATAATTATATCTAGCTCAAAGTTTAAATCACAAACTGACTGAAAAAATTATCTAGATTTTTAATATTTATTTGAGAAATGGCCTGGTCTGCATTTTCATTGTTTTTTTTTACAGTCATTTGTTGGAGATTTTTAAAAGTCAGTTTCTACTGTGACTGAGAGGGCAAACACTGTTCTAATCACCTAGGCTGACCTGGATTAAAAACGAAGTGAAAACTGAACATGTTGATGACAACATCATGGTATTACTTAGCTCTTACTGACATCTAATAATGTAGCAGGCTTTATATATCAAGTAGAATTAGGTAGAGCACTTGTCTGGTGGATTTATTTCACCTGGACTGACAGATTGGCAAACTAAAACCTGAGAAGTAGACAATTAATGATATTCACAGATGAGATCTGTCAAGTAACGGAAGTTCTGTAAATCTGAACTCTGTCATCTCTAATCTCACGCAAGGTGCGCCCCCGGCAAAATGAAGTTAGGCGAGATTATATCCTTGGTGTCCCTTCTTCCCTTCTGGCCGCCTTACTCCTCTGCCTCTCAGTTAAAGTGGATAGAGTTTGTTCCAAACAATCCCTGTTTAAATTATCAGTGATGACTACTGCAAAATTTATTGGTGGTGATGGGTGGGGGAGGCAGATATGTTACCTGCTGAGAGGACTTATTAGAAAACCAGACTTCTTCAAGACTCCCAGCAACATGCTGTAAAAATTGCAGTTTCATTGGTGATCAAACTTGATAATCTTGAGCAGTAATCCTTGTCCCCCCCTTCCCACCCAAATTCTTCCTCCAACTTCCTTAGCTGGCTCATAGTCTGCTTCTGGAATTAGTTTTACTCAGGAAATAGGATACTGTCTTGAGAAAAAGTGGCTCATGAGATTATCTCAAAAATAAACATTTTGAAAAGAGAGCATAGAGTTATTTGACACAAAAATGTGAATAGTTTGTTCAACAAATATTTATTGTGCAAATACTACAGAACAAACAAAAGCCCCTGTCTTCAAGAAACTCACATTCTAATAATACGATAAAGGTTGTTCTAAGCAAATGGTTGGGTGGGACAGCTCTTTGTAGAAAAGTGCAAAGAATCATTTGAATTTTTACTTCTAGGCATCTTTCCTAGAGAAATAGACCTGTATATAAGTAAGCACATATAAATTGTCATTGCAGCATAATTTTTACGTGAAAAATTTGAAACATTTAAAAATATCCATTGATGAGGAATCGTTATATAGTTTGTATGATTGTTACGAGTCAAAACCTCAGGTATGAAAACAAAATTGGTAATGTTCTTTATTTTTCTGTAACTGAAGATAAAAATGTTAAGTTCCCATTTAGTCTGATGGCAGAAAACTTACTCTGATCACTTCAGACAAACTTGGTCGATTCAGGACTTTCTTCCTCTTTCCTTCCCCCTGGAATGCCTGGTAAATCCCAGGTACTAAGAGAGCTTCAGACTTGGGGTTAGGGAGCCATTGCTTGGTGTCGGCCACACTGGCATCTGCTGAAGGGTGTGATACCATTTTCAAGGCATAGACATCTGCTATACCTTCTTCTGGGAATTCACTCCCTTCTCACCACACCCACCAGCCCACTCCCAGCCTTCCCTAGATGGCTGCCACCCTATCTGCTTCCGGTTCAAGGATGGCATGGCTTTCCTGTGGAGAAAGCCATTCCCTCTTCACAACCAAAATGTCCCTTCATACTATGCAGGCTCTCTTGTACCCATGCTCTCTCTCTTAGCGTATTTTCCCATGTTCTGGGGGGTATGGGAAAATCCAGCTCTTCTCCCTCCTGGCTATGGGCAGCAAGAGGTCTGACAGGGCTGCCTCAGGGCCCCTCCCTTCTTGGAACTACACTTGTCATTTTTAGCCAACTGCTACTGCATTTGCTGTGATAGTGAAGAGAGCTGTGAGGGGCCTACTGCCTGTCAGGGTCCCAGACAGGAAGCAGGGAATGAGTTCTCTCTACACTCAGATAACACAAAACTTATCTGAGGGTCTGCAGTTCTATTGTTCTTCCCTGAGGCAGACTGTATTTTCAAAAGATAGCCACAGGCATATCTCCCAATTCACATGCTTTTCTTACAATGAGACTTTGACATTCCTCTCACCACAGGTCGGGTGGGTCTATGTCCTCTTCCCTTGAACCTAGGCAGGACTTCATGACTGCCTCAACCGGTCGTGTGTGGTACAAATGACGCTATGCGACTTCCAAGCAAGGTCGTAAAAAAGTCACGCACTCTGCCTCCTTCTCTTGGGACACTTGGCTTTGGAGTTCTGAGCTGGCATGTAAGGAGACTGGCTGAACTGAAGTCACTCTGCTCTGAGGAAGCCCAGACTAGCACGTGTGTAACAGAGACCACACGGGTGGCCCTGAGACTTGGTGAAGAGGGACCGATGCCCGGCCAGCCCCAGCTGCCACCACTGCTGTTCTGCTCAAGCCACTGTCTGGCTGCTGCTGAATGGGAGGACCCTGAGCCAAGACTGGCCAGCCAAACCTCTCTTGAATTTCTGACTTGCAGAAAATTTGAGAAGTAATAAGAGAATTGATTCTGTTTTAAGCCACTAAGGTTTTGTGGTAATTTGTTATGAGGTAGTAGATCACTGGGACCTCCCTCCCTCTATTAATTTAATGGTACCTGGTCAAAATGTTCTATCCCCAAAGACCCAAGTGGACACCTGACCTTCCAATCCCTTCCATCCCCAGGACCAGCAACATTAACTGGTGTGCCTGTGCGGGTGGGGATGGAGGAGACATAGTTATTCTGCCTCTTCAGCTATTCTCTTTCCAAGCTATTGTTTATGGATTTTAATTTTTTCAGCTCTGCCTGAATTTTAATTTTGAGTATCAAAACTAAGCACAAAAGCAAAAACAAAAACAACTTTTTGTCAAAAGAAAAAATTACTTTCAAGACTATTTTTGGCCATGATTCTCCAAAGCTTACTTAGAAGCTTAAAAGTTAAGAAATGTACTAACTGTGTCATTTGGGTGTGTTAGCACTCTGAAGCAATGAATGCTGCTAACTAAACAGAAGAAAGTGTCAGGGGATAAATGTCTATGGAGGAAATAAACTTTATGACCATCTTAATGCTTGATCTTATTGCTGTTTTAAAAAATAAACTATGGTGAGTCCATACTATAAACTAGTAGGCATCAGGTAAAAATAGTGAGGTAAACCTATGTGGATCCTGGAAATATTGTTAAGTAAGAAAGCAAGCTGCCGAAAAATAAGTATGGTACCATACCATTAAGTAAAAACATTTTTTTAAACAAAACAACGAAACAAATACATATATGTATTTATTCATGAATGCCTATATAAACTCTAAAGCAATCAGGGGAGAGCACAGGTTTATGGAAAAGTCAGGAGCTTTATTTTGTATGATTTGAATTCTTTATTTTCTAGAGTAAATATTAATTTGGTAATCAAAATTTTAAAAAATTATATTAAATTTAAGAATGAAATGCCTTAAGAGAACTGAGCTATCAATCTGCCATCAGTATTAATAAATGTACTCTCCCATCCACAAACATTAGGATATAGTTTATGGAAAAATATAACAAAGATTAAAGTTCAAATCAGTTTTTGAAATAATATAAAAATCTTATGTAACTGAATTTTAAGTTTGTAAATTATAAGGAAAACGTTATGACATGTTTTCCAAAATGTCATGTCTTTTAGATATTGTTACAAATTGTAAATATCATTTTGTTGCATAGCCAGAATAATCATTTTTCTCCTGACACTAATTAACCCTGGAATTCTTGAAATTATTGTAATAGCTCATAAAACTACCCACATCATCTGTTCATTAATTAAATCAATATATATTTAATGAGGGGCTACTATGTGCCAGGAAAAGAAGTTGGACAGAATTTAGAATAGAGATGATCCCTGCCGCTGTGGAATTTACAGTCTAGTGGAAGAGAAAATAATTTATAATCACACAAATAAACATATAATTACAGATTAATTGAGTTCTCTAGAGAAGTGGTTTATGATCTCAATCAGGGGTAGTTTTGCCCCCAAGAAGACATTTGGTAATGCCTGGAGACACTGTTGTCACAAATGACTAGGGTGCTATTGGCATCTAGTGGTAGAGGCCAGAGGTGTTGCTCAGCATCCTACAATATATAGGACAGCCCCCTTCCCCACACAAAGAAACACCCAGCCCAAACTGTCAGTAATGCCAAGGTTGAGGAACCCTACTATAAAGGAAAAATATAGAGTATTTAGAAGCATATAGTGATAAGGGGGTTGGGAATTTAGGTAAGGCCTCTGCTATCCAGTACGGAAGTTCACAGAAAGGTAAATTACTCACCAAAGACAAAGGGCATACTTGTTCTGTCCTGATTTCTTTGCTTGCCAACATACACAGAAGTGTAGACTTCAAATAGAGAAGGTTCTTCGTTTCCTTCTCTAATGAGAGAGTCAAAAAATGAGAGGATATTTGGAGAGCCCCAACTTGAGGAATGAAGGCAGAAGATGGAACAAGACCATCTCAGTAATATAATCAGCCTTGTAAGGTAAGAATCATGATTATCAGAAATTTGACTTTGTTTCTTATTTATTTCTCTTGCCCCTAATTTTCTCAAGATTAAAAGTAAAACAAAACAAAGCAAAAAAAGCAAATCGCCCCCCTCCCCAAACCCTGACAAACCAAAAGGGCCTACATGGTTGACGTTGAAAGCAGCATGGCACAGGGGAGCCAGGTAGGCTGAGTTCCAGTCTGCAGCCAGAGCTGGGGAAGAGCACGACATTAAAGAGCTGCAGCTCTACAAGTGCAATGACAGCTGACAAATGCCAGGAGTTTCTGGAAAAGGAGAAAGGCCTGGGAATTGATGCAGGATTAACTACCTACAGATCTACCTAGGATTTGCTGGTGGTAAGCAGTGAGCCTGATGAAATTATCAGCTCTGCCTATCAGCCTTGTCTCTTTCTAGCTGGTTTGGTGAGGTTACAGTGGTTAATGATTAATGAGTTCACCAACCCCTCATGTAAGACGTTTCTGGTACATTTCTGGAATTTTCCATCTGTACAGGAGGAGAAATGTGGAGGAGTAGAGCCAGAAGAACATTCCTAACAGGAGAATATGGTATAAATCTACCCAGAAACTAGGAGGTCATCATCAATCCAGACATGAAATGACAAGTGATATCTTTGTCCCTATATAGTCAAAAGTAAGATCAGTGGAATTTTGTAATTCATGCCACATTCCTGTCTGAAAGTTATCCTGGAAAAAGGAAAATGTTGTCTTTTCCCCCTTTCTTTGTACATGTAGTTCAGCATCTCCTGGACTCTCTCTAAACCTAAGGTATTAATATCCCTGGAAAGAAGTTAACTTAGGGTAAAATCAAATGGTTGATTCTTTTTCATTGTGATGGAAAATTCTCTACATGCATGAGCTATGTTGTAACAATTTTTCATAAAAAACATCTTTGGCCACATTTGAGTTAAAAATCATTACCAAAGTGTTGTCTTTTTAATTTGACCTTTAAAAAATGATGTATAGTGTAAGATTGTTTCTTACTACAAAAATAACATGAAAGAATTATAGAAAATTCCAAAAAACACAAAGAAGAAATTAAAACTTTTAATTTCATCCCAAGGCAATAACTATTGTTAACATTTTAATTATATCTTACCTTTATCTTTAGTTTATGGATATATTAACGTACATTTTAGAATGAGGTGAAATAGATATAAAGACTTCATGGTCCAAAAATATATGAAGGATTTCATTTTTGAAAGTTACAGTTTATGCTGGCATATTCTTGTGCCCTATGTAAATAAGCAAAGTAGCTTAAGAATTGACATAGAATAAAGAGTAGTGAAAATATCAGTCATATGATTTCCAATGTTCTAAAATATGGCTAAAATCATTTCCTGTATGATTAATTTTGGGTCCAGAGTTTTTAATATTTAACGTATCTATAAATGGACTATTATTGAAATAGAGAATTCTGCCTCCTTTCCAGAGAGAATTATTTATTGATTAGCTCTAGTTTTTCAACTAAGCACCTGGTACTTATTTGCAACAAATGAGTCACTTAATAGAACCACCTACACATAATTCAATAGTCTTTGTTTTCTGCAGAGAAAAATCAGTGAAAACTGTATTTGTGCTAATCTATAACCTATTACTTGAAATTTGTGTGAGTCTAAAAATATTAGTGAATAGAATGTCATTCTATTTCTTAATTGTTTCATGTTCTGGGAATGGGTGTCTTAGATGCCTCTGTTGCCCAGATTCATCCTGGCTGCCACCATCTCCGACTTCAGCTGTGTATTGTACACAGGTCTATGCAGGCTTGACTCACAGAAGGGAGGGAGAAACCCTTGAGCAGAGGCTTCATGTATGTGCTGCCTGTTTCTGCTTCCTGCCCTAGGGCTCTGCGGAGCTCAGGAACTGGCAGGGTCTTGCTTGGTTATCACATGTGTTACAACTCGGAACCTTGGGGCAATTAACACTCCTGAGGGCAACTCTCAACCAATGGGGCCAGAAGTTAATGGAAAATTCCTTCTGTCTTTCCCCCATCAGGTAGCAATTCTAGGAGGTATCCAGTACGTTCTCCTGTGAGAACTGAGACCCATTGTCATAGCATGGGAATTTTTTTTTATATATATATATCATTATTACATGACTTTATCTTTTTTTTATCTTTATTGGAGTATAATTGCTTTACAATGGTGTGTTAGTTTCTGCTTTATAGCAAAGTGAATCAGTTATACATATACATATATCCCCATATCTCTTCCCTCTTGCATCTCCCTCCCTCCCACCCTCCCTATCTCACCCCTCTGGGTGCTCACAAAGCACCGAGATGATCTCCCTGTGCTATGTGGCTGCTTCTCACTAGCTATCTATCTTACATTTGGTAGTGTATATATGTCCATGCCACTCTCTCACTTTGTCCCAGCTTACCCTTTCCTCTCCCCGTGTCCTGAAGTCCATTCTCTAGTAAGTCTGTGTCTTTATTTCTGTCTTCTTGTCCCTAGGTTCTTCATGACATTTTTTTTTTTTTAGATTCAATATATATGTGTTAACATACTGTATTTGTTTTTCTCTTTCTGTCTTACTTCACTCTGTATGACAGACTCTAGGTCCATCCACCTCACTACAAATAACTCAATTTTGTTTCTTTTTATGGCTGAGTAATATTCCATTGTATATATGTGCCACATCTTCTTTATCCATTCATCTGTCGATGGACACTTAGGTTGTTTCCATGTCCTGGCTATTGTAAATAGAGCTGCAATGAACATTGTGGTACATGACTCTTTTTGAATTATGGTTTTCTCAGGGTATATGCCCAGGAGTGGGATTGCTGGGTCATATGGTAGGTCTATTTTTAGTTTTTTGTTTGTTTGGTTTTTTTGTTTTTGTTTTTTTTTGTGGTACGCGGGCCTCTCACTGTTGTGGCCTCTCCCGTTGTGGAGCACAGGCTCCGGACATGCAGGCTCAGCGGCCATGGCTCACGGGCCCAGCCACTCTGCAGCATGTGGGATCTTCCCAGACCGGGGCACGAACCCGTGTCCCCTGCATCGGCAGGCAGACTCTCAACCACTGCGCCACCAGGGAAGCCCTATTTTTAGTTTTTTAAAGAACCTCCATACTGTTCTCCATAGTGGCTGTATCAATTTACATTCCCACCAACAGTGCAAGAGGGTTCCCTCTTCTCCACACCCTCTCCAGCATTTATTGTTGGTAGGTTTTTTGATGACAGGATTGTTAACACATACTTCTATTGGCTTGTCCTCCTTCTGTGCCTCATGCCCCTCCCCACCCCTGCTCCCTGGGCTCACCTCCCAAATAAATTTCCTGCACACAAATCCTTCATCAGGTTCTCCTGAAAACAGAACTAAGATAACAGGTAAGGGTGCTCTAATAATTCATACACAAGTAACATTCTAATGAAATTGACCCATGTTGTTCTGTATATGAGATCAGAGGTATGTTAAATGGAACCCTAGAATGCGTGACCTCTTGAGGAAAAACAAATTCAAACTGAATTGCATTTCTAAAGACTTTATGCAGACTTCTAATGTCAATTCAGCTCTAACACCAATAATTCCTGGCTGTGTGACCCAAATCTGGGTTTCCAACATTATGGAAACCTAATTTGATTATCTTTATATTAAGTGTGATAATATCTTCCACAGAGAATGGAATTCAAGGGAAGAGTTTATAAAAGATAAGAGATCATAAAGTACGCTGCAACTCATGATAAGAAGTATGTATTATATCCTGAAGCAATGGAGACTAGTGAAGGGTTTAAAGCTGAAGAATAACTGACTAGATTCACATGTAAGAAAGATGACTGGCAATAGAATAGAGGATGGATGTGAGGGAACCAAGAATGGGAAACCTGATAGGAGACTGTCGTTAAGAAAGTGAGAAATGATGGTGACATCATGCTGATGATGACCACCTGAATTAGAAGGCTAGTGAGGGGCTGAGAGTGACTGAGAAACTTGGTAATCAAACTGATGTTGGAAACAGGAACAGTAGAAGCAACAGTGGCATCCTTGTTTCTGTCTTGGGCCACTGCCTGCTGTGGAGTCATTCACTGAGGCAAGGAACACAGGAGGTCAATGAACAGATTTTGTGGACTGTGGGGACCTTGGATCTGTGCACGTTGAGTCTGAATTACCTATGACAATTTGCAGTGTCAGGAATGTCCTTCACCTAGAAATTTTATTAGGAATTACACACCAACAAAAGTAGTACAGGGGTGGAACACTGAGTGGCACACTCTGAATTAAAATTAGAGTTTGGTTGTGAAATGGCTCTCTTGTTTAAAAACCACATCCTTTCAGACGGACTCAGAGAAAGCCAAGAGCGACTACCATTTCCTTCACAAATATAAAATATTGATAGCACATTTGTCTATTTGGATCTCTTTTATTATGCTGCCCACAGAGTTGAAACCTATTGTAGACTTTAAAGCATGTTTAACCTTTGGCTATGTGAAGAATCATGTAATAATGACACTGCAGTTAAGTTGCTAGAACAAATGCAATCAGACACTTGGAGAGGGGGAAAGAAATCTCTTAGGTGGCAAATCTAAATAATGAGCTAAGGGATAGTTGCCTGAAAAAGAGTTGCTATAAGGAGAGGCATCCAACACAGACAACAGTAAGAATTCTTGTTTCATTTTGCCTTAATACACCTGCAAGAACTGTGGACGCTTAATTCTTCTGACATGTGATCTTTCTAGCTGGAAAGCATTAATATGCTAAGGCTTGGGAGTCTGGATTTAACTTTGCCCTAAACAAACATTGGATTTGACTTTTTTGTTGCTGTTTTTGCAGTTAAAGATATTTTAAACATTAAATATGTACGCACACATATATATACATACACACATAAATATACCTATACATTAACGCACATATATACATATATATACATACTATGTTCATATATATACACATATATATGAAATTACATATATGTATGTTTGCATATTTTCATGTGGGTATATACACATATATACCCACATGAAAATATGCAAACATACATATATGTAATTTTATGACTTCTAGGCAAATACTGGAAGTGACCTCAACATATTTAAATAATTCAGAGAATTTTAATGTTGAATAGCTTGAATGTATGTTTGTCAGAGAGCTAGTTGAGCTAATTACTGGTCTATGGTGATTTCTTAAAAATGTCATAAAACAATTTCAAAAGATCACCAAAAATGTTAACTGACACTTTTTAAAAAGGTATCATGATTTCTGATGCACCGGGATTTTGTCTAGGTATAAAGAAGCTTTGTTTGGTTGACTTAAATATGTAGTATGATATCTTGAAGTTTCTTATTTGCTTGTCCTTTCTAGGTTTTCAAGAGTTCCTTGATTTTGCCAATGGTGGCACACTCCAAAAGGTAATCGTGGTACACTGGAGGTTCCATTAGTGTTTGAGCTTGCTGTTATGAAATAGATTTCCACAGAGTAAAGAGTTTTAGATGGACACATTTTCTATATAGGTCAGTGTACTCTGAGCTAATTAAAAATTATGGGCTTGTCCTGGGGGTTGATTAAAGTTCACAAGATCACTGATTGTTGTTGTTGTTATTTTAATGATCACAAAATTACTGGTTAAATAAAATATGTTCAACAAAGATGCTTGTATCTTTGCTCAGTGCTTGCTCCTTGCTATCTTCCAGGGTAGAAAATGATTCTAAAGAGTGAATGTCTGATTTTTGTGGATATATTTTCATCTCTACAGTTTTCATTTCTAAAGAACAAGAACTGATCCTCCAAGACTCCAAAGTCTCTCTCTCTCTAGAAAATTCCTCTGTGATGCATTTTCAGCAAATCAGGCTGAGCTTAAGGATGAGAGAAATTAGCTGCTTTTGTTATTGGTGTGTATATTGGGGACAGACAAAGATGTTGTTAGAGAGATACTGGAGGAATACCAAGGAAAAGAGAAAATAAAATAAGTCAGAAAATGAGATGTGGAGTTTATATTTTTAAATGAAAAAGGATTTTTAAAAACTGGAATCCATTCATGCAAAAACATCTATATTTAGTATCTCCAGACACAAATCCTTGCCCTCTTGGTATGGTTAAGCTACATTAGTGATACTGATTCAGGCAGGACTATGCCTCTCTTTTTTTGAACCACCTATAGGGTCATATCATTATATTTCTTATGCTTTTCCCCTCTGTAGCCAATATTTAAGTCAGTAAAAGGAAATTTGGCCTGGCAGAAAGAGATCACAGCTGTGGAACCTAAAATTCCTGATCAAATTGATCAACAATGTAAAGAAACACATATATTTGTAAGAGGTTCAGTGGTATTGTCTTGGAATTTCTCTAAATAGAGTCTCTCTAGCTGGTTCATATTTTGTAATTTATTCTTAATAACAATAAATATTTGAGTATCAGTGTGTGTTAATTTGCATATCTGCAGAGGTTAGTGATGGACTTAAATCTAGCAGTTTGGTTTGGTTGTTCATTGGACAGTGTATGCATGCATGAGGGACTAGATGTACATTAGCCTCTAAAAGCCTAGCCCCTAAGCAAGATTGGAGACTCATGATTGTAGGATGGCATTCAGCTGTCAGTACCCCATGAATAAAATAAATGAGTTGAATATCTTGGGGCTTCTCCCATTCCACCAGACCTATCCATCTTAACAGATTCCAGATTCAAATGATAACAAATATTTTTATGTTTTAGATAAGATTTGTTCCAGAACATGGACTGCTGAAAATAAAATTCTAATCTCAGGACCTGAGTCCTTCTCCGCTAAGGACAGGCCAACCTCTCAGTCTCTCTAGATCTTCTCTACTCCCTCTCTGCATCAGGAAACCCAATACCCCATATTTCATCCTCTTCAACATCTGGTGGCAAAGGACTGCCCATGGCTGGGATTTTAGCTACAAACTTGGAAAGTAAAAGGTAAATTTTATGTTTAAATATAAGACATCAAAGGTGGATAAAGTTTAATATGACTCTCCAAGAGATCCAAGTTCCAAATGTTAAAATATTAATTGCATTACTTTGATTGTTTTACTATTTAATTACTTGGTTTATATACACACAACACTCTCATTCATATTACACCTGTTCTGCATAGTTTTCAAGGGTTGGTGAACAGCAGGTAGGTAAGGTCCATTTGGGTTGAATTGTTAATAGTATGCCTTAGAACTTTACTTTCTTGAGTCCAGAAGGGATTACATCAACCTTTGCAGCAATCAAGGCTTCATTGGAATTATTCAGTGTCTTCCTTCAAATAATCTATTTTCTTTTCTGCACCTCACCTGTGATGAGGCTGTTTTCTTATCAGTTACCCTATGTTCCTTAGTTTTATCATTTGATACCAGATTTACACCTGGATTCATATAAACCAGGTGGATTCTTACATTAGCCATAAATTGTGAATGAATTGTCTTTCAGCTTTTCTTGACCCAAATTTAGTTTTGTAACTTCTCATAAAAGTTTCCCACACTTAATTCAACCAGTGGTACTACACTTAGTATCTTTCCTCATTGATATATTAATAAAAATCTAGTGAATAAGACTCCAATTACATCAATTGTAACCTTACCATTCCAGGGGCTTATAAGGATGTTGTTTTTGCTGTTTACAACTGGACTCACAACCTCCTGCCTGGTGTTCTCTTTCTTGTATTCCTGGGTTTGCCCTTCTAGAGTTTGGTGATATCGGAACAAATGGCTGTGATATTCAAGAACATCCAGAGGTGAGGGAGTTGAGAAAAGATACATGAGAAATTAGTGGGCAGGGATCTCCAAAAGCCCTGGTGCCAGCTCATAGAGTGGAGGATGTAGTAGAAGCATAAAGAATCGTAATGTTTGGAATATGGATCTAAGACGTTTGCCTTTTAGTCATTGTAAATTTGTTGTTAAATAACAGATCAATGACTCTCAGTAAGCCAGATGCAACATGAGGACAGGGATTATGTCTGTCTTGTTCAGCACGGCAACCCAAGAGCAAAGCCTACAGGGTTTGACATGCAGTGACCATGAAAAGCTTTTCAATGAACCCTCACGTCAAATTTATGAGATTATTACTGGTGTTTCCCCCAATTTACAGATGAGGAAACTGAGACAAAAAAATTAAGTAACTTGCCCAAGGGAACACAGATCTTAAGCAGTGGAGACAGTGTTCCAACTCAGGTATCTGGCTTCAAGACCTTGAACACCCATTAGTTTAGAAAGGAGGAGAGTGAAGGAGTGAAGAAAGCAATGGGCCTGAGAATCACTTTCTCTCCCTTTAAGAAAAGCAACATCTGCTTTTCTTCAAGACTTGAAAGCCAAAGAACAGCAGGTGTACTGAAGACTTAGTGGTCCTAAATCTATTGGTCCTAAGAGTAGACTTCAGAGCTTTATGAAAATGTACCCACCCAATGCTTGTCCGATGCCACCATGTGCAGAGCTGAACTCCAGAGCTTAAACTTTAGAAAGTTCCTGAACTCAAGGCTATCAAAGTGCAGCAACCACCAGAAAACGTTTGTTTTGCTGCTAGGAGGGATGGCATTCTAAAAGTGGGACAGCATGTCTGGTAATGAACAGAGATTTTATATGTTATAGGAACTGAGGCTGACCAGGAGAAAAGAACAAAGAAACAAAAAATGTGACGGAGAATGAGGCAGATGTTCTCCGACATAGATGGCTAAGGATAAGCAAGACCATTCTGTGTGCATTTAACAAGAAAAATGGGTCTTAGCAGGCTTGAGTTAGTCCATTTATGTTTGGGGGTTTCTCAAGAAAAAATAAGGCTAAAGGTTTGTAACTCTTGATGTAGGGGGCAGGAGGTTGCACAAAAGATCTTAAGCCTTCACACTGCCAGGCTCTATGGGTGTAGGTGTTGAAGCAGAGCCTAGAGCCTTCCTCAATCCCAAGGCTCATTACTGGGGGTTACCATGCCCAGAATTCAAAAGTGAATAAAACTTTGCTAAATGAATGAATAAAATAAAATTATTATGACATATTAGAAAGAGCCAAAATACTTATCATGATAAGTATTATGAAGCAAAACATTTAAGAAAGTCCGATAGATAGCTAAGCAGTCATTTTACTCAGACTATCAATTTTGCTTACCCACTGCCCTGTAAAAGTTTTAAGCACTCATAAAAATTATCAGTGTTAGGGTGCTTCTCATATTATGTTTACTTTTTAAAGAAAAGTCTTGTTAACACTAACATAAAACAATAAAGGAAAATTTTTTTCACATGCTTTTGTCACTCAGACACAGCAATCTTTACTTTTTTCTCCATTATCTTTCTGCATGCCTACATTTCTGCATAATTCTTACCTATGGTTTTTAATATTCCTTTTTTGTTATACAGAAGTCATACATTTTCTGTCATTGAACCTCATGTGAAGAGTTGATCATGCCCTCAGTTGATGACACCCCCTCATGCTCAGTGCAATACAGACCTTTCCGGTCCCCTTTTCTTTATCCACATTTTCCTGATCCCCCCAAGCACATTCTCTTCTCTGATGGACATCTAATTTTTGGATATGTTTTTATCCTTCTAAAATATAATATTTGTAAGAGTTTTAATGTGCATATGTGGCATTTTGTGGTAGACAACTAAATTGCCTCCAATTTCCAGGAATCGAATAATGCTGCAATGAATACACTTGCAAATGTTACATAGTGGACTTTGAGAGCATTTCCCTGAGATTTATAGCCAAGTGTGAGACTGCTGGGCCTCTGGGATTTTTGCATGATGGGTTTCATTAAGTACCATCAGATTGTTCTTCAGGGCAATAGGAATCTTCTGCTCTCATCTGTAATGCATGAGGCTTCCAGTTTACACATGTTCTCATCCGTATTGGGCAGCATCCAAATTTAAAAATTTTTCTATTTTGATGGCTCTGAAATGGTGTCTCATTGTTTAATCTGCATTTCTTTTGTTACTGATGAGTTTGAGGATTTCTTACCCATTCAGTTTCCTTTTTGTATGATTCTTATTCTAGTGCTTGTCCATTTTCTGTTTCTTTTGATTTGCAAAGGTTTCCTATTTTTAAGATATTAATCCTTTGGCAGTTTTAGATATTATTGGTATCTCTGCCATTCTGTAATCTTTTAACTTTTCCTATAGTATTTTTATAAAAGAGAGATCCCTCATTTTGATATAGTCCAATTTATTAATTTGATAAGCATATCTTGTATGTCTTGTTTAACTACATATTTTTTCTACCACAAGATCACAAAGATATAACCTCTGCATTTATTATATTGACTTCATAATTTTATATTTATATATTTAATCTAGTGTTCGTCTTTATATAAGTAAAGATTCAGTTTATTTATCTATATATACTGAGTGAGATTTCCCAACATAATCTACTAAACAATGAATTGTTCTCCAATGGTTTTGATGCTCCTTTTATCATATATTAAGTTTATATACATATAAAATTATATATCTATACAATATATATAATATATATGCATACATATTAGCTCTCTTTTCACTTTCATTGATTTATTTGTCTGTTTTCCATCAATATCATTTTCTTTTTATTACTAAGGCATTGTTACTTTAATATCTAGCAGAAATAGCACCTCTCTTTGCTCTTATTTTAGCCTTGCTGAGCTATTCATAGATTTTATATTCCATATTAATTCTAGAGTAAGTGTTTACATATTTTGAAAAATGTTGCTAAAATTTTTATTTGGATTACAATAAATTCAGAGATTATTTTGGAGGAATACTGACAACTTTACTATGAAATTTGCCCATTTGTGAACATGATATATTTCTCCACTTATTCACATCTTTCTTAATGTCTTTACAAGCCTTTTAAAATGTTCTCTGAAAAGGTATTGTACTGTATCATTTTAATTATTTCCTAGAAATTTTATAGTTTCATTGTTATTGTGAAAATAATTTCATTTCTATACCATTTTCTGCTTGGTAGTTGTTGATGTAGAGAAGAGGTTGGCAAACTATGACCTAGGGGCCAAATCTGATCTACCACCTGTTTTTGTAAGTAAAGTATTATTGAAACATTGTCTTGTCCATTCATTTACATACTGTCTATGATTGTTTTCATGCCACAATGGCATTTTGACCTTAAGGTTTGCAAAGGTGAAGATATTTACTAACTTGCTTTTTTACAGAAAAAGTGTGCCAACCCATAGGGGAGAGGAAAATGCTAGCCTTGAATTCTGCAGTTATTCTGAAGCCTTATTAGTTCTACTGGGTTATTCCTTACTTTTCAATTCTTAAGCAACATATTCCTTTCTCTTATATTATTGGCCATTATCTCTAATGTCATGTAATAATTGACATCCCAAAGTCAATATATGACCTCCCCACTCCTCTTTGCTTCCACCCCTTTTCTCAGGGCATTTGCAGTTGTTTTTTCTTCTGTATGAAAAATTCCCTTTTCCCAACAGCCACTCTCTTTTGGGTTTTTCCCAAAAGCCACCGGGCTTTCAGGCCTTGCAGGTCTCTGCTCAAATGTCAGTTAGCAGTGAGGCTTTCTACCACTGACAGCTCCCCTTTCCCCTGCCACCATATGCTGCTTTCTTGGTACTTCTCACCATCTGATATAATGCATTTATATTGTAAACAATACATGTTTATATGTTCATTACTTATACCTAAAGTGAAATATAAAAAATAGGATATATAGCTTCCATTGGAGCAAGAAGGAATATTGGAAGACTTGGAGGAGAAAAAGGAGGTGGGCTTGGGACATGTGGAATATGAAGGGCATGGTTAATAACTAGGATGGAATGCTTCCTTGTCTATATGGTCTGAAGTTCAGGAGAGAACTATGAGCTAAAAATACTGATGTGAGAGTCATTAGCCCATTATTTGGCATCAAGAATCCATAGGGTCTTGTTTCAATTGTTTGATGATTAAAATGCTTTTAACAAGCATTAGATACTTTTAAAGACCAAAAACACCTTAGAGACTTAGGAGAGGATCTATTTTCAGGAAAAGATGAGCAATGAACTGGGAATTATTTTAAGACTAACATTTTCCAAAGAAGGATGTGTCTGAGGAAAGTGCTCTAGAAAAAGCCCTCTACATGATTAAGTCAAACCAGGGAGGAATTCAAGGGTAGCCACATGGTCTAAGTATGAGGGGAATTCAGCCAAGGACAACCAGCTATTCTACTAAAATATTTGTATTTATTGATGGAAGCATGTTCAGAGTAGGGTGGAGTGGATGAGAGGGTCAGGATGGAGGCAGCATGAGTCAGGGAATCCAGTCAGGGATAAAAATAGAGGAGACAGTTTAGAATAGCAAGTAGATTGCAAAGTGGACTATTACTAAATAAAGAACGAACAGGTGCCCACAGCTCTTGGGCTAGCTAGAACGAGTGACCTTGCTGGAAAGGGGAGCCTCCCTTCCCATGCTCAGAGGGTGATCTCGCTCTCTCACAGCTACACAATAGGAAAACGGCCTAATCTAAGAGTCTTACTGGCTGGGAAATTCTGACTCCTCTTCAGGGGCTTTTTCCTTGAGGTCTGCTTCTCACTTTGAAAGACCTGCTGACTAGTGTCTGACATCAGAGTCCCAAGTCTGTCACTTCCTAAGCATTATCATGCAGGTGCACTCTAACTCTAGGCTATGGCCTTCTTGCTGGACTCCTTAACTGATGAAGGTCACGTGGGATCTCAGTGTAGTCTCTGGAGATCACCTGGAATGCCCTTGAGTCTCATGCAAATAGCATGTTAGATTCTCAGACAATTACCTAGGGACTTGCTGAAGGAGTCTTCAGAAGCATCCTTTCAACCGAGACCCTCCCCATCCTCTCTTGGAATCTCTGGCTGGATTTGATGGCTTTCTGAATGGTTTCATTTTATAAATGGGAATGAACCATATTAAAAAGACTAAAAGAAGATTCTGATAAAACATTTAGGATAGTTGGGAACTTCTTTTTAAAGCTTTCTTTCTTTTTTTTTTTCCGTTTTGTTTAAAGATTGTGTCATCCTTAGCTCCTTCACCCCTTGGCTCTATTTCATGTAGGTGAGAGACAGTGAGTCACTTATCAGCAAGTGGGGAAAGTTGAGATATAAACAGGAGCTCTGATTTTTACACTGTCTTATTTTAATTATGGATAGTTTTTCTCATTTGGAACTTTCATGGGGGAAACTTTTGTAAACCAAAAGTCAATGAAGGGCTTCCTTGGTGGTGCAGTGGTTGGGAGTCTGCCTGCCAATGCAGGAGACACGGGTTCAAGCCCTGGTCTGGGAAGATCCCACATGCCGTGGAGCAACTGAGCCCGTGCGCCACAACTACTGAGCCTGCTCTCTAGAGCTCGCGAGCCACAACTACTGAAGCTCACGTGCCTAGAGCCTGTGCTCCGCAACAAGAGAAGCCACTGCAATGAGAAGCCCGCAACCAAGAGTAGGCCCCGCTTGCCACAACTAGAGAAAGCCTGTGCACAGCAACAAAGACACAATGCAGCCAAAAATAAAAATAATAATAAAAAATAAAATAAAATAAATTAATTAAAGAAAAAGTCAATGAAGAAAAATGTCTCAATTGAATATATAGACAGATATGAAAGCAGACAGATGGATGGATGGTTGGATGAATGGATAGAGTGATAGATGGTAAAAGGAAAGGAGAGAGGTAGAGAGAGAGAAAGAAAGACAGACAGACTAATACTTCTTTTTAGTCCTAAAAGTGACTTTTGTTAAGAAGTATTAGCTGATCCAGAAGACTTTGTGCAGGAATCACATCTTGGGATCTGAAGAGTTCCAGATCTTTCTGATTGGTTACCAGTATCTTGCATGCTTGAATCCTTACTCTCAGTCACTCCTCAGTGAACCTAAGGGAAAAGAATTGTGATTCAAATAAAATTGGCCCATTTTAAGACTGGTCCGAGTTTGGTATTACACGTGAAAACAAGGAAAGAAAGAAAGAAGGAAAGAAAGAAAGAAGGAAAGAAAGAAAAACAATTCCAGCTCCAAAAGTTATTGAAAAGTAATGTAGTCCCTTACTGAAAAGTATTTGAAGACATACAAATGGGAATTACACAATGGAGTTTACATAGTACATTATAAACTATACTTCTTAAAGTTCTTTATTAGATATCCCTTTCTCTCCTGCAAATTCTCTGTGGTTATTCAAATCTCTGGATACCCTCAACCCCATTATAAGCCTGTCTTTTTAGATGAACTTTTAGATGCAGAACAATCTATTCCCTCCCTAAAAAGGCATAACAGCATGTGTGTGTTTCGGAAGGGGGGGGTGTTATGTGTTATTATTACTTATTTTTGTTTTTATCACATAGAGATTGACCCTTTCTTTCTCATTAGGAACAAAAGTTATACATGTATGGATATACAAATTTTTCTTTGTGGTATTAAAGACTTCTGTCAAAACTTATAAAGTATATGCCTACCCAGTTGTCCTCCCTGTAGTCCTGAGAGCTGACATTTCATTGGTAAGGTAGGAGGAAGGAAAGAGAAGAAGGAAGCTAGGAATCATTTGGGGACTGCAGAGGAAGTGAATATCTTCTTCTTGTAGGGCAGTGGGAATGTCACAAGGTCAAGTCTGAAGACCTGGCTTCAGGCCCCAGCAGCCTCTTCCTGCTGGAGAGGCCTTGGGCAGGTCACCCAGTCACCTGGTGCCTCACCCTCCCTCACTAATCAGTAATGTGGAGTACTGGTCTACCTATCCTCCTCAACCTTAGCTGCTGCCCTTGCAAGTTAATCAAGAGGCTTGGTGCTGATTTAGTCTGTCATTGAGCAAGTCTAGGCTCTCCTCTCAGTCTCAACCTCTCCTCCCATTAAATGAGTTTGTTGGGAGGCACACAGGAGATGACAGACATGAAGATGCTTTGAAAATTATAAGCACAATCAAATAGAATTCATGGATCCAAGAGAAAGAGTCATGGTTCTCCTTCCTTTGTATGAACTTTTTGGGAAGGTTTTTGGTATAGGAGACTGTATTCATTTGCTAGTGCTGTCATAACAAATACTACAGACTGAGTGACTTAAACAACAGAAATTTATTTCTTCACAATTCTGGAGGCCAGAAGTCCAAGATCAAGGTGTCAGCAGGGAGAGATGTCATACTGTGGCTTCTCTCATTGGCTTGTAGATTTGCCATTTTCTCCCTTTGCCCTCTCACTTTCTTCCCTCTGTGTATGTCTGTGTCATAATCCCCTTTTCTTGTAAGGACACCAGCCACATTGGATTTGAGCTCACCCCAATGACCACATTTATCTTAATTACCTCTTTAAAGTCCCTATCTCCAAATACAGTCACATCCTGAGATATGGGTGTTAGGATTTAGCACATGAATTTGGGAGGAGGGGACACAATTCAATCCATAACAGGGACTGTCACCTTTCTTTTTTGAGATGTTAGTTTTGCTTTCAAGATTTGTTATATTACTGACTTATTGTAACTGCCTTAAGTTGTTTTGTGAGCACTTTGTATTTGAGGAAACACTGAAATTCTGAATTCCATATTTTCAGGTGTTCAGTTGGTTATGGTTTCAGGCAGGAGCAGTAATGTCCTTGAAACCTTGTTCATCAGTCCCCTTTGAGACTTGTTTATGGTTTTCCTGTTGATTCACAAAGAAGTAAACATTACTAGTGATTCGTCTTAGTTGATAACCAGCTTCCAAAAAGAAAAGAACATTTCCATTATTTAAGATCTACTTTAAAGGAGTAATTCATTGTCAATTGTAACTGCCTAAACCATTTTCTGGTGACCAACTAAACCTAGTACTTTTCTGTACTTTTGTAGATCAAAGACAAAGAAATGGAAACTATAATTTTCCTTAATCTCAGCAAAATTTGTATAAAGTGATGAAACACACAGGGTAATTTCTTAGGGAAAGTTTACATTCTCTATTTGTTAGGGTGGCAAACATAGAATATATCTAAGACCACCAAGAGCCCGAGTAGCCACAGGTGTGGCTCCTTGCCTCTCTGCAGCCCTGCTCCCTGCTTCTCCAGTGGTGGCAGCCTGCAGCCACGGGCCATCTCTAAAGTCAGGCTGATGTCAGATCTGGGCATGGAAGTGGTCTGAGAACAGAGGGAGAAATATCCTGACCCAAATATGCAACACGTGCATCTTGGGAGACACTTAAGAGAGCATGTAGCATTCGAGAGTGAGTCATTTCCTTGGAAATTTCTAGATGGAAAAACTGAGAATCAGAGAGGGCTAGTGAACTCTCAGACAAGTGGTCAGTAGCCATGTGGCTGACAGGGTCTTGGTGCTCCACAGGTCAAGCCTGTGTCAAGCCTGTGCCTCTGAGGAGGGAGAGCCGAATACAGGACGTTGGTCCACAAGAGATCTCCCAGCTCCACGTAATATCAAATGGCAAAAATCTCCCAGAGATCTCCATCTCAACACCAACACCCAGCTTCACTCAATGATCAGCAAGCTACAGTGCTGGACACCCTATGCCAAACAACTAGCAAGACAGGAACACAACACCACCCATAAGCAGAGAAGCTGCCTAAAATCATAATAAGTCCACAGACATCCCCAAAACACACAAGCAGATGTGAACCTGCCCACCAGAAAGACAAGATCCACCCTCATCCACCAGAACACAGGCACTAGTCCCCTCCACCAGGAAGCCTACACAACCCACTGAACCAACTCTTGCCTCTGGGGACAGACACCAACAACAACAGAAACTATGAACCTGCAGCCTGCAAAAAGGAGATCCCAAACACAGTAAGATAAGCAAAATGAGAAGACAGAAAAACACACAGCAGATGAAGGAGCAAGATAAAAATCCACCAGACCTAACGAATGAAGAGGAAATAGGCAGTCTCCCTGAAAAAGAATTCAGAATAATGATAGTAAAGATGATCCAAAATCTTGGAAATAGAATAGACAACATGCAAGAAACATTTAACAAGGACCTAGAAGAACTAAAGATGAAACAAACAATGATGAACAACACAATAAATGAAATTAAAAATACTCTAGATGGGATCAATCGCAGAATAACTGAGGCAGAAGAATGGATAAGTGACCTGGAAGATAAAATAGTGGAAATAACTACGGCAGAGCAGAATAAAGAAAAAAGAATGAAAAGAACTGAGGACAGTCTCAGAGACCTTTGGGACAACATTAAACTCACCAACATCGAATTACAGGGGTCCCAGAAGAAGAAGAGAAAAAGAAAGGGACTGAGAAAATATTTGAAAAGATTATAGTTGAAAACTTCCCTAATATGGGAAAGGAAATACTTAATCAAGTCCAGGAAGCACAAAGAGTCCCATACAGGATAACTCCAAGGAGAAACACGCCAAGACACATATTAATCAAACTATCAAAAATTAAATACAAAGAAAACATATTAAAAGCAGCAAGGGAAAAACAACAAATAACACACAAGGGAATCCCCGTAAGGTTAACAGCTGATCTTTCAGCAGAAACTCTGCAAGCCAGAAGGGACTGGCAGGACATATTTAAAGTGATGAAGGAGAAAAACCTGGAACCAAGATTACTCTACCCAGCAAGGATCTCATTCAGATTTGATAGAGAAATTAAAACATTTACAGGCAAGCAAAAGTTGAGAGAGTTCAGCACCACCAAACCAGCTTTACAACAAATGCTAAAGGAACATCTCTAGGCAAGAAACACAAGAGAAGGAAAGGACCTACAATAAAAAACCCAAAACAATTAAGAAAATGGTAATAGGAACATACATATTGATAATTACCGTATATGTAAATGGACTAAATGCTCCCACCAAAAGACACAGACTGGCTGAATGGATACAACAACAGATATATATATATATATGCTGTCTACAAGAGACCCACTTCAGACCTAGGGACACATACAGACTGAAAGTGAGGGGATGGAAAAAGATATTCCATACAAATGGAAACCAAAAGAAAGCTGGAGTAGCAATTCTCATATCAGACAAAATAGACTTTAAAATAAAGACTGTTAGAAGAGACAAAGAAGGACACTACATAATGATCAAGGGATTGATCCAAGAAGAAGATATAACAATTGTAAATATTTATGCACCCAACATAGGAGCACCACAATACATGAGGCAAATGCTAACAGCCAAATAAGGGGAAATAGACAGTAACACAATCATAGTAGGGAACTTTACCACACCACTTTCACCAATGGACAGATCATCCAAAATAAGGAAACACAAGCTTTAAATGATACATTAAACAAGATGGACTTAATTGATATTTATAGGACATTCCATCCAAAAACAACAGAATACACTTTACTCTCAAGTGCTCATGGAACATTCTCCAGGATAGATCATATCTTGGGTCACAAATTAACCCTTGGTAAATTTAAGAAAATTGAAATTGTATCAAGTATCTTTTCTGACTACAACGCTATGAGACTAGATATCAATTACAGGAAAAAATCTGTAAAAAATACAAACACATGGAGGCTAAACAGTACACTACTTAATAACGAAGTGATCACTGAGAAATCAAAAAGGAAATCAAAATATACCTAGAAATAAATGACAATGGAGACACAACGACCCAAAACCTATAGGATGCAGCAAATGCAGTTCTAAGAGGGAATTTTATAGCAATACAAACCTACCTTAAGAAACAGGAAACATCTCGAATAAACAACCTAACCTTGCACCTAAAGCAGTTAGAGAAAGAAGAACAAAAAAAACCCAAAGTTAGCAGAAGGAAAGAAATCATAAAGATCAGATCAGAAAGAAATGAAAAAGAAATGAAGGAAACCATAGCAAAGGTCAATAAAACTAAAAGCTGGTTCTTTTAGAAGGTAAACAAAATTGATAAACCATTAGCCAGACTACTCAAGAAAAAAAGGGAGAAGACTCAAATCAATAGAATTAGAAATGAAAAAGGAGAAGTAACAACAGACACTGCAGAAATACAAAAGATCATGAGAGATTACTACAAGCAACTCTATGCCAATAAAATGGACAACCTGGAAGAAATGGACAAATTCTTAGAAATGCACAACCTGCGAAGACTGAATCAGGAAGAAATAGAAAATATGAACAGACCAATCACAAGCACTGAAATTGAAACTGTGATTAAAAATCTTCCAACAAAAAAAAGCCCAGGACCAGATGACTTCACAGGCGAATTCCATGAAACATTTAGAGAAGAGCTAACACCTATTCTTCTCAAACTCTTCCAAAATATAGCAGAGGGAGGAACACTCCCAAACTCATTCTACGAGGCCACCATCACCCTGATAGGAAAACCAGAAAAGGAGGTCAGAAAGAAAGAAAACTGCCAATGTCACTGATGAACATAGATGCAAAAATCCTTAACAAAATACTAGCAAACAGAATCCAACAGCACATTCAAAGGATCATACATCATGGACAAGTGGGGTTTATTCCAGGAAGGCAAGGATTCTTCAATATATGCAAATCAATCAATGTGATACACCATATTAACAAACTGAAGGAGAAAAACCATATGGTCATCTCAATAGATGCAGAGAAAGCATTTGACAAAATTCAACACCCATTTATGATAAAAACCCTCCAGAAAGTAGGCATAAAGGGAACTTTTCTCAACATAATAAAGGTCATATATGACAAACCCACAGCCAACATCATCCTCAATGGTGAAAAACTGAAAGCATTTCCACTAAGATCAGGAAAAAGACACGGTTGCCCACACTCACCACTCTTATTCAACATAGTTTTGGAAGTTTTAGCCACAGCAATCAGAGAAGAAAAGGAAATAAAAGGAATCCAAATCAGAAAAGAAGAAGTAAAGCTGTCACTGTTTGTAGATGACATGATACTATACATAGAGAATCCTAAAGATGCTACCAGAAAACTACTAGAGCTAATCAATGAATTTGGTAAAGTAGCAGGATACAAAATTAATTTACAGAAATCTCTGGCATTCCTATACACTAATGATGAAAAATCTGAAAGTGAAATCAAGAAAACACTCCCATTTACCATTGCAACAAAAAGAATAAAATATCTAGGAATAAACCTACCTAAGGAGACAAAAGACCTGTATGCAGAAAATTATAAGACACTGATAAAAGAAATTAAAGATGATACAAATAGATGGAGAGCTATACCATGTTCTTGGATTGGAGGAATAAACATTGCGAAAATGACTCTACTACCCAAAGAAATCTACAGACGCAATGCAATCCCTATCAAACTACCACTGGCATTTTTCACAGAACTAGAACAAAAAATTTCACAATTTGTGTGGAAACACAAAAGACCCCAAATAGCCAAAGCAATCTTTTTTTTTTTTTTTTTTTTTTGCGTTATGCGGGCCTCTCACTGTTTTGGCCTCTCCCGTTGCGTAGCACAGGCTCTGAATGCGCAGGCTCAGCAGCCATAGTTCACAGACCCAGCAGCTCTGCAGCATGTGGGGTCTTCCCAGACCGGGGCACGAACCCGTGTCCCCTGCATCGGCAGGCAGACTATCAACCACTGTGCCACCACGGAAGCCCAACCAAAGCAATCTTGAGAGCGAAAAACAGAGCTGGAGAATCAGGCTCCCTGACTTCAGACTATACTACAAATCTACAGTAATCAAGACAGTATGGTACTGGCACAAAAACAGAAAGATAGATCAATGGAACAGGATAGAAACCCAGAGATAAACCCACGCACATATGGTCAACTTATCTCTGATTAAGGAGGCAGTAATGTACAGTGGAGAAAAGACAGCCTCTTCAATAAATGGTGCTGGGAAAGCTGGACAGGTACATGTAAAAGTATGAGATTAGAACACTCCCTAATACCATACACAAAAATAAGCTCAAAATGGATTAAAGACTTAAATGTAAGGCCAGAAATTATCAAACTCTTAGAGGAAAACATAGGCAGAACACTTTATGACATAAATCACAGCAAGATCCTTTTTGACCCACCTCCTAGAGAAATGGAAATAAAAACAAAAATAAACAAACGGGGCCTAATGAAACTTCAAAGCTTTTGCACAGCAAAGGAAACCATAAACAAGACCAAAAGACAACCCTCAGAATGGGAGAAAATATTTGCAAATGAAGCAACTGACAAAGGATTAATCTCCAAAATTTACAAGCAGCTCATGCAGCTCAATAACAAAAAAAACAAACACTCCAATCCAAAAATGGGCAGAAGACCTAAATAGACATTTCTCCAAAGAAGATATACAGACTGCCAACAAACACATGAAAGAATGCTCAACATCATTAATCATTAGAGAAATGCAAATCAAAACTACAATGAGATATCATCTCACACCGGTCAGAATGGCCATCATCAAAAAATCTGGAAACAGTAAATTCTGGAGAGGGTGTGGAGAAAAGGGAATGCTCTTGCACTGCTGGTGGGAATTTGAATTGGTACAGCCACTATGGAGAACAGTATGGAGGTTCCTTACAAAACTACAAATAGAACTACCATATAACCCAGCAATTCCACTACTGGGCCTATACCCTGAGAAAACCATAATTCAAAAAGAGTCATGTACCAAAATGTTCATTGTAGCTGTAATTACAATAGCCAGGAGATGGAAACAACCTAAGTGTCCATCATCGGATGAATGGATAAAGAAGATGTGGCACATATATACAATGGAATATTACTCAGCCATAAAAAGAAAAGATATTGAGTTATTTGTAGTGAGGTGGGTCGACCTGGAGTCTGTCATACAGGATGAAGTAAGTCAGAAAGAGAAAGACAAATACCGTATGCTAACACATATATATGGAATCTAAGAAAAAAAAAGGTCATGAAGAACCTAGGGGTAAGACGGGAATAAAGACACAGACCTACTAGAGAATGGACTTGAGGATATGGGGAGGGGGAAGGGTAAGTTGTGATAAAGTGAGAGAGTGGCATGGACATATATACACTACCAAACTTAAAATAGATAGCCAGTGGGAAGCAGCCGCATAGCACAGGGAGATGAGCTTGGTGCTTTGTGACCACCTAGAGGGGTGGGATAGGGAGGGTGGGAGGGAGGGAGATGCAAGAGGGAAGAGATATTGGAACATATGTATATGTATAACTGATTCACTTTTTTATAAAGCAGAAACTAACACACCATTGTAAAGCAATTATACTCCAATAAAGATTTTTTAAAAAAAAAAAAGAAGAGTATGGATCCAGTGACTTTGTTGGGAGTCAGGAACTGGCTCTCATAACTAACCCTGAGAGCACCACAGCTTGGACACAACATAATTTCAGTTTCCTCAATTAAAAGGAAATCAGTCAGTAATTTTTAAGTCCCCCTATGTGCCTTGCACTGAGGGAGGCATGTAAGTATTAAAAGAAATGAGTAAAACACAGAGTTTGTCTCAACGATCTTGCAAATATGGCAGAGTTTTCTACAAATAATTACTTCTGTCTTATTTCCTCTAATGTGCTTTGAAAAAGACAGAAACGATCTAGGCATTATGAATGACAAAAGGAAACAATTGGAAATAGTTGCAATAAATTCTTCTTGCTTATAATTTTGAGCAGAAAATGGGTATTATAAGTCTTTATTGTCATTACGAGAGTGCATAAGATCTACTCTCATCTTTGGTCCACTCTGACCCAGGACCGCAGCACTGTTTCCCACACAATTTAGGGATACTGCAGTGTGAGGGGCTCTCAGAGTATCACTGATCTGTGGTTTGTCTCACCCACAGGTTATCACATCATGTTCTGTGTGAATTGAGCTCAGTCGCACTCTGGGCAGTCTGCTCACTCGCTGGCTTAGAATTGTCCCCACCTGTGTCATGGCCTCATCCATCCACTTGGTCTTTGTCTCGACCCCTCAGTCCACGGTCCTGGAATCGCCCTTCCTTGTCTCCCTTGTTTTCTTTTCTGGCTTCCTTTTGGGGTTTTTTTTCAGGTTTTCCTTCACATTTTCCCCTATTTTGGTCCTCTAGTTTTGAAATACTTTAGCACTCATATTTTAATCGCTCCTGAATCAGAAGCAGAATTCTAGCTATGCCCACACCTGCAGATAACTATATTCCTCATAACAGTTCCTTTATTTAAAAAAATAACATAAAAATTGCATACCTGTGATCTTATATTTGCAACCGATCTCAATGTCTCTGCTTTCCTTTTTCTTCCTCTCCCCTCACATTGATACAGAGTTTATTTCCAGAACTCTGTAATCACCCTGTTGTGGGAGAAGGGGCAGTTTTCTCGTAGCAGATGACATTACATAGTCTGTGTGGGCAATGCTTAAGTAAAGCAGAGTCTTGTATAATTATCTTAAAGCACAGTCTATCGAAATAATTCTACCCAAAATCTTTCATTTCCTGAATTACTGGCTTCTCCATATTGGCTCCAATGCTTACCCATTAAAAATGAAGAAACCAAATGTTAGGTAAGAGAATTCCATTGTCCAGGCTCTTGTCCTATTTTATTTTTTTCCAAAGATAGATAGTCGCAATGGTTCTGGGTATACAAGATAAATGAAGTGCCTCTAAACCTAAAATAATCCCTGTGGTGAGAAAGATGCATGAGGATCTCCTGGAAGGACAGATCCCCAGATCCATACCATCTACCTCCTAACACTCTTCTATCCACTGAGATCAATTACACTTCTCAGTTGTAGGCCTTGAGTCATCAAGTCAAATCTGACTTTAGGTACAGTTACTAGGAAATTGGCTCTTGCTTTGCTACTCTTTACTACCAATTCTCAACGGCCTTATTCCTCCATGCCTGAGGCACTGGGTAGATTACCAAGCCACAGACTGATTTTCTCTGTGACTAATGATTTGTCTTGCTGTAAAGTTTAAAGTTTTAAACAATCCTCCCAGGGACAAGTCTTGTTCTTGAATGCTAAATCTGAGCTCCTTGCTTTTGTGCTCTGCCCGTCTCAGCAATAAGCCTAGAAACATCCATCTTCATTTGGACTTCTGATGTTATATTCCCCAGATGGCTTCCTTTTTCCTTCTGTCAGACTCCAGTAAGCATCATCTACCTATCCAGACTTTTCTCTGCTGGGCCTCTATAAGCTCTGCTCTGACTTTACTTGCTCTGTCCATTTTTGGCTCACTAAGGCCTCATTCAAGTAACCAGTGGTTATGCCTATCATATTCATGGCTCTATAAGTCAGTAGAAATACAGTCACAAATTTTACAGGAAACTAAAAATCACAATGCATACATACAACCCTGCCAAAGGAAGCAATGCTTCTTTCTGCACCCAAAGGAGTTGAATTTTATTTTCAGCTGAATATCTTTAATGTGCTCGGTGCTCATTTGTATGTTTTGTTTCATTTCCCTGGTTAATGAAAGTAATATTCATTTCTTTCTTTTTTCCAATGAGCCTTTATCTCAGCTAAGTCAGAGTGTTCACAAAAGGCATTATATCAGGTAATTGGATTTCATAGTGAAATTAAGTCTGAAAAAAACACCCTTTTACTTGTCCTCTTGTAGAAACATTTCTAAGGTATAATAGATATTTTTTGCCTTAGTAAACAAAATAGAGTAGTACCCCCTTATCTGCAGTTTCATTTTTCACAGTTTCAGTTACTCATAGTCAAATGCAGTCCAAAAGTATTAAATGGAAAATTCCAGAAATAAACAATTCATAAATTTTAAAGTGTATGCCCCGGGCTGTTCTGAGTAGTGTGATGAAATCCCATGTCCTCCTGTGCTGTCCTGCTGGGTCCTGCCAGGGATGTGAAACATTCCTCTGTCCAGTATATCTACCCTGTATATACTACCTGCCCATTAAGATAGGAAAAAAAAAAAAAAAATATATATATATATATATATATATATATATATATATAGGGTTAGGTACTAACTGTGGTTTCAGGCATCCACTGGGAATCTTGGAACTTATCCTCACAAATAAGGGGTAACTACTGTATGATAAGTGGATTGACTCTTATTTGGAGGATTTCAGTTCTTGCCCTGTTTTAAGGCACTGGATCATTAAGGTCAAATGTATTCATTCTTTCAACGTTTACCAAGTACAATGTCCTTAATGATGAATAGGTTCTGCCTTAAGAAATCTTAGAGTCCAACAGGGGAACATAATCCTCATATAGAGTAACATTCATGCAGAACAGAATGTACTAAGTGCCTTATCAGATAAACGTGATTTTTCTAAGTATAGGAACTACAGAGGTTATAAGGTATTAGCATAACTAATGAACCATGTCCATCCATTCATTCAACAAACAATAACTGGGCAATTTCAAGCCCTGAGATACAGATACATGGGGATGACTTTCCTGAGAGGTGGGGGATAGACCATCAACAAACACACCTAAATGCATAGATGTTAAGTGGTAGTGAAAGCTATGCAGAAAGATAGAGCTGAGGAAGTGCAATAGGGACTGTGGGGTGAGGGTGAGCTGCTTGTTGACACTAGATGCTCAAGGAAGACCTGAGTTATGGTGTTGTTTGAGCAGAGACCCAAAGGAAGGGGTGATCATGTGAGTAAAAAAGGAAAGAGTGATCCAGGAAGAGGAAACAGGAACAGAAGTCCTAGGATGCAAAATTCTCAGAGCTTCTGGAACTTCTTGGTAGTGTTTGAGGTAGAGCAAGGAGGCCAGTGGGGTTCAACAGGGTAGGTCTGGGAGTTGGCAAGAGGAGAGGGGTTCAGAATCCTAGAACAGGCAAGGGCAGGTCCAGAAGGGTCTTGAACGCTTTGTGCTATGCAAGCCCCCAAGCCCAACACATTTTCTCTCCTCACTCTCCTATTTTGTTATCTTGTTGTCATTCTCCTATAAGAAGAAACTGGAAAGGAAAAAACAATGTTAATTAAGGGTTCTGGCAAGCTGAATTCCATTTAATTGAGGTGGAACTGTAATATACTGTTTTGTATTTAATTCTTAAGTCCTTTCACATGGATATTTTTCTTGTCCCGGTTAGATAATATATGATCAATATCACAAATAGTCTTCAATTCTTTTTCCTATTCTCTTGGAGCTCTTAGATCCTAGAAGGGCTCACAGTCTAGGGCTAAAAGAGTCAACTTTTCATATTGTGGTTTACCCTAGACAATAACTTCAGAGAGGTCATTCTTCTGTACCACCTTCGAATCTTATCCCTCAGTCTCTAGGACTGGCCCTTTCATGCCATTATAAACTGGCCAGGGATTGTAGGGAGACTGTAGCCACTTATCATCTAAGAGAGAGAGAGAGAAATCTGAAGATATGGAAAAAATAAACATTAATAATTTTTCTCTATATTAGTCTTTTATCTTAAGAGTGTTTGTTTATGGGTATATCTCAAAGTTCTGGGAGTTATTTGGTAAAACACTCTAACACATCTAATATTACATGAGGAAATAAGTTACCTAAAGATAAACCATTTCTTTTCATAAGTTGGGCTCAGCGTGTTTTCCATAAAATAAGCAAAGCTGAATCTTCCCTGCAAGAGAAACAACCAAGTTGCTCTGACAATTATTATAGTGCTCTGTTTTGACCAAACCTAGGGTAAGGAATGGCATTCCCCAGGTTTTTTTGTTTTTAAGTTTGAAATAATTTTAAACTTACACAAAAGTTTCAAAAATAGTATCAAGTGTTCTTGCATATCCTTCACCCAGTTTCATCAGATGTTAACATCTTACATGAACATAGTACAGTTACTGAAACCAGGAAATTAATACTATTCACTAAACACAACACTATTAACTCATCTACACACTTGGTTAGACGTTCCCTAGCTTTCATGCTTATGTTCTGTTTCTGTTACAGAATCTAATCCAGGGTCCACACACTGCATTGAGGTGTCATGTCTCCTTAGGCACTTCAATCTGTGACAGTTTCTATTTGTCTTTCATGACTTTGACCCTTTTAAAAAAGATACCAATTCTTTATTTTGTAGAACGACCTCCGAATTGGATTCGTCTGAGCTTTTTCTGATTAGATCGAGGTTATGCATTTTGGACAATATTATCACAGAAGTGGTATTGAGTGCTTCCTGGTGCATCGTATCATCAGGAGGTACAGAATACTGACAGGTCTTCTTACTGGTGATGTTGACTTTAATCATTGGGTTATGACAGTGTCTGCCAGGTTTCTCCAGTGTAAATGTTCTCCATGACCAGCGTTGTGCTTTAACTTGTGTTATACTCTAGCACCCTGCCTGACTCATGCTGGGTGTGCAATAGATGTTAATTGAAAAAAACCAAATAAATTAACTTAAAACTAATGTAACAAAAGTAGGTTTAATAGTAGGATTAGTTAAATGATTCCACGACATTTTCTGACTTAATTAATTTGGTTCAGAATTCACCACCAAATTCCAACAAAGCTAAATGTGAGACTCTGTATCTAAATCACCATTTTTTGAAAGGTGCCTAAGCTAACTCGAGCAATTTTGATATTGGATTGCCTTTCCCTTGCTACTGCTTGTGTTTGTTGGGATCACATTTAAAAATATTTTGAAATGATTTTTATATTTTGAATAGGAAATGCGTACAAATAGTTAAAAGAAAAGGCATAAGCGTATACAATGAAAAGCAAATCATTGTTATCTGCTTCTGTGTATCATCCCAGAGATAGTCTATGCCTATACAAATATATATTTATACGTGTATGTGTGTGTTTCTGTATCCTTTGTATTACTTTTTAAACACAAATGAAGTCATACTTCACATACTGTTCTACATCTTAGTTTTTTTTTAAGTTAACAGTATGTCATTCTTTATTAATTTACTGAGATTTACCTCATTCCTTTTAGTGGCCAAAGAACATTCCATCATACTTACACACTATAATTTTTTTCATGAGTCTCATTAAGAGTTTATATTTATGGTTATTTCCAATATTTTGTGTTTTAAATAATGCTTTAATGGATATCTTGGAATATACTTTGGTCTTTTTGGAGTTTTTCTTATTGATTATTAAAGATTTTATATACAGGAAATTATCAACTTGGCAATAATATATGTTGCAAATATTTGTTCCAGCTTGTTTTATATCATTTAGCATTATACACTTATCTTGCCATTTTTCACCAATCAGAAATTTTTAATTTTTACATATTAAAACTTATGATTCTTTTATTTTCTGAATTTTAAGTTTGGTTAGGACACAGAAATGCATTCTCTACTCCAAAGCTAAAAAAACATTTTCCCTTGGTGAATTTATTTACTTTATTTCCATTGAAATAGAACCATTTCAAATTTTGTTTTGGTATAAGAAAGAAAGTAGGAATTTTATTTTATTTTTTCCAGAGGTCTTCACTGTATCAAAACCATTAGTTCTTTCCCCACTGAATAAATGGGTGCTGTCTTTTTAGCATATTTCCAAAAGACAAAAGAGTACCAAGTAGTCACTGAAGCTGATTTAGTCATGTTGCCATTTATTTACCCAGATCGAAACCATTTTTAACTTTTATAAAATGTTTTCTTTCCTCTCCCAGGAACAATCCAGCCACATCATGCTGGCAATTAACCAAACCATAGTGCTCTTGAGAATCGAAACTGCTTGTGCAATTTTGTGGTTGTCATTTATAGCTAAGCTGACATCTACATCATAGTCTTCCTACATATCTGGATCAGCCTCAAGTGTGCTCTTTATATTGTTAGCTTGAACTTTATTTTTTTCTGTAAAGAAAATCAGGCAAACAGGATATTTATCTTCATGTCAAACTATAACATAATTTATAACCAGTATGGTCTTTAACTCAGTTCGATAGTGCTTGTAAATGTCTCTATTTTATCTTTCTCTCCCAAGCCACAAAGACACAGGGGAGAACAATTGTGGAAGACTGCTTTTAAAATGACCCCTAATAAACCTCCCTACTGGTGTTCACTCCCCTTGGGCGTGGGACGGACCTAGTAACTTTTTCTAATGAATAGAATGTGGCAGAAGAGATAGTTATGTTACTTCTGAAGTTAAAGTGTAAAAACTGAGACTTTGGTCTGCCTGGTGCTCTCTTTCTCTTGCGGTCTTGTCTTGCTCGCTTTGGTGAGGCAAGCTGCCATGATGGAAAAGCCTATGCTGAAAGGAAATAAGGGTAGCCTTCAGCCAACAGATTACAGGGAACTGAATCCTGCCAACAAGCACACGAGTGAGCTTGGAAATGTATCTTATCCCCGTTGAATCTTGAGATGATGTAGTCCCAGTTAAACACCTTGATTTCAGCCTTGAGAGACACCCTGAAGCAGAGCACCCAGCTAAACCATACCCAGATTCCTGACCTATGGAAGCTGAGATAATAAGTTTTGTTATTTTAAACCACCAGGTTTTGGGGTAATTTGTTATGCAACAATGGATAAGTAATACAGCGAATAAGGAACTGGGTAATAATATTAATATTATTAATATTAATAATATCAAATTACATTATCATCAGTATAATATTAATAATTTAAATTATTAAAATTATATTAACAATGATATAAAAGAATGCCATGTTAATTATAATAATATAATGTTAGAAAGCTTATTACTAGTGAATTTCAAATGTGGAAATCACTATTCTAAGACTTTTGCATATGTTACTCTATTTAATCTCATAACCCATGAGAGAGTTAATACATTTATTTGCATTTCATAGATGAGGAAACAGAAGTATTGAGACATACAGAGGCAAGATTTGAATCCAAAGTCCATACTCTGAAAATTGTGCTGTAAGATTGCAAAGACAAAAAAAGTAACTTCTATCTTCCAACATCACTGGGTTTGCAAGAACAAAATGTTTTTCCTTTCCATAACAGGGCCTGCTCCCATCATCCATGCTGGGGTTTGACTTGACTTTGGTCTTGGTCTGTAGATACAGTAACCTCCCTCTGAACTGCCTGAGGGTATGTATCACCAGGCACATGGCAGGTATGAAATAGATATCTCTTAAATGCACGGATCAAAGCGTGGTTGCACATTCCATCTTTGCCACTGAGAGACGTGCTGCTCTCACAGCTGGTAGCATGGAGTGTGGAAGGAGTGTGGGAGCTGGTGATGCGTTGGATGTACAAATTCCTCCAGCACAGGGGAATTTACTCATCTATGCTTCCTTACAATGATTTCTTTGCATAGTTCTAACTCTAGTCTCTGCTTATGACAGGAAAATACATGAAGGTAATTTATCATCTTGTGTTTTTACTCCATTGTCATTACAGAAGAAGATAATGACTGCAATTTCAGATCCTTTGAAGTGAGATGCAGAGAAAATGCTTCTCTTCTTTTCAGCTAAATGATGCTTTTCCTACTATATGCTGCTTGTAGCGGTATAACTCAGAATATTCTCTATGAAGGAAAAATTTGCAGTATATATCAAAATCACAAACGCACAGAACTTTTGATCCAGCAATTCTACTTCAAGGAATTTATTCTACATAGATACATACATGTGTGAAATGATAATATATTTCAGAATGAAAGATTAGAAGCAACTTAATAGCCCATATTAAGAGGCTGGTTTAAATAAATTATGGTATATCCATCCTTACAAGAGAATACTATGTAACTAAAGCAAAACAAAACAAATGAAGGAAAATTTACACGTGTTGATTTGGAATTATCTCCAAAGTGTATTAAGTAAAACAAATTAAGAAGAGTACTTTTTGTACTAAATTTGTGTTAATAAAAATAGATTGTATATATAGGACGGTTTGAAAGTATATAGACAAATTCTTTGACCATCTTCCCTTGAAAAGGTAGAGCCTAATTCTCCTCTCATTGAGTGTGGGAATACTTTAGTTACCTGCTTTTATAAATATAAAATATGTTTAGACTAATATTCGAGACACTGAAAACTTTGAGAACTTCTAGGGAAGATACCTTGGTCATCGGGCACAAGGTGAGAGCATGCACATCTCTTATACATACTCTTTGAGCCTCTTGGATTTTGTGATTACCTATTTAAAAATGAAATAAAATACTAACAAATACTAAGCTAGGAACTCTGTATTTAATAAGTAAGATAAAGTAGTATATACCATTTTTTATTTTCAAGTATACTTATGAATGCCTACAGGTATTTCACCACCTTAGAACAGACTGACTAAATGCTTCTGTTGAAATTAGAATGGCAGGATGTTGATAGAGACCATCCAGGGAAAGAGATGTTTGAAAAATACTATAATCACTTCTTAGGTTCAAATAAGGAAGGAAGAGGGCTACTGCAGGAGGAGGAAGGACCAGGTGGAAACATTGATGAAGGGAGGACCTAACCTTGCTAGCTGTTGATCACCCAGGTGTAGGGTGGCAGTCCACCCAGGGTTACTCAAGTTGGAATGGCAGGCAGATGTGACTCCCTGGCACACCAGAGGCAGGGCTTCAAGACAGGCTGGTCGCCCTAAGAGGCTTGGTGACAAGCACTGAGCTTGAGTGATTGGGCTGAGTGTGGGGAAGCTGACAGGTAAAATGCAGAGGGAAAAGCAATGAGATGTACACCTTCATCACTGATGGCAGCAAGCTATTAAGTAACAGATTTTCTTTCTGCTCTTTTTCTTGCTGGACACACATAATCCATTTGCTTTGCAAAGCAATTTTAGAATGTTGTTTATGGTAAGGTATAAGGTGCCTTATGGCAAAAAAATCTCTCCCAAATTCATGTGTGGATTCAAAGCTATTCCAATCCTAAAACGCTGCATTTGTTTTTAGAGATAGCTGTTCCTCCATTCATAGTTTCAGAACAAAGAAATCTTCCTCATAGGTTGTCGAGTGGATTTAATGAAATAAAGTTAACCGAGTGCCAGAATCGTCCCTCCTTCTCCTCCATAGCCCTGGCACCCCCGGTTCTTCTCCTCTGAAGAGTCCCCCACCACCCCTGGCCATACTGCCTGTCCTCCAGCACAGCACTCTCTGTGCTCCATCCTATTAAGTGCCCAATATTGTGTGAAGGAATCTTGGAATGTGAATCATACTCAGTTTCGGGAGTTTGTGAGGGCATCCTCACAAGTCATCTGGGGGATGATTCACACAACTGACTCAAGGTGGCACAACTAGTAAGAGTCAGGGCCACAATACAAACCCGGGCTGCTCTCCCCCACTCCTTGTTCCTCTGTTGCCCTGGATGAAGGTGCATAGACAGTAAGAGCCAAAGGGGATCCTCCCACGCCGATCCAGTGATTCCACTGTCAGAACAGTCAGTAAACTGGGGTCCAAAAGAGAAGTAACCATCATGACTCTCTCCATCCATGTTCCTACTTTGTGAGTCTTTATTGAGTGATTAGACACTAGCCAATTTTGATCAACTGTGCAAGAACTTAGTAAAACCCTGGATTTCCACTCTGTCAGAAAAGTTTTAAGGAATTGAAGTAAGGCCAAAACAAAAAGGCATTTATGATGAATTTTACCATTCCTGACATTTTATATTTCTTTATAGCTCAGACGTGTTCTGTGGAGATATAATAAAAAGGGTGTTAATAGAAATCACTCTGAACTTGTTACAACAAACAAAGGTTTGTTAAACAAACCTTTAGGGAACAGACATTCTAGGCTAACAGATGGTGTCCATGGTGGTTGTTTAAACACCTGAACAACTTGAAAATTATTTTACCTGTAAAAATCTGGACCATGATCTCAAAGGTATCAATTAATTATAGGTATCAATTAAATTTAGTCATGGCTGTATGTGTATATACATATACACCTACATACTGACTGTCCAACACTTCCTTTGCCCCTTTTGAAGCTATCAAGCACAGGAGTGGGCAGGGTACCTGCCTCCAGGCGATCTCATTAGAACACTTCCCTTCCCCCACCTCAGTAATCAGTCCAAGTCGGGAGCTTGTGTCATGTAAACTGGGCCAATGTGAATCTTCCCTAGAGTTTTTCAAACTGAAGTTAGGAGAAAGAAGCCTCTTTTCCTCCTAATTTACGGAACTGTTAGAATATGAAGTCAGAAGCATGTTGTTTCTCAAAAACTGAGGGGAGGGCTCCTGGAGAAGCCGGCTAAGATAGCGCTTCACGCAGAAGGTCATGGGGTGGGCGGGGGGGAGATGCGAGTGCACTCTGGTGATGACATTAAAGTCCCCAATTATAGACCACCCTAAAACAGGTATTACCCCTGCCCTTCTCAAATCTGGCTCAGTAAATTCCTCCCGTTATGTTTATTTTAGCTTCTATTAAGACTCAGGAACTTGCTTCCTGTAAATAGAGTAGTGCAAATGCTATCCTTGACAGTGTTGGAGAGAGCTCTCACATTCACTGCTGCTGCTGGGTGTAGGCTTTTTTTTTTTTTTTTTTTTTTTTGGCATGGCAATTTGGTAGTACCTACCAAAATTTACAATGGTAAAACACTGTGTCTCAGAGATTCCATGTTCAGGAATCTCTACCATAGAAATATTAGCAACCCCCTTAAAGAATATATGACAAACGTGTACATTGAAACATTTTTTATACTAGCCCCAAACTGATGACAATCTAACTATCCATAAATAAGGGAGTGTTGAGAATAAGTTATGGCCTGCTCACCATGGAATTCTCTGCAGATAAAGAAATAATAAGTTGTCTGTGTATGGAAAGATACCTATGATATATTATTAGAAAAAAATCAAATTACAAAAGTATAACCCCATTTTGGCAACAACAAACAAAAATTAAATAAGTATACATGTATTGTATATGCTATATACATGCATGAAAAGATAGCTGTAAGAATAATAAATTAGGAGTGAGGAAAGGAAAGCTTAGAGCTTTTATATTTTACCTTATAGATTTCTGTATATTACTTTGTTAGTTTGTAAAAGCAATTTCAAAAAGAAGATAGTTCTATCTATTTTGTTACACTGTCTCCTTAGAAGAAAAACTCCTTAGGAAAGGCAGAAAGGTACACATTGGCCAAAGACCTCTAGGTTTGACTTTGGCTGCACCTCTAACATGCTTGATAACTTGGATTACATAGATCCCTCTCTGTGACTGTTCATCTGAAAATGGGGGATTAGAGCTGTATGGGCATTAATGTCCCTTTCAGTTTCAATAGTTTATGAACACAGATCTTTTTAGTTTTAGGTTTTATGATATGCACAAACACAATTTTGAAGTTAGAATGACATTTGGAAGAGGTACATTAAACAAGATGCATAAGTATTAAATATATCTCAATGATAGCATAGTGACCAATATTTGAAACCAAAAGGTTTGTTTTATCTTTATTCTCTAGATGAATTGTTCTTGGTGAAATGATTACTGCATAACTTTTATGTAAAATCAAAACCTATAATACCTTTACTTGCCTTATATTTTGAGATCTCCCAGCATAGGGGAATTCTGAAAAAGAAGGAAAGATGGCAAATGGTCGGTCAAGTCCCTGGTGGAGCAGGGAAGCACATGGCAGCTTCCCATCTACCAAGACAGGCATCTCAGTCTACTGGGACATCCCAGTGCACTGAGTAGGAAACCCTGTGACACTTATTTACTGATTAATCAGGGCTAAGAAGCTGGTCACCAGCAGGCAGAATCAGGGCTACAGACCTTTCTTTGGCAGGTCTGCACATTTTCCCCCCAGGGCAATGTGAATCCCTTTAGGCAGGGTGTGCACACACTCTCCATTTAAACTCAGCTCCCACCTTCTGTTTGCCCTAGGCTGGCTGGTTGGCTAGTCACTTTACTTATCACCCTGTCTGCCAGGCTGTAGAAGTCCTGTGACTTTTGTAAATCCTTTACGTGTTAAAACCACCTGCATAATAACATAGCAGTGTGGGGAAATGGAAGAGGAGACACAGCAGCAATTTATTCATGCTTAGTCATAAGAACAAGTAAATGCAATGACCTTGGGTCTTATTCAAAGGCATAGTCCCTCTGAAACAGATTTATCAATCTTACAACAGTTATAAAGCAGCCTGTGGATTCACTTTTTGGCCCATTCACTTCCTTTTCATGCATTGCCATTGTAAGGTTAGTACTTTTCTAAGTAGAACACTATGCTAGAACAAATACTAATTTTATCAGATAAATAACTCTTTCTTAGGCATCACTTACTAGCTCATTTTTATAGGCATCTATCTATAAGTTGGTGTCACCCACTAGACAATGAAATTTTTGAGGACAGTCTCTCCATCACACCTAGTCCAAGGCCAGGCATCTGGTAGAGTACAAAAAGCCTTGTTGAGTGATCTAATGAAGAAATAGTGTCTGGCTAATTCTAAATTTGAAGTGTGAAAGAATAAATCAGTAACTGGCACACAATTTAAGCTATTCAGTTTTATTCACAATCTGAATTGATTGAATTTCTAGAATATAAACTCCAAAATGTGAGGACTTTTACCATTTTGTCCTCTGGTGGATCCCAAGTGCCAGGAATTACCTACGCCCATCCTCACTCCCACACACACCTTGCTGACTATAGTCACATGACCTCACCACCCCATTGTCTTCATTCTCCTCCCACTTGAGGAGACTCTTGCTCAGGCACATAACTTGATTATTCATTCCATTAACTTCCAGAAAGACCTCTCATCTTGTAGGGGAGGAAAAATAATCTTCTCTCTTCATTTCTAGGTTCTTGGCTGAGGCCCGCCAGTAAATTTTTTTTAAAGGCAGGTTAACAGAGGAAACCAAATTCAATTACTCACATTTATGCAGGAGCCCCACAAAAATGAGACTCAAAGTGACTAGAGAAGGAAGCTTTTATACCTTTTAGACAAAAAAACAATAAATTTGTGAAAATTGACTAAACAAGGGGATTTGGGTTTGGGGTAGTAAAATGGTGAAGGAATAACAAGATTTGTTTATATGGCCTCTTTGGCCCTAAATTCCCTGCCTTTGGTGATAAGGATGCCTTCTACTCTCTTGGTACAGGGAAGGTAACTTTCACATTGGAGATCTATTCCCTGCTTCCTAGGAGGTCAAAGGAAGGGTCAGAGTGTTACTTTTGCATTGGCTATTTCTCAAGTACCTTTAATTTAAAATAATCAATATACCAAAGTGTCATACTTTAGAGTGATTATTTTGAACCCCTACAAACTGTTCACTAGAAAACACAAGACAGTTAACTGCTGAAGATTCTTTGAATCCCTTGCCTCAGAAATCCTCACCTTACTCTTTCCACCAATTATAAACTGTTAAATCATAATCCTTACCCAATCCTAATCAAGGCTCCTCCTCCCATGGAAATACCTGCCTTAAATCAAGCTTCCAATTCTCAGTAAATCCCATTAGAGGCGCTGCTGCTGCTTGGTCAAGCTGGTGATGCCTCTTACCAATGAACTCAATACACTCAGTTTGGTCTTGTCAACAGGTTTGTTAGCGATATCTGGGGAGCAGAATTCAATGCACATAGAACAGCACTGGGCAGAGAGTAAACAACTCAATAAATATTTGTTGAATGAATGAGTGGATGCTGTATAATTATACATAAAGGGATTTTATAGGCCTTACTAAGCCTAAATCAGAATGGAGTCAGTCCACGTAAATCTCTTTGTAAGCATGACTAAATCTGGGAGTAGAGACATGTTACAGTATAAGCATTGACATGTTATTGGGTGACTTCTAAGCCAGAGATGGTGTATTTACCATGTCTTCTTGACCTTAAATTACTTTCTTAGAGTTTGAGCCAAACAGTACAAGACAATGGTTCATGAAAGATCAGTAGATGAATATTTTCAGACCCACCATTCTTTACAAATTGCTGAGGTGACGTAAAGGGATCCTAGTTTATTCATCATTGGAAAATGTCTGTCTGTTGATTTACTTCAGGTTTCCACAGGAGGCATTTTGATTCCCTTTACTTTTTTTTTTCCAGGAAAAATAAGTTTTCCTTGAGGGTTTTCTAAGCTCAAATAAGGCCTTCTTGCTTTATCTTTAAGGCACCCAGATGACAGTGAGAAGCCAACTTATCTGATTTTACACAGCAGTTGCTTGCAATTATAATTCAACCCATAGCTGCTTACAGCCAGCTGGTAGAACTCTCAACCATATGCATTATTTAATAGAGGTGAAAGAAAATGAGCCATTTTATAATGAAGAATTTAAATATGTGAAAGGTGCACTGGCCATTCAACTGGAATATCAATCAGAGAGGTATGCTTATGTGCTCAATTTGAACTGTAGTACTAACTGCTAAATATAAAAGCAAGCCCTTTCATTTCTCCAATATCCCACAGTTGGACAGTCAGATTTGTTTTTAGCTTTTGGTTTTTTTGTTTTAGAGTTTACTTGCAGAATGTGTAAAGCTCCATGAGTTTAATCCAAATATAATTCAAACTTCTGTATTGTACTCTTTTTCCCAAGCTACTCAAACCTGAAATACAAAATAGCACAGGAGGACAATTTTCTTTTTCTTTTTTTCAGAGGAAGAATAAATACCCTGGTATTTATCAGGACTCTCAAAAACATCTTAAGAATTAAGTACGTGCTTTGGGAGGTGGCGATAGAAGGAGATGTCTTAGATCAAGGTTGTTTGCTGAAAATCCTGGAAATCATATTCTTCTCTGGGCAGAGTTTATGGTAACAGATCTGTTTCGACTTCATTACCATAATATAAAATAGCTTCGGTGTTTCTGAAAGAATCTGGGGGTGGAAAATTTCCAAAAAGCTAGATAGCCAAATTCCCAAGAGGCCAAACCTCAAGGCAGATTCCAGGAGCCCTTCATACTTCCAGCCTCCAGAGAAATCCAACTCTCTAGAAGCAATTGGTTCTTCGAGACTTTATAGAAAAATATAGATCCAAATAATTTTATCTGTGCTTGTCCAAACCGTACAGTTTTGACAAGAAATCTCTGACTTGGGTTCTAAGCCCAATATAGGTTTTGGTAACTGATTTAAGTTTTTCATTATTTTTTTTTCTCAATTGTCACAGTCAAAAGACCTTTTCCTATGTTTACCAAACTATCTCTTCTTAAAAAAAAAAAAAAGAAAGAAAGAAAAACTCATTATTTTCTCTTGTCACATTAAACTTTCTTTTATTCTCTTCATCCTTTTCCTACCCTTCTCTTTCTCTCTGCCCTCAGAATCCATATCCTATGAAATAATAAAAGTGATGAATATGTAGGTAGTGCTAATTAGGTGTTGAAAATTGTAGTAGGTGTTAACAAACCTGGCCTTATTTAATCTGCATAGCAAAGCATGTAGAAACTATTTACAGGCCTAATTTATAGTTTGTAGTTTGAGGGCAGTGGAGTGACCTGCCCCGGATGGCATGGGGTCAGTGGGACTGAGACCACACAGGCTTGTCTGACTACTAACTAATCCTACACTCTGCTCTTCTGCAGACTTCACAGTACAGGGTAGCAGGAGGTGCCCCCCCACAATACGTCTCTTTGGCATAAGGATTATTTTGAGCTGATAATTTTTAAGAAACTGCAGACAGACGAGCTCTGAAAACAGAGTAAAACTTATCCTTTTGTAAGGGAAATTTACATTTGTAAAAGAAATTTATGTTAGAAGGGACTCCTGTCCCAGAAGAGCGCCATTACTGGAGATAACTTTTATCCCTGAGAGACTTATCTGCAGGCCAGGGCAAACTTTGTTTACCAAACATTTCCTCTTCTCACCTTCCAGGTGAATTGTCTTCCTTGCTTTGCAGCTCCAGGCCCCTATCCCTTTCTTTAGTCCTGGATGGCATATAAGCCTCAAATGTTGGCCACATTTTGAGTCTCATATCTTTGTGGGGCTCCCGTATGTCCGTACATAATTAATTTTTTTTTTCTTCTGTTAATCTGTCTTTTGTTACAGGGGAGTCTCACCCAAGAACTGGGAAGACTGGACAGAAAATTATTTTTCCTCTCCTACAACCCATACTTTTGTGGCTGAGACTTTCTGCATAAAGCATTGCAGATGGAAATTACATCTTGAAAAATATTTTCTGTAAATAATTGCCACAACTGTAACCTGGAGGAAAGCTACAGGGGACAAGTGAAAGCATTCACTTTCTGTTGCTGCAAGCAAATTAAGCCTACAGACCACTTTTGCAAGACAAAAACATTATTAAATTATTAGCTGCTTTAGAACTGCCTGCACTGGCAAAGGATTAAGCTGTCTCAAAGTTTCCTATGAAGCTCTGATAGCTGTTATTATTTAAATATCCTTAGAATTCATGGGAGCTAAGGGGGGCAGTGAAAACTCAAACACAGTTTCTACTACTATTAAAGAAAAATGACCAAAATAAACAAATTATTGCCCTCCCCCACCAGCTTGAAGTAATACACAGTCACAAATCACCTTGAAAAGCTGATTTCAAACAGAATTGAGTGTCTAACTCCCAGCATGCATTTTAACATGTAGAGATTACAATCAGAATGGAGACTGCTTAAGTTGTTAATTTTCACTAGTTGATGGGTTACAGTCAGCTTCCAATATGCCGTTGTTCCTATGTGGATGTATTTAACAATCTCTCGCTCTCAAAATAAATAAATAAATAAGTAAGTAAGTAGGTAAGTAAGTAAGTAAGTAAATAAATAAATAAATAAATAAATAAATAAGAAGCCGAAATGTTTTTGAGTGAAAAAAAATGCACAACGTGAAAGTTGTGAGTTAAGTTTTATTTGGGGTAAAATGAGGACTATAGCCTGGAAGACAGCATCTCAGATAGCTCTGAGAAACACGCAATCATGCACATATTTTTTGCAGAAGGTTGACGCTAGTGTCATGAGTGCTACTGCTAGTCATGCGGAGGAGTGGAGGTCACCATGAAGGATGTTAGTGCTTTTCTAGATATGAGGAGATGCAAGAACTGGGCTCATAAAATCTGCTCCTGAAAATATCTATCTGAAGGCCTGTTCTCCCAGTTTTTCCCAGAGCACAGGGTGCTTCATTCCTGATCTCCACCCTAAATGCCTTTCAGGGGTGTTGAAAGTCAGCGGCTACAACAGCTCATAAGTTAATCCTGTAGAGGTAGATGGCAAGTGCCAATTTGTAGTTGACAATAATATCGCTAGATGTAGAAGGAAAAGAGCAATGTGACATTTTTATAAGACATTCTATGGGGAAAATCCAGATTCTAGGTTGAGCAATTCTGTAAGGAGATCTATAAAATATGACAAATAATGTCTTTAAGTTGCATAGTTTACTACTGGAAAGCCAATAACATGCCTCTGGTAGATCTAGTCAAATGAATGATGGTAAACCAGATGCATGGTAAGATTCAAATGAAATTACCATTTGATAAACAAATGTTTCATAATAATTTTTTTCTATTATTTCCACTACATCTCAGAGGAACTGGTAAGACAGGAATAGAATCTTGAGAACCTCTGAAATCTTTATATCTGAAATCTCACCTTCAGATAAAAATTTGGAGGAGGAACAAACCTTCCATTTAGTATTCTGGCTCCATTGCTTGTGGTCTGTAGCCTTAAGCAAGATATTTAATAAAGCTGTGTCACTTTTCAATCCCCATGATTCTATACCACAATCTACCTTTTACAGATCCCTTGGTACTTAGCAGGCAGCATGCTCAGTGTTTTACACAGCATCCCAGAGCCACCTCACCTAGCAGGCTCTGTGCATCCAGCTTAACCTTATGCTACAGCCTGGAGTTTACTTTCAGGCTGAGAGAATCGAATGTGTCACTAATTTTAGTGGCTAAAAATGATGTCAGCTTTTTCATCCACAACTTCTGTATCAGCAACTCTCAAGCTTTTTGGTTTTAGGACTATATTTACACAAAAATTATTAAGAACACCCCACATAATTAATATCCAACCTATGTAAATGGCTCATACAACTCAACATCAAAAAACAAATAATCTGATTTAAAAATGGGCAGAAAGGATTTCCCTGGTGGTCTAATGGTTAGAACTCAGCACTTTCACTGCCATGGGCCCGTATTCAATCCTTGGTTGAGGAACTAAGGTCCTGCAAGTTGCATGGTGTGGTCAAAAAAAATAAAGGACAGAAGAACTGAATAGACATTTTTTCCAAAGAGGAAACGCAGATGGCCAATAAGAACATGAAAAGATGTTCAATATCATTAATCATCAAGGAAATGCAAATCAAAACCACAACAAAATATCACCTCACACCTGTCAGTATGGCTATCATCAAAAATAACACAAATAACAAATGGAGAGGATCTGGAGAAAAGAGAACCCTCATACATGGTTGGTGGGAATGTAAACTGGTATAGCCACTGTGGAAAACAGCGTGGAGGTTTCTCAAAAAACTAAAAATAGAGCTACCATATGACCCAGCAATTCCACTCCTGGGTATATATCTGAAAAAAAGAGAAACAGTAATTTGAAAAGATACATGCACCACAATGTTCATAGCAGCATTATTTACCATTGTTAAGATATGAAAACAACCTAAGTGTCCATCAACAGATGATTGGATAACGAAGGTGTGGTGCATATATACAATGGAATACTACTCAGACATAAAAAAGAGTGAAATTTTGCCATTTGCAGCAACATGGATAGACTTGGGAAGGTATTATGCTAAGTGAAATAAGGCAGACAGAGAAAGACCAATACTGTATGATATCACTTATATGTGGAATATAAAAAAATACAATAAACTAGTGAATATAAAAAAAAGAAGCAGACTCACAGGTATAGAGAACAAACTAGTAGTTACCAGTGGGGAGAGGGAAGTAGGGAGCAGAAATACAGGAGTAGGGGATTAAGAGGTACAAACTGTTAGGTATAAAGTAAGCTACAAGGATATATTGTACAACATGGGGAATATAGCCAATAGTTATAATAACTATAAATAGAGTATAACCTTTAAAAATTGTAAATCACTATATTGTACAACTGTAACCTATATAATATTGTACAACTATACATCAATAAAAAAGGAACCTCTCACATATTTTGTTACATGGGTTATACCTATCAAAATTTACCTTACTGGAAATTAAAGCTGAGGACTTCTTTTTTTTTTTTTTTTTTGCGGTACTCAGGCCTCTCACTGTTGCGGCCTCTCCCTTTGTGGAGCACAGGCTCCGGACCCGCAGGCTCAGTGGCCATGGCTCACGGGCCTAGTTGCTCCGCGGCATGTGGGATCCTCCCGGACCGGGGCACGAACCCGTGTCCCCTGCATCGGCAGGTGGACTCTCAACCACTGCGCCACCAGGGAAGCCCAGAACTTTTAAATAATGTATTTATTAATTTGTTTAAAAATAAAAGGTCCATTATATAAATGACATATTTTTATGAAAAATGATTTTCCAATTGAAAAAACTTCCAGTGAGAAAAGTGTAAAGGAGATTTTTACAAATCTCTGTAACACCTGGCTCAGTAGGTAATAATTAGATTCTCATGTCTGCTTCTTTATTTGGTCTGTTGTAATCTTATATATGGACCCTCTGAAAAATGCCACTCTAAACTCATGAAAGAACAAAAATGAAAAAGAAAAATAACTTCTTAGTAGTGTATGAAAACGCTTTGACCTCTCAGGGGCCCTGAAAGGGTTATGGAGACCCCAAGAGTCCCTAACTTCCCTTTGTAACTGCTGTTCTGTATGATGGAGTAGTCACTCTAAATTATAAGGATTTACTTTACATATATATAAAGAAATAATATACATAATGATATATATATATAAATTTATTTTATTTTATTTTTTTAGTCGCACTGCACAGCATGCAGGACCTTAGTTTCCAGACCAGAGATCGAACCCGGGTCCTTGGCAGTGAGAGTGTGGAGTCCTAACCACTGGACCACCAGGGAATTCCCATATATATAAATATATTTTTATACCAAGGAATTATATAGTTATGTTCACTATGAATGAAAATAACTGTCAGTAGAGCTTCTTTTTTTTTCTGAATTGATCCTTAGAATAACAATGACAACAAGACCTAACACTTATAAAGCACTCCTTATATCAGGAACTGTACTAAGAACTTTGCAAATGTCATTTCATTTAATCCTCAAAACAATACTGGAAGACTGTGCCACTAAAATTATTGTTTCACTGAACAAGTGAAACTAGGCATTGGAGGGCATAAGTGACTTGCCCAAGGTTACACCACTGGCAAATTCTAGATTTGGCACTTGTGTTTAGGTAGTCTGACTCCAGATTACACCAGATCCTAATCAGGATACATTACTCTACCTTCAGGAAAGGTTTCTCAGCACTGAAATAATTTTCTCATGTAATCCTCTCAAAAATTCTGGGAGGACAACCTCATAATCCTCACTTTTTGGATGAGCAGAATATGCACCATGGTTGCCTCTCCTCTTTCTGTGCTACTAGCCTTTGGCCTCCCATGTAGAATTGGTATATTCCAGAGACAGCCCGAATAGTTCACAGGTCAGGGGAGAAAGAACATTAGGACTTGTTTTCATCTTTATCTAAAAAATGAAAAAAAATCAGCCTTTAAAATATTTAATACATAAATGGATGCTTGCCCTTCATTGAAACACTTAAGTTGTGAGATGGGTCCTGAGGAAAAAGTGGGTTGTCCTCAACAGAGAAATGTTGCTCTCAGTACATATGATGAGTGCCCAGTCAAGTTTTATGGGTTTATTATTATTTGTTTTATTTTACATAAAGTAATAAAGAAAGGACAATTGGTTTATAAAGATTTCTTTGAGAAACAAAACAGAACAATTTGCTTTAGCAAACTGTTAATAACTGTTAATAACTCAGGCAAAAACAAATAAGAAAATGGCAGAACTGACCCTTTCTCTGAATTATTACTAACCTTCTATTAGCAATGTTACATGAATTTTTAAAAAATCTATTTAAGCAATACTGGGAATAAGTTGGCCAAATATTTGAAATTATCAAAAGGATATCTAGACTATGGATTTTCACCCACTGTTGTTAGTGATGACTCTTGCAAAGTGAATATTTTGCAAATGATGACATGAAGCATTCATGGTTAATAAGACATTATAAAATATTACCTACTTCATCTTTAAAATGTTCTTCTATAATTCTAGTTTAGGTGTACATTTTATAAGATGTGCAATATATTAAAACAGTCGTAGAGGAATATAGTTCATTAGTAATACACATCAATTTTCTATTCATAGAAGACCTTGGTCAAAATGGTTTGGGGAATTCTGCACTATGGTATTTATCTCTATAAAAAAGCTCTAGACTCTTTCAGGCTCCAATATTTTATTATTTTAATTTTTTGTCAAGTATACTGAGTTTTTAAGTATGGGTCTGAATTAAGAGTGGGAGAAAAAAAACCAAATTTATTTAATTATATTGGTTACTGTAACAGAGAAACACAGAAAATTATTTTCTTGAGAGCCAATACATTCATAGAACATTGCTTGGCAAATAGTAAGGGCTTAACATGTTAACTGATTGTTAAGTGACAGGTTATCACTTATCAATAGATGACATTTGTTTTGTGATGAGTGCCTACTATCCAATTTCATCTTTTTGCTTCTTTGTTAATAATGCCATAAATTTCCCATGTAAGCCATCCTTCCCCAGTGTTCAGCCCTTAAGGCTCAGAGAAGAGCACATCATCTATGCCTAAGTCAAGTGGGCATTCTCCCAACCTAACCTCTTGACTCAACTCAGGTCAATGAGGAGACTGAAATTCTACTGCATTTGCACTTGGAAGGCTGTGGGGCTGCAGCTGCTGGCAGGTGTCGTATTACCACATGGACCCTGATATTGAAGCCAGTGGAGAGAAGTGCAGAGGGATGGAAAAAGACTCCAACTAATACAATAGAGAAATTATAACCATGTGACTTATTTTTTATTCAGTGTTACTTAAGCTTAAGAATAAGCATGTTCTCAAGACCTCTCTTCATGAATGATACAAAATTGATTATTGTTAAGCTCTTTAAGAAAGTAAGTCTTTTCTTCCCTGAGATTCAGGAACAGTCCTTTAGTTTTGGCAAGATGTTTCTGGCACATGAAGTCTTCAAGGTCATCTGTTATCTCACAGAGAAAGAAATTTCTGTGTGATTTGCTTGGAGATTATACCTTCATCACACACATGGATAGTGACTATAAACTTTCACATTCCTCTCTTAAGGGGAAAAAAGGGCAAGGAGAAAATATTTCAAAGCACACGTGAATTGAAAAACAACAGAAAAGCTAAGGAACAAACAGAACAACAGAAAAAACAAGCACAGTCTTTTACATTTTCAAATGCTCGGATTTCCATTAACCAGAACATTCCACCAATCGGCACGTCTACAGAGCCAAGTGCAGTAATTATTACTTTATGTAATTACAATCGTGAACCACTACTGTAAGACCTCCAACATGTATCAAGCTTACTTTGGCTCTGATGACTTCAGTTTAAACATTCCTAACTTACATCCTGATAATACACTCCTAAAGAATGGGTATCGTTCTTGGATTTTTCTCAGTGTAGTCATAGAAAAAAAATCCAAATGGAAAGAACAAAAGGACCAGGGTAGGCAGATGGGGTTGGTGAGTGTGAAGAAAATAGCACAGAAATGTGGAGTGTATGCAACTTACTTAGACGCAGCCTAAGATAATGGCAGCAATTTCCTCTGAGGACAAAAATACACAAAGAATTACTAGGTGCTGGTGGAAGAGGTGTGAGGCAAGCTGTGAAAATAGCACATTTACAGGGGGACTGTGTTGATTTGCAATCTTAATTAAGCATATTTTCTGCTTTTATGAAGTAAGAGCCAGATTCGCTTTTATTACAATTTTTTTACAAAACCTAGAATAAATAAAATGCATCTAACTCATTTATCATCAAAACAAGCCATCCCATTAAGGGAATGCTTATTTTCTCTAATGGGGTTTCTTCTTCTTTGTTAATATTTGTTATTCCCATCAAGTAATTAAGTGATTATAATGTACCCAAGTAAATATATTTTGCTAACTCTATCAATTAGGTGATCATTTATTTAGTGTTCTACATAAACAAGCCTGGCTCATACTCCCATTACACATTATAGTTATGTCTATCAGCACTTACATGTATATTGTAATTATTTGTTACATCTCTCTTTCTCTGACTCCTGCTAGACTGTGAACTCCAAGAGGTATGTACTTCTTCACTACCAGCAGGGCCAATACTTATTGACTTCAATTACATGCCAGATTTTGTTTTGTGTCAGGTGAGTTTTTTAATTTTCCTTATGAAATCTTATGACATGGATACTATCAGTATTCTCATTTTAGCAATAAGGACATTTAAACTCAGACATTTTCATTTTTTTGTGTTCACAAAGGAAGCTAGGAAGTAGAAGCCCTAACATATATCTGAAAAGATATATGTTTTTATTGGCCTTGGATTCAAGAAACATATCTCTAAAATAAATATGTTTTTCTTTACCATACCTTAACAAGCTTGGGGTGAGTTCAAAGGTGGGTAAATACAGTCCAACAGTATTTAAAAGTCAGATTTCCACTGGTGTTATCATTCTTTCTCCAGGGCTTCCAAGTTTCTACTCTCCATAGATCTTGGGCAGTTCAAATATTTTGTCATCTTCTGCTACTATTCTTCTAAAGTGATTTTTGGTCTTATTGCTAGTTTTCATTCACTCATTCAACAATTATTAATTGAGCATCAGTCATATACCAGGAAATTTCTAGGCACTGGAGATTAAAAAATAAGTGAACAGCACACATGACCCCTGCTCTCTTGGAATTTGTAGCTTAACAATGGCCCATAACTAGACAGAGGGACATTTGAGTGACGTTTTTCTATTTCACCCTCATCCAAGTTTTACTTGTATTTGGTGCTCAAATCCAAGCATTGCTTTTTTCTATTTCAACAAGTAGAAACAAGAGAAAACTGTCTTTACCTCCCCAGCATCTAGCACAGTGTCTGGCACATAGTAGGTACATCATAAATTTGCTGGGCTTTTTTTTTTTTTTGAAGTATAGTTTCTGTACAATATTATATAAGTTACAGGTGTACAATATAGTGATTTACAATTTTTAAAGGATATACTCCATTTATGTTTATTGTAAAATATTGGCTATATTCCTCATGTTGTACAATATATCGTTGTAGTTTATTTTATAACTGATAGTTTGTACCTCTTAATCACCACTCCTCTATTGCCCCTTCCCCCTTCCCTCTCCCTACTTGTAACCACTAGTCTGTTCTCTGTACCTGTGAGTCTGCTTCTTCTTCGTTATATTCACTAGTTTGTTGTATTTTTTTTAGATTCCACATATAAGTGATATCATACAGTACTGGTCTTCCTCTGTCTGACTTATTTCACTTAGCATAATGCCTTGCAATTCCATCCACGTTGCTGCAAATGGCAAACATAAATTTGCTGTTGAATGAATAGAAGATGTGTATGATCTAGAAAGTAACCATGGAGTTATATGGACTGGCAATTTCTTCTGATAATATGTTTTACCAATTCATTGCCCAAACACAGGACTAATTTTACTCCATACTCCTGCATTGGATAGGTAACATCCTCCTGGTCTTTTCTCTTTCCAAGGAATAAACCAGAAATAAATGTAGGATGGTCAGAATAAAGCAAAGGAAATATTTATTTAAGAAATGTAATTCTGTTTAACTTTCATTACCCTGAAAGATTTTGACACTGCTTTTAAATTTGCTATCTGAAGTTTTCAGAAAGACTCACATAAAACACAAAACATTTCTCTCAACTTAAAGGGTGGAGTTTATTTTTAGGAAGAACTTTTTACAAGCTTGGGCCTAGGATCTAATGGATTCTTGCACAGGAAAAGATGTGAATGCCAACAGACCTGGACTCTTGGTTTTCTTCAATCCTTTGATCATGTTCTGTGATCATTCTTCTGTGATTTTATTCCAAGTAATGTTGTTTTGATAACTTTTCATGTTCTAAGATAGAGATTTCATTAGTTGGGCTAGTTCAGCAAATCTTAACTTTTTTCTCCCCTACCTCAACAAGTATGTTAGTGATGTTCAAATTTAGGACACATTCTCATGGAGACACTTATGGCTATTATAATTCTCAAAGTATACCTTAAGGTGTCATCCTTTTTTTCTCTTTCAGGAAAGTATGTGTGCCATGGACTGAATGTTTTTGTCCACCACCACCACCACCACCACCAAAGTTCATATGTTGAAGTCCTCAACCCCAGGTGATGGTATTAGGAGACTGGACCTTTGAAAGATAATTAGGTCATGACGGTGGAGCCCTCATGAATAGGATCCATGTCCTTAAAATAAAAGACATGAGAGAGATGATCTCTCTCAGCCATGTGAACCTTTTAGCAGATATGTCTTTTGCAAATATTTTCTCCCAGTCTGTGGCTTCTCTTTTCATTCTCTTGACAGTGTCTTTCACAAAGCAGAAATTTTTAATTTTAATTGAAGTCTAGCTTATCAATTCTTTCATTCAAAGATTATGCCTTTGCTGTTGTACTTAAAAAGTCATCACCAAACCCAAGGTTATCTAGACTTTCTCCTATGTTATCCTCTAGGCTCTTTATAGTTTTGTGTTTTACATTTAGGTCTATGATCCATTGTGATTTAACTTTTGTGAAGGGGTAAAGTCTGTGTCTAGATTCAATTATTTTTGTATGTGAATACATAGTTGTTCCAGCACCATTTGTTGAAAAAATCTAAGAACCAAGAGCAACGATATCCAGCTCAAGCTCAGAGTGAATTTGCCCTTCCTCCACCCAGGTCTCAAGGGATTGGGTGATCCAGCCCACCTACATCAGTGAAAGTAAATTTCTTTATTCAGTCTACTGATTCAAATATTAATCTCTTTTAGAAACACCCTCATAGACACACCCAGAAATAATATTTTACCAGCTATCTGGGCATCCCTTTGTTCAGTCAAGTTGACACCAAAAATTAACCATCACACATAAAAATTAAAATAGCTGAAGATTTTTAAAAATTCAAATATAAAAATGCCATCCCAATATTTTCAACCTAATTGATATTTTCAAAAAGAAACAACAAAAAAAAAACAGACCAAAAACACATTATAGGGCTTTGTTAACTTTATTTTCTATTGGCTTTTGCTTTTATCTTCATTATTTCCTTCTTTTTTCTTACTTTGGGTTTAATTTTCTCTTGCTTTTTCTTGTAACAGATTTTTTTTTTTTTAGAGTAGTTTTGGATTCAGTGCATCATTGAGCAGAAGGTAGAGAGATTTCCCATATACTCCCTGCCCCCACACATGAATAGCCTCCTCATTATAAATATCCACCACTGGAATAGTACTTTTGTTGCAATTTATGAACCTACATTGACATATCATTAACATTCAGTGTCTGCAGTTTACACTAGGGTTCACTCATGGTGCTGTATATTCTATAGGTTTAGACAAATGTATAATGACATGTATCCACCACTGTTGCAGGAAGGGGGACCTCTTCCAGGGCCTGAGAGTGGGCTCTTGTCTAACATTTGGAAATAAATTGATGAGACACACATGCTGACAAAGCAAGAGACTTTATTGGGAAGTGGTGCCTGGGCAGAGAGCAGTAAGGTAAGGGAACACAGGAGAACTGCTCTGCCACATGGCTCATGGTGTCAGGTTTTATGGTAATGGGGTTAGTTTCCGAGTTGTCTCTGACGGGTCACACTGACTCAGGGTCCTTCCTGATAGTGAGCTCATCACTCAGCCAAGATAGATTCCAGTGAGGAGGATTCTGGGAGTTTGGTAGGTTGTATGGACTGAAGTCTCCTCTCTCCTTTTGACCTTTCCCGAATCTTTCCAGTTGGTGGTAACTTGTTAGTTCTGTGTTCCTTCTCAGGACCTCCTGTTGTAAGATAACTCATGCAAGTGGTTACTATCTTGCTTGGCCAGGGCGGGTGGTTTCAGTCTGTGGTTCCCCTAACACCACTACAGTATCACACAGAATAATTTCACTGCTCTAAAAATCCTCTGTGCTGTGCCAATTCAACACTTCCTCTTCCCCAAACCCTTGCAACCATGAACCTTTTTACTGTCTCCACAGTTTGCCTTTTCCAGAATGTTATATAGTTGGATAAAACAGTATGTATCTTTTCCTGATTGGCTTCTTCTACTTAGTAATATGCATTTAAGTTTCCTCAATGTCTTTTTATGGCTTGATAGCTCATTTCATTTTAGTGCTAAATAATATTCCATTGTCTGGATGTACCACAGTTATTTATCCATTCACCTACTTAAGGATATCTTGGTTGCTTCCAAGTTTGGGAATTTTTTAAACTTTTTTTTTATTGAAGTATAGTTAATTTACAATGTTTTGTTAGTTTCAGGAAAGTGATTCAGTTATATATATATATATATATATATGTATATATATTTCAGATTCTTTCCATTATGTATTATTATAAGATATTGAATATAGTTCCCTATACTGTACAGTAGTCCTTGTTGTTTATCTATTTTATATATAGTAATATATATGTCAATTCCAAACTCCTAATTTATCTCCCACCTCCCTTTGGTAACCATAAGTTAGTTTTCTATGTCTGTGAGTCTATTTCTGCTTTGTAAATAGGTTCATTTGTACCATACCTTAGATTTCACATATAAACGATATTATGGGATACTTGTCTTCCTCGGTCTGACTTACCTCACTTAATATGATAATCTCTAGGTCCAACCATGTTACTGCGAATCGCATTATTTCATTCTTTTTTATGGCTGAGGAATATTCCATTGTATGTATATATACCACATCTTTTTTAGCTGTATCTGTTTATGGACATTTAAGTTGCTTCTATGTCTTGACTCTTGTAAATAGTGCTGCTATGAATATTGGGGTGCATGTATCTTTTTGAATTAGAATTTTCTCTGGATATATCCCCAGGATAGGGATTGCAGAATCATATGGTAACTATATTTTTAGTTTTTAAGGACTCTTCATACTGTTCTCCATAGCAGCTGTACCAATTTACATTCCTACCAGCAGTGTAGGAGGGTTCCCTTTTCTCCACACCTTCACCAGCATTTATTTGTAGAATTTTTAATGGTGGCCATTCTGAGCGGTATGCAGTGATACCTAATTCTCTAATAATTAGTGATATTGAGCATCTTTTCATGTGACTGTTGACCATTATTGTCTTCTTTGGAGAAATGTCTATTTAGGTCTTCTGTCCATTTTTTGATTGTTTGTTGTTTTGATATTAAGGTGTATGAGCAGTTTGTATATTTTGGAAATGAATCCCTTGTGGGTAGCATCATTTGCAATATTTTTTCTCAGTCTGTAGGTTGTCTTTTTGTTTTATTTATGGTTTCCTTTGCTGTGCAAAAACGTTTAAGTTTAATTAGGTCCCATTTATTTATTTTTGTTTTTATTTCCACTACTCTAGGAAAGCTTTTAATTAGGGGATTTATGAATAAAGTTGCTATAAATATCTGTTTATTACCTGTGTGCAGACATTTGTGTGAATACAAGCTTTCAACTCTTTGGAGTAAATACCAAGAAATTTGATCGCTGGATCATATGGTAAGAGTGTGTCTAGTTTTGTGAGAAGCAGCTAAACTGTCTTCCAAAGTGGCTGTACCATTTTGCATTCCCACCAGCAAAGAATGAGAGTTCCTGTTGCTCCACATCCTTGCCAGAATTTGGTGTTGTGTTTTGGATTGTGGTCATTCTAATAAGTGTATAGTGGTATCTCTTTATTGCTGTAGTTTTCATTTTGCTGATGACATATAATATGGAGCATCTTTTCATATGCTTACTTGTCATCTGTATATCTTCTTTGGTAAGGTGTCTATTAAGGTTGTAGATGACTTTTTAATTGGGATATTTGTTTTCTTACTGTTGAATTTTAAAAGTTCTTTATATATTTTGGATAACAGTCTTTTTAAAAAATATTTTTAAAGTATAAATGTGTTTACTTTATTTTTTGAATTTTATTTTATTTATTTTTATACAGCAGGTTCTTATTAGTTATCTATTTTATACATATTAGTGTATACATGTCAATCCCAATCTCCCAATTCATCCCATCCCCGACCCCCCACCCCACCACTTTCCCCCCTTGGTGTCCATATGTTTGTTCTCTACATCTGTGTCTCTACTTCTGCCCTGCAAACTGGTTCATCTGTACCATTTTTCTAGATTCCACATATATGCGCTTATATACGATATTTGTTTTTCTCTCTCTGTCTTACTTCACTGTGTGTGGCAGTGTCTAGATCCAGCCAAGTCTCTACAAATGACCAAATTTCGTTCCTTTTTATGGCTGAGTAATATTCCATTGTATGTATGTACCACATCTTTTTATCCATTAATCTGTCATTGGACACTTAGGTTGCTTCCATGACCTGGCTATTGTAAATAGTGCTGCAACAAACATTGGGGTGTATGTGTCTTTTTGAATTATGTTTTTTTCTGGTTATATGCCCAGTAGTGGGATTGCTGGGTCATATAGTAATTCTATTTTTAGTTTTTTAAGGAACCTCCATACAGTTCCCATAGTGGCTTTATCGATTTACATTACCACCAACAGTGCAAGAGGGTTCCCTTTTCTCCACACCTTCTCCAGCATTTGTTCTTTGTAGATTTTCTGATGATGCCCATTCTAACTGGTGTGAGGTGATACCTCATTGTAGTTTTGATTTTCAATTCTCTACTAATTAGTGATGCTGAGCAGCTTTTTGTGTGCTTCTTGTCTATCTGTATGTCTTCTTTGGAGAAATATCTATTTAGGTCTGCCTATTTTTTGATGGTGTTGTTTGTTTTTTTAATATTAAGCTCCTTGAACTGTTTATATATTTGGGAGATTAATCCTTTGTCCATCGATTCATTTGCAAATATTTTCTCCCATTCTGAGAGTTGTCTTTTTGTTTTGTTTATAGTTTCCTTTGCTTTTCAAAAGCTTTTAAGTTTCATTAATTTCCATTTGTTTACTTCTGTTTTTATTTCCATTACTTTAGGAGGTGGATCAAAAAGGATCTTGCTGTGATTTATATCATAGAGTGTTCTTCCTGTGTTTTCCTCTAAGAGTTTTGTAGTGTCCAGTCTTATATTTAGGTCTCTAATACATTTTGAGTTTATATTTGTGTATAGTGTTAGGGAGTGTTCTAATTTCATTCTTTTACATGGAGCTGTCCAGTTTCCCAGCACCATTTATTGAAGAGACTGTTTTTTCTCTGTTGTATATTCTTGCCTCCTTTGTCATAGATTAGTTGACCATTGGTGTGTGGGTTTATCTCTGGGCTTTCTATCCTGTTCCATTGATCTATATTTCTGTTTTTGTGCCAGTACCATATTGTCTTGATTACTGTAGCTTTGTAGTATAGTCTGAAGTCAGGAAGTCTGATTCCTCCAGCTCCATTTTCTTCCCCTCAAGATTGCTTTGGCTATTCAGGGTCTTTTGTGTCTCCATACAAATTTTAAGATATTTTGTTCTAGTTCTGTAAAATATGCCACTGGTAATTTGATAGGGATTTCTTTGAATCTGTAGATTGCTTTGGGTAGTAGAGTCATTTTCACAATATTGATTCTTCCAATCCAAGAACATGGTATACCTCTCCATCTGTTGGTATCATCTTTGATCTCTTTCATCAATGTCTTATAGTTTTCTGCATATAGGCTTTTACCTCCTTAGGCAGGTTTATTCCTAGGTATTTTATTCTTTTTGTTGCAGTGGTGAATGCAATGGTTTCCTTAATTTCTCTTTCTGATCTTTCGTTATTAGTATATAGAAATACAAGAGATTTCTGTGCATTAATTTTGTATCCTGCAACTTTGCCAAATTCATTGGTTAGCTCCAGTAGTTTTCTGGTGGCATCTTAGGATTCTAAATGTATACTGTCATGTCATCTGCAAACAGTGACAGTTTTACTTCTTTTTTCCCAATTTGTATTACTTTTCTTTCTTTTTCTTCTCTGATTTCCATGGCTAGGACTTACAAAACTATGTTGAATAATAGTGGTGAGAAGGGGCATCCTTTTCTTGTTCCTAATCTTAGAGGAAATGCTTTCAGTTTTTCATCATTGAGAATGATGTTTGCTGTCGGTTTGTGGTATTTGGCCTTTACTATGTTGAGGTAGTTCCCTCTATATCCACTTTGTGGAGAGTTTTTATCATAAACAGGTGCTGAATTCTGTCAAAAGCTTTTTCTGCATCTATTGAGATGATCATATGGTTTTTATTCTTCAATTTGTTAATATGGTGTATCACATTGATTGATTTGCATATACTGAAGAATCCTTGCATCCCTGGGATAAATCCTTCTTTATCATGGTGTATGATCCTTTTAATGTGTTGTTGGATTCTGTTTGCTACTATTTTGTTGAGGATTTTTGCATCTATATTCATGAGTGATATTGGTCTGTAATTTTCTTGTTTTGTAGTATCTTTGTCTGGTTTTGGTATCAGGGTGATGGTGTCCTCATAGAATGAGTTTGGGAGTGGTCCTTCCTCTGCAATTTTTTGGAAGAGTTTGAGAAGGATGAGTTTTAGCTCTTCTCTAAATGTTTGATAGAATTCACCTGTGAAGCCATCTGGTCCTGCACTCTTGTTTGTTGGAAGATTTTTCATCACAGTTTCAATTTCATTACTTGTGATTTGTCTGTTCATATTTTCTGTTTCTTCCTGTTTCTGTCTTGGCAGGTTATACCTTTCTAAGAATTTGTCCATTTTTCCCAGGTTGTCCATTTTATTGGCATAGAGTTGCTTGTAGTAGTCTTATGATGCTTTGTATTTCTGCAGTGTCCATTGTAACTTCTCCTTTTTCATTTCTAATTTTATTGATTTGAGTCCTCTCCTTCTTTTTCTTGATGAGTCTGGATAAAGGTTTACCAATTTTGTTTATCTTCTCGAAGAACCAGCTTTTAGTTTTATTCATCTTTCTTATTGTTTTCAGTGTTTCTATTTCATTTATTTCTGTTCTGATCTTTATGATTTCTTTCCTTCTACTAACTTTGGGTTTTGTTTGTTTTTCTTTCTCTAGTTCCATTAGGTGTAAAGTTAGATTGTTAATTTGAGATTTTTCCTGTTTCTTGAGGTAGTCTTGTATTGTTATAAACTTCCCTCTTAGAACTGTTTTTGCCACATCCCACAGGTTTTGGATTGTTGTGTTTTCATTGTAATTTGTCTTGAGGTATTTTTTTGATTTCCTCTTTGATTTCTCCAGTGATCTCTTGGTTATTTAGTAACCTATTGTTTAGCCTCCATGTGTATTTTTTGTTTTTTTAGAAGACGTTGGGGGTAGGAGTTTACTAATTAATTAATTTATTTTTGCTGTGTTGGGTCTTCATTTCTCTGTGAGGGCTTTCTCTAGTTGTGGCAAGCAGGGGCCACTCTTCATCACGGTACACAGGCCTCTCACTATCGCAGCCTCTCTTGTTGTGGAGCACAAGCTTCAGACACACAGGCTCAGTAGTTGCGGCTCATGGGTCTAGTTGCTCCGTGGCATGTGGGATCCTCCTAGACCAAGGCTCGAACCCGTGTCCCCTGCATTAGCAGGCAGATTCTCAACCACTGCACCACCAGGGAAGCCCCCATGTGTTTATGTTTTTAACTTTTTTCCCCTGTAATTGATTTCTAATCTCATAGCATTGTGGTCAGAAACAATGCTTGATATTATCTCAATTTTCTTAAATTTACCCAGGCTTGATTTGTGATCCAAGATGTGATCTATCCTGTAGAAATTTCCATGTGCACTTGAGAAGAAAGTATAAAATGCTGTTTTTGGATGGAATGTCCTATAAATATAAATTAAATCTATCTGGTCTACTGTGTCTTTTAAACCTTGTGTTACCTCATTAATTTTCTGTTTGGATGATCTGTCCATTGGTGTAAGTGAGGTGTTAAAGTCCTCCACTATTACTGTGTTATTGTCGATTTCCTCTTTTATAGCTGTTAGCAGTTGCCTTATATATTGAAGTGCTCCTATGTTGGGTACATATATATTTATAATTGATGTATCTTCCTCTTGGACTGATCCCTTGATTATTATGTAGTGTACTTCCTTGTCTCTTGTAACATTCTTTATTTTAATGTCTGTTTTATCTGATATGGGTATTCCTACTCCAGCTTTCTTTTGATTTAAATTTGCATGGAATATCTTTTTCCATCCCCTCACTTTCAGTCTGTATGTTTCCCTAGGTCTGAAGTGGGTCCCTTGTAGACAGCATATATATGGGTCTTGTTTTATGTATCCACTCAGTCAGTCTGCGTCTTTTGGTTGGGGCATTTAATCCATTTATATTCAAGGTTATTATTGATATGTATGTTCCTATTACCATTTTCTTAATTGTTTTGGGTTTGTTTTTGTGGGTCTTTTTCTTCTCTTGTGTTTCCTGCTTATAGAAGTTCCTTTAGCATTTGTTGTAAAGCTGGTTTGGTGGTACTGAATTCTCTTAGCTTTTGTTTGTCTGTAAACCTTTTGATTTCTCCATTGAATCTGAATGAAATCCTTGCCAGGTCGAGTAATCTTGGTTGTAGGTTTGTCCCTTCCATCACTTTAAATATTTCGTGCCACTCCCTTCTGGCTTGTAGAGTTTCTGCTGAGAAATCAGCTGTTGACCTTATGGGAATTCCCTTGTATGTTATTTGTCATTTTTCCCTTGTTGCTTTCAATAATTTTTCTTTGCCTTTAATTTTTGTCAGTTTGATTACTATGTGTCTCAGTGTGTTTCTCCTTGGGTTTATCCTGCCTGGGACTCTCTGCACTTGGACTTGCGTGGCTATTTCCTTTCCCATGTTAGGGAAGTTTTCGACTATAAACTCTTTAAATATCTTCTCGGGTCCTTTCTCTCTCTCTTCTCCTTCTGGGACCCCTATAATGTGAATGTTGTTGCTGTGTTCCACAGGTCTCTTAGGCTGTCTTCATTTCTTTTCTTTCTTTTTTCTTTATTCTGTTCCACAGCAGTGAATTCCACCATTGTGTCTTCCAGGTCACTTATCCGTTCTTCTGCCTCAGTTTTTCTGCTATTGATTCCTTCTAGTGTATTTTCCATTTCAGTTATTTTAGTGTTCATCTCTGTTTTTTTGTTCTTTAATTCTTCTAGGTCTTTGTTAAACATTTCTTCATCTTCTTGATCTTTGCCTCCATTTTTTTTCCGAAGTCTTGGATCATCTTCACTATCATTATTCTGAATTCTTTTTCTGAAGGTTGCCTATCTCCACTTCATTGAGTTGTTTTTCTGGGATTTTATCTTGTTCCTTCATCTGGGACAAAGTCCTCTGCCTTTTCATTTTGTCTATCTTTCTGTGAATGTGGTTCTCCTTCCACAGGCTGCAGAATTGTAGTTCTTCTTGCTTCTGCTGTCTGCCCTCTGGATAACAGTATTTTATCATTTGTCATTTGCAAATATTTTCTCCCAGTCTGTGGCTTGTCTTTTCATTCTTTTGACAGTGTCTTTCACAAAGCAGAAATGTTTACCTTTAATGAACTCCAGCTTATCAATTCTTTCATTCAAATATCATGCCTTCGGTGTTGTATCTAATAAGTCATCACCATACCAAAAGTCATCTAGATTTTCTCCTATGTTATCTTCTAGGAGCTTTATAGTTTGTGCTTTACTTTTAGGTCTATCTTCCATTGTGAATTAATTTTGTGAAGGGTGTTAGGTCTGTGTCTAGATTTTTTTTTTTTTTTTGTATGTGAACCTATAGTTCTTCCCCCACTATTTTTTGAAAAGTCTATTTTTTATCCATTGTATGGTCTTTGATCCTTTCTCAAAGACTAGTTGACTATATTTATGTGGGTCTATTTGTTGGCTCTCTATTTTGTACCACTGATCTATTTCTGCATCCTTTCACCAATATGGCAATGTCTTGATTGCTGTAGTTTTATAGTAAGTCTTGGAATCAGGTAATGTCAGTCTTTCAACTCTGTTCTTTTCCTTCCATATTGTGCTGGCTATTCTGCATCTTTTGCCTTTCCAAATAAACTTTAGAATCAGTTTGTCAATATCCACAAAATAACTTTCTGGAATTTTAACTAAAATTGTGTTGAATCTATAAATCATGCTGAAATGAAGAGACATCTTGACACTATTGAGTCTTCCTATCCTTGAACATGGACTCTCTCTTGATTTATTTAGTTCTGATTTGATTCTATTCATCACAGTTCTGTGGTTTTCCTCATAGCGATTTGTACATATTTTGTTAGATTTGTAACTACTTCATTTTTTGAAGTCTAATGCAAATGGTACTGTGTATTTAATTTTGGATTTCACTTGTTCATTGCTGAATACAAGTGACTTTTATATATTAACTAAGTATCCTGCAACCCTGCTGTAGTTGCTTATTAATCCAGGAGTTTTAAAAATCAATTCCTTTGGATTTTCTAAAAAGATAATCATGCCATTGGCAAACAAAGACAGTTTTATTTCTACCTTCCAAATCTGTATATGTTTAATTTCCTTTTCTTGTCCTACTGTTTTAGCTAAGACTTCTGATACAATGTTAAAAAGCAGTGGTGATAGGGGATAGATAACCTTGCCTTGAGCCTGGCCTTAGTGGGAAATTTCTCACCATTGAGTATGATGCTAGCTGTAAGTTATTTGTAGATATTTATTATCAAGTTGAAGATGTTCTCTTCTGTTTCTAATTTGCTGAGAGCTTTCATCATAAATAGGTGTTGGATTTTGTCAAATGCTTTTTCTGAATCTATTTATATGACCATGTGATCTTTCTTCTTTAGTCTGTTGATGTAATAGATAATGTTAATTAATTAATTTTCAAATGTTGAAACAGCCTTGCATACTGGGGAATAAATCTCACTTTGTTGTGCTATATAATTCTTTTTATACATTTTTTTGTTTCATTTTGATGATATTTTGTTGAGGATTTTTACATCATGTTATGAGAAATATTAGTCTGTAATTTTCTTTTCTTGTAATATCTGTTTCTGGTTTTGATATTAGGGTGATGCTGGCCTCATAGAATGAATTAGGAAGTAATACCCCTGCTTCTATATTTTGAAGGAGATTGTAAAAAATAGGTATAATTTCTTCCTTAAATATTTGGTAGAATTCACAAGTGAACTCATCTAGACTTGGTGCTTTCTATTTTGGAAGGTTATTAACTATTGATTTCTTTAATTGATATAGGTCTATTCAGATTGTTTATTTCTTCTTGTGTGAGTTTCAGCAGATGTGTCCCTCAAAGAATTAGTCCATTGTGGGTATAGGATTGTTTATAGTATTCTTAAAATACTAAAAATACTTATAGATTATCATTTTAATGTCCATGGGACCGTTAGTGATCCCCCTCTTTCACTTCTGATTCTAGTAATTTGTGTCCATGGATCTAAGAAGAATTGTTGATTTTTCAGTCTGATCAACTTTTAATTTGTTTTTAGGACAGAGTGGTGGCTTCCAGCTTCTTACATATTGGACTGGAAACCAGAAGTCCCTCTTTTTTTTGCTTTTTAAATATTCTTAAGGTGGAAACATCAGTGACTGATTCTAGACCTTTCTTCTTTTTTAATATAAGCATTTAAAGCTGTAAATGTCCTTCTAAGCACTGTTTTAGCTATATCTCATGTGTTTTGATATATTGTATTTTTGTTTTCAGTAGTTGAAAATATTCTCTAATGTTCCTTGTGATTTATTCTTTGACCCATGGGTTATTAGATTTCCAAATATTTCAGTATTTTCCAAATACTTTTTGTTATTGATTTCTTATTTAATTCTGTTATGGTAAGAGACTGTGCTCTATATGATATTCATCCTTTTAAATATTAGGATTTAATTTATGGCTCAAAATATAATCTGGTATTTGTTTCATATGCCCTTTAACAGAATGTGTATTTTGCATTGTTGAGTGTAGTTTCTATAAAGGCTGTGAGGTCAAGTTAGTTGGTAGTGTTGTTCACCTCTTCTATATCCTAACCTCATTTTTTGATCACCATTTTCTACCAATTATTGAATAAAGAAAGTTAAAATTTTGAACTATAATTGTGGATTTATCCATTTCTCAATTCAATTTTGTAAGTGCTTTATACATTTTAAACATCTATAATTATGTACATACCCATTAAGTGTTAGTATACCTTCCTGATGAATTGACCAATTTATCATTAATAAATGTTCCTTTTTAATGTCTAGTAATACTCCTGATCTTGAGATCTACAATTTCAGATATTATAGCTACTCAGCTTTGTTTTATTTGATGTTTTCATTATCTCTCTCTATATATATTCTATAATTTTGCTTCTTATCTGCATATTTATATTTAAAGGACATCTTTTGTAACAACATGGAGTTGTTCTTGCTTTTTTATGTAATCTGACAATTTCTGCTTTTTGATTGGAATGTTAGTATTATTGATACGTCTGGGGTCAATTTTATCATATTGCTATTTGTTTTCTATTTGTTCCATCTGTACTTTATTTATTATTTTGTCCTATCATTCTTGGATTAATTGTATATATTTTACTCTTGCAGTTTCCTCATCTACTGGCTTTTAGGTATACTTTTTGTTGTTGTACTAGTGATTTAAAAGGTAACCTTTATTTGTCACAGTCTACCATAAATTAATACACTTCATATTAAGTATAAGAACTTTACAAAAATATACTTTCATTTGCCCTTTCTTATTCTTTGCGCTATCTTACTTCCACTTTTGTAATAAACATCACAATGCATTGTTATTTTTTTTCATAAAAATCAATCATATTTTAAAGAAATTAAAACATAGAAAAAAATCTGTAATTCTTATACATCTACTATTTGGGGCATTCTTTATTCCATTGTATATATCTGGGTTTGTAAATGGTTTCATTTTCCTTTATTTTGAAGATTAAAGAAGAGCAACAACCTATTTCTTATACTACAAGTCTGCAGGCAACAAATTCTCTCAGCTTTTATCTGTCTAAATATATGTTTCACTTTTATTTTTGAAAGATATTTTCACTAGATGTAGAATTTAAGGTTAACAGTTTCCTGTACTTTCAGTACTTTAAAAAATTATTCTACTGTATTTAGGCTTGCATTATTTCTGATGAGAAGAAAGTAATAATTTTTTTAACATCTTTATTGGGGTATAATTGCTTTACAATGGTGTGTTAGTTTCTGCCCCATAACAAATTGAATCAGTTATACATATACATATGTTCCCATATCTCTTCCCTCTTGCGTCTCCCTCCCTCCCACCCTCCCTATCCCACCCCTCCAGGCGGTCACAAAGCACCGAGACGATATCCCTGTGCCATGCGGCTGCTTCCCACTAGCTATCTACCTTACGTTTGTTAGTGTGTATATGTCCATGACTCTCTCTCACCCTGTCACAGCTCACCCTTCCCCCTCCCCATATCCTCAAGTCCGTTCTCCAGTAGGTCTGTGTCTTTATTCCTGTCTTACCTCTAGGTTCTTCATGACATTTTTTTATCTTCTTAAATTCCATATATATGTGTTAGCATACGGTATTTGTCTTTTTCTTTCTGACTTACTTCACTCTGTATGACAGACTCTAGGTCTATCCACCTCATTACAAATAGCTCAATTTCGTTTCTTTTTATGGCTGAGTAATATTCCATTGTATATATGTCCCACATCTTCTTTATCCATTCATCCGATGATGGGCACTTAGGCTGTTTCCATCTCTGGGCTATTGTAAATAGAGCTGCAATGAACATTTTGGTACATGACTCTTTTTGAATTTTGGTTTTCTCAGGGTATATGCCCAGTAGTGGGATTGCTGGGTCATATGGTAGTTCTATTTGTAGTTTTTTAAGGAACCTCCATACTGTTCTCCATAGTGGCTGAACCAATCCACATTCTCACCAGCAGTGCAAGAGTGTTCCCTTTTGTCATTGAGCCTCTGTATGTGAAGTGTGTTTGGAGATTGTTGAGCTTGAACCTATGGGTTAATATTTTCTCTCAAATTTGTAATAAATTTGACCATTGCTTTTTCAAGTATTTTTCTGCCCCATTCTCTCTTTCCTCTCCCCTCGTACTTCAACCATAAGAATTTAAACCACTTGATATTTCCCACTGGTCACAGAGGCTCTGTTTATTTTTTCTTGGATTTTTTTTCTTTGCTTTGGTTTAGATAGTTCCTATTATCCCTTCATCAAGTCACTGATCTTTTCATTTGTAAATTGCTCTGAATTTTAAACTTTATGCATTATATTTTTTAGTTCTAGAATTTGTATTTTTCATAGTTTTTATTTCTGTTGAAACTCTATTTATTATGCAAACATTTCTTTAAATTCTTGCATATAGTACCAATAACTCTTTTAAAGTTTTTGTCTCTTAATCCTAATATCATTGCTATTTCTGGCTCTCTTTTTATTGACTTCTTATTTTATTTAATATCTAGTAATATTCTGGTATAGAGGACATTTTGGATATTATGTTGTAGATTCTCAGGATTTTGTTGTCTTTAAAGAGTTTTGGATTTACATCTGGCTGACAGTTAGTTTGCTGATGGAGCATACTGATATTTTAGGCCTTGATACGGAAGGTCTAGAGCAAGGGTCAGCAAATTACACCCACAGGCACAATCTGGCTCACCAAATATTTTTGTAAATAATGTTTTATTGGAAAACATCCATGCTCATTTCTTTATCTATTACTTATGGATGCTTTCATTCTAGAATGGCAGAATCACATAGTTGAAACAGAGATTATGTGGCCTGCAAACCTAAAATATTTACTCTTTCGTCCTTTACAGGAAAAGTTGGCTGACTACTAGTTGAGAGTAGACTTTACACTAAAGCATGGCTTTTCTAGGGCTTCAACTGAATATCTAGGGTGTTTACTAAGGTCTCTATACTCTCCATTGGTCCAATGTTTCCAAACACTATGTGGCCTCCAGAATCTACATTCAGCTCATAGCTCCCCAATAGCTATTCTGCACCAGGCCTTGTAAAATTTTGCTCTACATGCAGTTTATTATTTGGCCAAAGACTTAAGGGGATTTCTATGCAGATTTTTCAAGCCCCTTCTCTGCATAACTCTCTCTTCTCCTGTATTGTGTGTTCCACAAATTCCAGCTTCTTCAGAAGCCCTGAACACCAATCTCTGCCTCTTCTGGTCGGTAAGACTTCAGTGTTCTGCTTGGGATCCACATCCCCTGGCACAGTCCAAAAATGCCTCCAACTTAAAGCCTTGGACAATTGTTGGGCCCACCTCAGGTTATTTCCTTTTTTCCCCCAAGGGTCACAGTTTTGTTATGGTTATTATCTAAAACCGGAAAACAGTTTCTCCATATATTTGTTTACAGAAGGGCTAGTCTGATACCCATCTCAAAACATTTCCTTCTTTACTTCTTTTATTTTTCTTTCTTTCTCTTTCTTTTTTTTCTTCCTCTTCCACTTCCTTACTTCTTCTCCCCTTTCTCTATCTCCTTCCCTCATCATTAATTTTTTGTCATTCCTTCTTTTCATGTCTTTATTTCTGAAAATACTTCTCAGACAAATTCTTCACTATGTGAGGCATCTCCCCCACCTCTTTCATACTCAAGAAAAAGAAAAAAGGAAAAGTTTGCCTAAATTTTGGGAATGCCTTCCTCATATATTTCACCAATTTTAGTATCTTCAAATACTAGAAGGATATTGAAAGTTTCCTTTTCGTGCATTGAATAAATGACCTTGAATTTATTGCTACTTGATGCAGTTACTCAACGCTTTCAATTATTGTTTTCATCAGTCAGAACACACAAAACTTAAAATAAGGCAGTCTAGACTTCTGTCTGTTATTCATCATATTTTCATATTTTTCTGCAGTGATGGTTTGAGGCTACATAGATTTCACAATCTGGCAGCTTTACATTGGCACTCTATAGGCCTCAGACTCTTATTAGGTATCAAATAAGTGTGTGCAATGGGCTGAATAATGTGCTCTTATAAGGCTCTGAACTACTAATTTTAAATAGCCCAATTAGAGTTAACAGAGTTAAAAACCTGACTTTCTGTGCTATTTCTCTACTACTTCTTAAAGAAAATAAACTCAACTGTCCCTGTTGTGTCCCTGTTGTCCACAACTGTAACTCGTTGACACAAATATCTGACAATATCCACCCACATCCCTGTAGAGTTTCAATGGCCCTTAATACTGATGGCTCTTGAGACAATGATAGGAACTTCTTAATATGGACCACAAGGGCTTGCATGGGTCTACCACTACCTTTATTTTTGGTTCCTCTTGCTCTCTGGACGAACTGGCCATCTTTCCATTTAACTCCTACTCCTCCTTTAGATTTTGTCTTATACATTCCTTCTTCTGAGAGTCTTCTCTTACCTCTTGTCCCATTAAATTCCTCCCTATCATAGACTCACTATCACTATTAATACCTACTCCCCCTAGTAGCAAACGTTTATAGTGATTAATAGTGTTTGACCTAGGTCTATTGTTACATGAGAGAACAATGGAGACCATGTCTATTTTTTTCCTCTCCATTATGCTAAACACAGCTAAAGCATGCAACACTCAATAAATATTGCACTCAGTAAATATTCAACTGAATAAATAGGTAGGTTGGTAGATAGATAGATTGATAGATAGATAGATAAATAGATGATAGATAGATAGATGATAGATAGATATAGATATATCTTTAACCCTTGAGAACCATACTGATGCTCCAGTCTTAATCTTCCTTGAGCACACTTCATAACTAAATGCTCAACCCAGAGCACTAAAAGATTGCCATCAACATCTAAATAACAGCTAAAGTATGTTATTAACATATAACCAAAACACTTTGGAGGGTCTTACCTCCAAACTTGAATTAGATTCTTCTGATAGTCTGCTAAGCTTTGTTTTCACAGTTGGCTAGTATAGGCTGTTGGGTTTTGGTTGTTTGTTTGTTTGATTGACTGTTGAAGTGAATTTTCTCTTAAGTTCCATCATTCATGTAATTCATGAGAATCCTAGGAGAATAGCTGGGAAAATAATTGTTTGCTGAATAAATGTCACAAAATATCTTGCTAATTCTGTTTGTTTTTAAAATGATTTGATAACTATTCATTAGATCCAACAAGTGTCTGGCTTCTAAGTGAATCAGTTCTACATAGTACAAGGCAGAGAAAAGAGCATCCTAAGGGCGTTTTTGTGAGTTACTTCAAGTATTTTTTTACCCCCTTTTTCATTGGGTACAAATATGTTGACTACAGTTTTTACCATAGTGGAAATTAACTTCCAAACAGAACGAGACTAGGGTCCTTAATAGATTGAAAATATGTAAGCTCCTTGAGGGCAGGAATCTACTCTCCCTGTCACACATCTTCTCCCTGTCCCTCTTCTTTACATGGTGTTGAAGGTTATTTAAAAAGTGCTTTCTGAGTAATTGCCTGAAGTAATTTTTTCATATAATCTTTATAAAAGCAAGATATGACCAGAATAACTTTCAGTATCTTTGAAACTGTGTTAAATTTCAAGTAAAGTGGGCTTCATTACTCATTTCATAAGAAGACATCTGATGTTAAATGCATTCATTAAGGAATAAGAACTTAAAAAATAGCTCAATTATATTAAAACATTGGGCAACCTTCATATTCAACAGAAATGCTAAACCAGCTATTAATGCAATGACTCTCTTTGATTGCACCTACACTCATTTTGGCTATCACTATGGAAACCAGGGAAACTGTCCTTAGTAAAACATAATGGGGCTTTTAAAAATACATTTTAATATCACCTGCAAACAATAGCTTTTAAACCAAAAGCTCTAGAAATCACTTTTCTCCCTTTTTGAGTCCTAAACATAATTAATATAATTCAGTCACCTAACAATGAGCAGTGAGCTGCTTTTTCATAAAGAAATTTATCCTCAATATTATTTTAGATTGGAAGAAATATGAAGAGCATGTTTGTTTTCCTCTTGTTTGCCTTTCTGGTTATTCTGAACTGAGATGGACAAATGAGAATACACTGAGATATAAGGATCATCAGAGTTCAAGTTATTCTAAACTTGGCTGACACAGGAAATGCTAGAAATCTTATGAGAAATCAGTTATATTTGTTGAAGAAAAAGCATTGGGGAATAAACTTGACATCAATTGATTTTCTGTTTTAGAGTTACACACAGTGCTGAGATAACTGAGTCCATCTGTTTGAGGGAGCTGAATGGGCGTTTGGTTCCATCCAGCACTGGTGGTAGGTTGGAGCAACCTACTCCATTCTTAGAGGGCAAGAGACTGTATTCTTGGTGTCACTCTATTTTAAGCATCTAACTGGAGGGTATAGGATAAGTGTTCACGTTTACCGAATGTTCAGCGAAAAGGTAAATGAATATAAACAAATAAATGAAGGAAGCTAAATTCTCAGTACACATTCACTGACAAAACCCATAGTTCATCCAGCACTTGAGAAGGATTTGATGGTTGTAGAGAAAATACAAGATATGAAAGGATATAATGCTGTCTTAGTTTATGATGAACTAACCCAATCAGTTATTAACCATGGCTGCACCAGGGGTACTTTGAAAAAATAATGTTTTAATCCACATCTCTCCAAAACTGGACCAGGCATTTCTCTGAGATACTTGCATATCTTCTCTTTCCAAAGTTCTTACTTAGATCAAAGGGTCCAATTCAACAGTTTCAAAGAACAAGAAACAGGAAACTACGGTCAGTCCACTAGCCAAGATCTGTTTCTAAAGTCACAATACTTTCTCAGGGCACACAGGGGTCCTCTACTCCCAGTGTAACACTTGAACTATGATATTTCACATCAAAGTAGGTTGAAATTCCTACCTGGAATTGCTCTTAGTGCTCAGCTCTGTACTTCAAACACATTTTATTCCAGGCAGGCTGAGTCACATGAAGCCACAGCTCTCTTCCAGTCCTCCTCTCTGGGCCCAAGGTGTTTTCATTGACCTCAGGTCAGACCAGACAAGACCCTTTTCTGTGATGACTCTTTTCTGGGATACTGTTAACCTTGGAGACCAACTGCCTCTCTCAGGAACATACCAGTCCATCAGATATTCTCAAACTACTTTGAACTTTCAAAGAAAGGCTTTGGGATCTGCAGCTTTTCCTTTGAATGGTTCTTTGGCCCCAAAGTAAAACCAAAAGTTTGAATAGAAGTTTGTGGAATGCAGTTAATTTCACCCACCACCAGCATTTATAACCCAGATCCTTGCAAAAGTACTCTATTATTCTCTTATCCTTAGGATATTTACCTTATCCTTTTTTTTTTTTTAAATTAAAAGGACCATTTGTTGACTATCACTGAGCAAGTAAAATCTATGAAAAATGTGATTTAATTTCTACATCTCTCAAAATAGAGACTGTTAGAAGCTTTTAAATGGTAATTCTCTCATATAAAAAAACATCAAAATAAAACCAGTCCAGAAAACCACAAAATTTGAAAAGTTCTCTGGTGTGATTTGGCATTAATATAAGCAATTTGTCAACTACTAAAGCTTTTATGTAGAGTAATTCTATTCTGCAAAAAAAATGGTGTTCTCAAATTTGTTTTAATTTGAAGGAAAATTTTCCTCTTATAGATATAAACATGTAATTGTCCAAAAAATCCACATTTCTGAGAGAGTTATTGTCGTGTCGTTTTATGGCAATGGTGGAAAACCTGAGAGTAGAAGTTGGGCTGCACCCCACAGGCCTACAAGACCTGTACTTGCCCACCTTCAAGACTGGAGAAAGAGCCTGGAGTGAGCAACAGAGACATCAAGGGTTTAATGGATGAGGGAGCTTACATGTCTGAAGCAAGGTCCTGGAGCGACACCCCACCATGTGTGGCCAACGGTGAGCAGGACATGGCAGCAGTCTTCACTCTGCAGTGGGGGAGGGGGGTATGTTACCAGTTATAGGGGAATTCATGTCAGATTGGCTCATTGGGCTACCTGGGAAAGTAGCAGAGGGACACATCCCGCACCGCCACTTTGATAAGGAGTCATTAGCTGGGGCCTGAGGCAAGGATGTAGGAAGGTCAGTCATGTGAGCAGGGTATAGGTGAAGCAGGCACTGGTTGAGAGGCGATGTACGGAGAGCAAGAGAACAGCCACCTTGAGTGGCCTGACAATACAGTAGACTTGCATTTTTTCATTTCACTTTTAATGATTTTAGGTATACATAATAATGTTGGTAAGTTGCTTATTGCTATATTTTATCTTTTTTCACAATGGAATTTTATCTCTTTTAATTAATTAGCTAAAGCAAAAGATAGTACCAATTACCAACTCTATTTGGCCCTTGAAGTCTTGCATTGAGATGAGTGGCTATTATGTCAATTAAATAATAAATAACTAGGGGCCCCATAATCTTTCTGTTCAAAAAATTTAAAAATCTGTAGGGGACAGAAAACTACCACTTTGGCTTTTAAAAAACATCAGTATGGGAGTTTGGGGTTAGTAGATGCAAATTATTACATATAGAATGGTTGGACAACGAGGTCCTACTGTATAGCACAGGGAACTATATTCAATGTCCTGTGATAAACCATAATGGAAAAGAATCTAAAAAAGAATGTATATATATGTATAACTGAGTCACTTGCTGTACAGAAGAAATTAACACAACTTTGTAAATTAACTATACTTCAATCTTTAAAAAAAGTAAAAAAAAAAAAAAAAATCAGTAGCCCAAAGCAGACATGCAAAATCTTCTAAATACCAAAGAAACTTTCTGAAACATGATTTTTTTGAACCAGGATTTTTTCCTCCCAATTTACAAACCAATGGCTTGTGTTCTCTGTCATGGATGTGGTGGATTTGCACGTGGCGTTTAGCCTACCCTCCTTCTCCTGGGCCTTTCTGCACAGCAGATGCTGAAAAACTAAAATTACAGTTTGAAGGAACGCTTGTAACCAGGTTCCTGGATGTGATTAGGTTCACCCTATTGAAAAGCAGAAAGGAGGCAGAAATCATGCTTCTCTACTTCTGCTTCTGCTGTTTGTAGAGCTGTTTGGTTTTCCCATGGCAGCCGTAGCAATAGTACAAGGTCTGCGGAGTAGATGGGGGTTGAGGGGCAGGATGTGGACATCTATTTTTCTGGCACAGAATGCAGCAGGCACTGCATGGTCTGGAAACAGCAGCTGCAGAAACAGCAGCTTCCTGACTGCAGTGGCTCCCAAGAGAGCACAGCGTCACAGGACTGCAGCAGGTTCCTCACTGTCACCAAGACGGTTTGGTTCTGGTGCCACTGCTCCCAGTTTAGCATGGTCACAGAAGAGTATCCAAAAGTAGGCCTGGAATTTGTATGTGTGTGTGTGTGTGTGTGTGTGTGTGTGTGTGTGTGTGTGTGTTTTACTTTGGTGAAAACTCATATTTGATGATAGATTAGGGTCACAGACTTTTCCGATTTCTTCTTTTGCAAGAGTATAAATATGGAGACACGGCTATAGGACTATATATCTTCAAATTGTTAATACATAAAATCATGTTACTTATAGGTATTCTTTGATTTTTTGCAGCATTAATAAAGTTTAAAAACAAAAGAAATGTAAGTAAAGAGCTTATAGAAGTAGGCACAGAAGCACAGATATCTCTCATGGTGAGATTAGAGTAGGTTTTTCATTCTATTTGTATTCCTTTTTTTACACATTTCTACAGAAAAGGAAACATGAACATATGTAACAGGACACGAGTGGCTTCAGACACAGTTGAATCTAGGGCCTCAAATAATGTCAGGTTATTAGGTTGCTAACTCTGTATTCTTCAGTTAGGCCCCCAATGGCCACCAGCATCTCATAGGCTCACTTCCTATCTGCAAAAAGTCTTTCTCAATAGTTTGCTTTTTTTTTTTTTTTCAAGATGTTGGGAGTAGGAGTTTATTAATTAATTTATTTATTTTTGCTGTGTTGGATCTTCGTTTCTGTGTGAGGGTTTTCTCTAATTGTGGCAAGCGGGGACCACCCTTCATCGCAGTGCACGGGCCTCTCACCGTTGCGGCCTCTCTTGTTGCAGAGCACAGGCTCCAGATGCACAGGCTCAGTAGTTGTGGCTCATGGGCCCAGCCGCTCCGCGGCATATGGGATCCTCCCAGACCAGGGCTTGAACCCGTGTCCCCTGCATTAGCAGGCAGATTCTCAACCACTGCGCCACCAGGGAAGCCCCAATAGTTTGCTTTCTTTTTTAATGTCTTTTTTGGAGTATAGTTGCTTTACAATGTTGTGTTAATTTCTGCTGCATAACAAAGTGAATCAGCTATATGTATACATGTATCCCCCTATCCCCTCCCTCTTGCATCTCCCTCCCACCCTCCCTATCCTACCCCTCTGGGGGTCACAAAGCACCGAGCTGATCTCCCTGTGCTGTGCAGCTGCTTCCCACTGGCTATCTATTTTACATTTGGTACTGTTGATAAAACATCCTAAGAAGATCTGATTAGTCCAGCTTGTGTCAACTGTCATTTCAGAATCACTTATTGTGACCAAGAATAAGAGATAATTTGATTGGTCAGGACTGGATAGATCCAGACCCTATAGCTTGAGATAGGAGGTAGAGTGGGCCCCAACTGAACAGTATGAAATGAATTTTCTCAGGAAAGAGGAGGTCTGATCCCAGAAGTAGTGGGAGGTGATTTGTGCATAGCAAAAACAACATATGCTCACTATGTGCAGATTAATAAATGTGTGAGAAGTATTCTTTGTCTATATAAAGTCTGGATTATACCAAGTTATTCTGAAAAATAAAATAATTTACTGAGATGTTGTTACGTACTCAATTTATGTTATATTCTTGCAATTGAAAGCATTCTAATTGATAGCAATATGTTTTAATGATATCAACATTTCATTTATGATGATAAAATCATATCATTGGTAGATAGGACATTGCTCCTTATATTCACTAGGACAGGGTGACAGGAGAGAAATACCAACTTCATCTAAATCATCATCCCATTAAGATGCACATTTAAATATAGAGGGTCTAAAATACATCGTATGTTTATACCATTTAATATTATTGTATGTTCTTTCAAAAGATCATCACTCTCAAACTACCATAGTATTGTAGGCCAATTATTCTTCAAAAACAAACAAACAAACTCATAAAAAAAAAAAAGAGATCAGATTTGCAGTTACCAAAGGCAGGGGTGTGGGCAAGGGGGAATTGGATGAAGGCAATTGAAAGGTACAAATGTCCAGTTACAAGATAAGTACTAAGGATGTCATGTACAACATGATGAATATAATTAACACTGCTGTATGTTATACATGAAGGTTGTCAAGGGAGGAAATCTTAAGAATTCTCAACACAAGGAAAACAATTTTTTTCTATTTCTTTAATTTTGTGTTTATATGAGATGATGGATGATCACTAAACTTATTGTGATCATCCATGTACACCTTCAATGTATACAGCGCTGTGTGTCAATTATAACTCAATAATACTGGAAGAAAAAGAAGTAAAAAATGAAAAAAAAAAAGACCCTCATTCTGATTCTGGGTGTGTTATTAGAATACAGATTTTGCTAAAATAGTTTTCTCAATTAGGAATTGTATTCAATTGCTAGGACCTAAAATGGCTTTTCCAAAATAGAGGCTTGTTTCCCATTATGGCAAAGCACATTCTTGGAGCTTCCTAGAATGGTCTGAGGGTTCCATAAGGTCAGCATTGTCTCAGGCTTCTTCTATCTGCCTGCTTTGACAATCTTAACATCCAGCTTCCAACCCCAAGGTAGCTTCATGCTCAGAAAGTAACCACTGTTGCTCTAGCCATACTATATCAAAAAGAAAGTGATGAAAGAAAAGTTGAGTGTGCCTCCCAGATTAGTTCATTTCCTTTTAAAGAGATTTCGTGGACCTCTCCCCACAGTAACATTTACTTACATTTAATCGATACCCCACCAAAGATGTGAGTGAGACATATAATCTCTTATATCTGGAAAGACTTCTGCTCCCCAGAATACAAAGACTCTTTTACTAATGACTCTGATGTGTCTTAAGCTCAAACCCATAACCCACCAAAATGTCTATATGTTAAAGACTGGTAGAAGTCAATAAAAGCCATAACCTTATGTGTTTTGACAATTTCTATATGAATCAAGCATATATTACTATCATCAAGACTGGAGTTTTATGCTTGAAATTATTTGTTATTAAGAAGGAAGCCATGATAAAGTTTAAATGAACCTTGAACATTACAATAGGCAAATAATTTAGCAGGATGAATTTAACTTTTTTTTTAAAGGGAATAAACTTTATTTTAAAACCATCTAGGGAGAATCATATTTAAGGAATTTCAGAAAAAAAAAGGGTAGCTTATGAGTCAGAAAAAATGTTAATGTTTACAGAATAAACAGTCCTGTCAGCCAGTGTCTGACATATTTCCACCTGCTTCCAGAAATGAGGATTTTAGAATAGGCTGATTGCTTCCTTGGCTTGGTAGAGCTCTGATGGGTACATTAGTTAACTCAACATAAAGAGCCATTTAAGGCTGGTACAAGACATCTCCAAGGGGAGCTATCTAAAATCTAAATTTGCCAATCAGGAAGGTTATAGCTTATTCAGTCCCAGGTGGAGAAAGGTAAAGGGATCTACACGGTTATCTAGGGCTACTGAGCTGAAAAAAAATAGGGCTCCTAAACATGTAGAGTGACATGTGCCTCTGAATCTTCTCTACTCTGAGCCATAATACATTATTTTAAAAATGTGATCATTATTATTAGAATAAGGAGTCAATGGCAAAGAGTTTCCCCAAGTTTTATGTGCCATTATCATTTTTTGCTAATATAGGATTTATAGATTTATAATAGGATTTTTACATAATGAATTATGTAGCCCATTGGTAGTCCTCCTGCTATATGGCTTACTAATCTAGTCAGGCATTAAATTTGCTTCTCAGAAATTATTATCAATATAAGGATAAGAGATATAAGGCCCATGTTTGTTAATACATGCAATAGCCAGGTCTGACTTCAGGTATTCACTGGTTAACGTGAATTATGAGGAGGTGACTATTTCAAGAAGCAATTAGAGATGAATATAAAATGTTTTGGTCAACAAAATGTATATTAGGTTTCCTAACTCCCGAGTTTTGGTGGTCCCACTAATACATTTAAGCAAGCTTAAGGTCTGCTTCATAGAAAAGTAGTATGAGAGTAGAATGTTCACTTTCAAGACCATCAAAAATTCTTTGTCATTTGGGCTTCTCTGGTGGCGCAGTGGTTGAGAGTCCGCCTGCTGATGCAGGGGACACGGGTTAGTGTCCCGGTCTGCGAAGATCCTATATGCCGCAGAGGGGCTGGGCCCGTGAGCCATGGCCTCTGAGCCTGCGTGTCCGGAGCCTGTGCCCCGCAATGGGAGAGGCCACAACAGTGAGAGGCCCGCGTACCGCAAAAAAAAAAAACAAAAAAACAAAAAACTTTGCCATAGTATTAAGCTACGAAGAGCTGTCTTTATGTAACATATTAAAGTGAAAGGAGAAATATTTATTCATTTGGCAAAATTTTTAGTAAATTTGGCTAAATGGTTTTCGTGTGAAGTCCTACAATTATTACTAGGGATGTAAGCCTTGAGAAATATTCAACTGGATTCCAGATTGCCTATGCATCAAGATTTAGTAGTTTTACCTATCACTATCAGGCACAGAGAAAAGAGTTGTCAGGTTGAAATTACATTTATATATATATAGATATATAGAGAGAGAGAGAGACTGTAGGAGGAGGAATAGGAATTTTAAGTAATATAACTCCATTTTGGGGGGGAAAAGATTAAAAATGGAAAGAAACTGCACACCATGTATCTGATAAGGGGTTAATATCCAAAACATATAAAGAACCTATACAACTTGGGCTTCCCTGGTGGCGCAGTGGTTGAGAGTCCGCCTGCCGATGCAGGGGACACGGGTTCGTGCCCCGGTCCAGGAAGATCCCACATGCCGCGGAGCCACTGGGCCCGTGAGCCATGGCCGCTGAGCCTGCGCGTCCGGAGCCTGTGCTCCACAATGAGAGAGGCCACAACAGTGAGAGGCCCACGTACCGCAAAAAAAAAAAAAGAAAAAAAAAAAGAACCTATACAACTCAATAGCAAAAAATCAAATAACCTAATTAAAAAATTGGCAAAGAACCTGAATAGACTTTTCTCCAAAGAAGATGCACAAAAGGCCAACAGGTTCATGAAAAGATGCTCAACGTCACTAGCCATTGGGGAAATGCAAATTAAAACCACAATGAGATATCACCTCTCATCTATTAGAATGGCCATCATCAAAATGATGTGAGATAACAAATGCTGGCATGGATGTGGAGAAAAGGGAAGCTTTGGGCACTGTTGGTGAGATTATAAATTGGTACAGCCACTATGGAGAATAGTTTGGAGGGTCCTCAAAAATTAAAAATAGGACTACCATATGATCCAGCAATTCCACTTCTGGGAATATATTCAAAGGTAATGAAAACATTAACTTGAAAAGATACCCACATCCCCTTGTTCACAGCAGCATTGTTTACAGTAGCCAAGACATGGAAACAACCTAAGTGTTCATAGGTGGATGGGTGGATGAATGTACAAAGAAAGAAGTTGTGGCATATGTGTGTGTGTGTGTGTGTGTGTGTGTGTGTGTGTGTGCAATAAAATATTATTCAGCCATTAAAAAATGAGGAAATTCTACCATTTGTGACAACCATGCTGAGTGAAATAAATCAGATGGAGAAAGACAAATACTGCATGATCTCACTTATATGTGGAATCTAAAAAAACACAAACTAATAGAAAAAGAGATCAGACTTGTAGTTACTAAAGGTGGGGAAGGGGAGAGATGAGAGGAAGGTAGTCAAAAGGCACAAACTTCCAGTTATAAGATAAATAAATACTAGGAATATAATATACAACATGATGACTATAGTTAACACCACTGTTTGATATACTGGAAAGTTGTTAAGATAGTAAGTCCTAAGAGACCTCATCACAAGTAGAAAAATTATTTTCCTTTGTGCTTTTCTTCTTTTCTTTTTATTGTATCTATATGAGAAGATGAATGTTAGCTAAACCTATATTGGTAATCACTTCACAATATATGTAATTCAAACAATCATGCTGTGTACTTTAAACTTATACCATGAGGTATGTCAATTATTTTTAATAAAACTGGAAAAAATGGGAAGAAATGAATTCCTTTTGTGAAGCAGGGATAGTGAAGGCCATATGATGCATTTGAAAGGCCAGTGGAGATAGGTTCTAAGCCAGACTCTAACACTGACTGGTTGTGTGACTTTGGATGTGGTTTTTAACATCACAATACAGCTGAAAAGACAAACCACTCAGTTTCACAAGTAGCAAGCAATAAAAACAGAATTCTTAAAAGAAATAAAAATGTAAAATAAACATGAGAGATGCTCAACTTCACTCACGGTTAAAGAACTGCAAATTAAAATGGTAAGAACAAATTATTTCCATTTGTCAGAATAACAGAAAGTGTTTAAATATTGTTAAAGGTAAGAAGAAATGGGCACCCTCACACAGTGAGGGTAAACATAAAATAGTGTAACCTCATTTTTCTTAATTTAAAAGTTTTTTCTTATGAAAAATTTCAAATGCACATAAGAATAAAGAGAATACTATAAAGAAATTCCATGTGTGACACCTAATAATTGTCACTAATTCCTCGGTATCACCTAATAACTGCTGATCTCTCTGGCTGAAAAAGTCTTTTTTATATTTTGTTAGTTATTATTAATAACTAGATGAGCTCTGTTAGGTCTGCCTTAACTCTTTAAGTCTCTTATTTAAAGCTATCCCTAATCTTTCTTCCCTTGTACATGATATTGGTGCATAAAAAACCAAGTCAATTGTGGGATAGAACGTTCCACAATTTTGATTTGTCCTTTACATTTCCTGTAAATGGGCTTGATTAAATTTTGGTTCATCTCTTTTGTAAGAATACTTCATAGGCAGTGCTATATACTACATAGTGCCTCACACTGAGGATCATACAATCTTCTATTTCTCACATTTAGAGATGCTGAGATTGATTAGTGGATTTAGGAGATAACTCCCTGATGTTTCCTTTGTAAAGATCCCCATCGATATTCTACTTAATGATTACATCTATTGGTATCTTTCTTCTGAATTGATTGTCTTAGAGATTGCAAAATGTTGATTTCCAATTCTAATATCCCTTTAACATTTACTAAGCTGGAATTATTTCATAAAGAAAAATGTTTCCCTTATCAAATAGGATTATTCAGTTATTTGGAAATATAATGCATATAGAAATGCCATAGGATGAGTACTCAATATTTCTCCCTTTCTTGACAATTTTTATTATGTGTTATTAGTGCCTAGTGTAATCTTTCTGAAAGATTATACACACACACACACACACACACACACACACACACACACATACACATATTGATGGTTAGTTGTATGTGTCAACTAACTGGGCCATGGGGTAGCCAGACATCATTTAGTCAAACATTATTCTGGACGTGTTTGTGAGGGTGTTTCTGGATGAGATTAATGTTTGAATGGGTAGACTGAATAAAGCAGATTGCTCTCCCTAATCTGGGTGGGCCTCATCCAATCAGTTGAAGGCCTGAATTGCACAAAAGGGCTGAACCTGTTGTGAGCAAGAGGGATTTCTCCTGCCTGATTGCCTTCAAACAGGGCATTGGCTTTTTCCTGCCTTCTGACTTGAACTGAAACATCAGCTCTTCCTGGGTTTCAACCTTGCTGGCCTTTGGACTGGTACTGCGCCATCAATCCTCTTGGGTCTTCAGCTTATTGAATGCAGATCTTGGGACTTGTCAGCCTCCACAATCATGTAAGCTAACTTTTTATAATAAAGTTCTTTTTTATTTTTCCTTATAATACATCTCTTTATATATATGCTTTATATATGTGTGTGTGTGTGTGTGTGTGTGTGTGTGAGTGTGTGTATGTAATGCTCGTGTCTTCCCTCTAAAATTCATATGTTGAAATCCTAACTCCTAGTGTGATGATATTTGTAGATGGGGCCTTTGCGAGGCGATTGGATAATGAGGGATCCTATGGGTTTAGTACTCCTAAAAGAGACCCACAAGGAGCTCCTTCATCCCTTCCACCATAAGGGGACACAGCAAGAAGTCAGCCAACCATGAACCCAGGAAGCAGGTCCTCACCAGACACTGAATCTGCCAGCACTTTGCTGATGAGCTTCCCAACTTCCAGAATTGTGAGTAATAAATTTCAGTTGTTTATAAGGCACCCAGACTGTGTTATGCTATTATAGCAGCACAAACAGACTAAGATATATATATGCAACACCATCTAAGTATAATGCTATCTAGTTTCTAAATGCCAAATTAGAGCATTGATATTATAATATGAGGTACCCCTAGGTCTGAGAACCTTGATTTATTTTAATGATAAAGAAAAAATTATTACTTGCCAATGGGTTTGGAAATTAATAGAAATCTATTATTTGTTGTTAAGTCTACTTGTCTTGGTACTCTGGGTCAGTCCTTGAAGATATACACAACTTGATTTTTGAGATGTTATCTGAATGAACAAATTAATGTAAAATATTTAATAACCAATTTATGTTAAATAAAAATAAGTTATATTGTTAAATTTGTTGTTTAAAAGTTAGAAGTCTCTTGAGCCCCTATGCTGCCCTTGGGTGATTTTTATAAAGGCCATGAGTAAGTCTGGTTGTCACTGGTGACAACATAGAAAAGTCCTAAAACCGAGTTAATTGATTTATTTGAATTTTGAATTAAAAATACGTGCCACAAAGTCCTTTGCAGAGGTGGGATGTCAAATCATAAAGCTGCAAGCAAAATATTTGAAATCATACACTTTAGTAATGCTTCAAGGGAGAACAGTATAGACTTAGAAACAAGCAAGGAAAAAGCAAACCAAACCCTAAGACCTTCTTCAGAACTCACTGAGAGATCATCAGGGTCAACATGAACTTCATGTTTCCATTACAGCCTGGTAGTCCCTCCCCTTCTGATACTCTGAGGAAAGAGATTAAAATTTATACTTTAGGAGTATTTTTTAGTCTTAGACTCTTTTAATTTTGTCTCTAGATCTGAAAAAAAATCAAATCTTAACTTTCACTAGTTAAATGAGCATTTGGATCCTTAAAACTGTTTATTGAAAATCTTGGTATGCAAATCCCTATGGGCTATTCCCTAAATCGGTTCAGATTTCTGCCTAGGTGGTTTCCTCAACAAATAGGAGAGGAGGAGAAAAAGGATACTGTAGATCTTTTATCATTCAGGATGATGGACTAAAACAGAAATGAGTTCAAGAAAAGTTAAAGACAAATATATTGCCAAAAGAAAAACTGAGGCATATTAAAATTTTTAACCATTTATTGAGCAAAAATCAATTCAAATTGGGCAGCAACCAATCTAGCAGATAGACAAGAGCTCTGTAGGACTTCCCTGTGGTGCAGTGGTTAAGAATCTACCTGCCAATGCAGGGGACAGAGGTTCAAGCCCTGGTCCGGGAAGATCCCACATGCCGCAGAGCAACTAAACCCGGGCACAACTACTGATCCTGTGCTCTATAGCCCGCGTGCTACAACTACTGAAGCCTGTGCACCTAGAGCTCCACAACAAAGAGAAGCCACCGAAATGAGACGCCCGCGCACCGCAAGGAAGAGTAGCCCCCGCTGGCAGCAAGTGGAGAGAAAGCCCGCGCGCAGCAAAGAAGACTCAACGCAGCCAAAAATAGCTAAATAAATAAATTTATATTAAGAAAAGAAAAGAGCTCCAAGGACCTGTACAAAATGAAAGACTTGTAGAGGCAGAAGGGAGCAGGAACAAGGAACTTACACTAGGCAAAAAAAGCGGGTTGGTTATTCCAAGGTTACTGTCCTTTGGGGGATGGTAGGGGTCTATCAGGCAGATTATGTAACAGTGCTGAATCACGCAATTCCTGATTGACTGGTTTAAGATTCCACTTCTGGGAAAGCCAAAACTATAATTAAGTCTGTTTGGTGCCGTGGGACTTAGCATAAGCAACTCCATTTGGGGCCAGTTGTCTTGTTTTTAACAATATCCTAATTTGGAAATCAAAGAAACTAAGGCTATGTTTCGCCTCTCAGTTTATTTTCCTTTTTAAATTGTTATTTTGATAAAATTTTGGCCTAAGTTGTTGAGATTTAGGGGGAAAAAAGGGAGATTTTGATTTTAACCAGATATTTGTGTCCCTTTAGGCTACAGATAAAGAGAATCTCAGAGGGCAAGGGGCAGGAAGAGAGACAGAGTGCTGGAGATAACTATAAAGGAAGTGGAAATAAACTTTTTTTTTTTCAGGTTAAAAATAGTTTGGCAGGTCTAAGTCTTAATGACAATAATTTGCTTTTGGGCTTCCCTGGTGGCACAATGGTTGAGAGTCCGCCTGCCGATGTAGGGGACACGGGTTCGTGCCCCGGTCCGGGAAGATCCCACATGCCGCCGAGCGGCTGGGCCCGTGAGCCATGGCCGCTGAGCCTGCGCGTCCGGAGCTTGTGCTCTGCAACGGGAGAGGCCACAGCAGTGAGAGGCCTGCATACCACAACAACAACAACAAAAAATTGCTTTGCCTCTCTTGTCATTGAATAGAGTTGGTTAATGTTCTCTCTCACCCTCAAGCCTTTAGCTCCCTCACTTGTTAACCCATCCGCACCAACCATTTACAATGTTGACAGTAGTACAAAATAGAAAGCAAAAATTGGACCTTGTTTGAATGCACTTAAATTCTATTCAGGCAGCAGTAAAATTCTGCAGAAGCCAAAAAGCTTTTCAGGAGTATTCAGGAAGTTAGAAATCTAATTCAAGCCCTTAGGGAAAAAGACTTTGCTGATGAGTCCAATAAAATTTTTCTGAATCTTGTTAATGACCACGTTCATGCAGCTTCATAGCTTTTAGGAGGATAAAAGGAGTAAGTGAAAGCAAAATAAAAGTAAATTTGAAACACACTGAGTAAGAAATTTATAGCACTTTCTAAAACAGTGCTGTCCAGGAGAACTACAATGTAAGCTACAAATGTGAGACACATATAATTTAAAATTTTCTAGTGGCCACATTAAAAATGGAAAAAAGTAAAACTAATTTGAGTAACATATTTTACTTAATCTTGTATGTCCAAAATGCTGTTTGAAATACTTACATAATTTCAACATGTAATCAATATAAAAATTATTGTGATATTTTCACGTGTTTTACACTTACAGCGTATCTCAATTTGGACTAACCACATTTCAAGTGTTCAACAGAGACATGTGGCTAGTGGCTACCCCACTGGTCACTGCAGTCCTACAGCATGAATCCTGGGGTAATGAGCAAAGCAAGTGGTTTGTGGTCATCAGGTGTGAGAATGGAAACCTGGTTTGACTACTTGAGCTGTTTCACTTGGTCAAATTACTTATACTCTCTGAACCGCAGTTTTCTCATCTATAAAATCACAATAATATTTACTTTGAAGAACTTTGTAAATCTAAAACCAGGAAGCATGGCTTTGTCATCTTGGTTTCTTTCCTCATAGCCTAGGGAAGGATTTTTGCACAAAGAAGGCATTCAATGAATTCTGATGGAACTGAATAGAGTTTGAAAATATCCTCTCAAATGAGGTGAATTGTTGTATCAATGGTCTTATAGCCTCCCTTTTCTGTAAAATATTTTGTTTCATATTCAAGGTACAATTTTAGAAGCAAAACAACACAAATCCCTTTCCTATAACACCTTAAAAGCAAGTGCTTTAACAATTAAGAGTAGCAAGTATAGCAGCATATTTAATAGATGTGTTTATTTTAAATCCTGAAATAATTTTCTGCTTTTCAGATCCTAAAAAATTATTGATGACAATTATTTTTAGATTTTTCTACTAAAATATGAGACAACAAATGTAGTACTTGACAATATAAAACATTATTTGGGAAATATTAAATAACAATAAACAACATGTGCCCAAAATGTAGCAACTTTCAGAGATGATTTTTATTATCTTGGCAAATAAATTTTGCAAATGAGAGTCTTGGACATGAGACAGAACTATGTTTTGTCAGTAGCTGGAATTCAGTTGTATAATCAGTGATCAATCTAAATCAAAATTATGTAATGAATTACTGATCAGGCAAGAGACCCAATGAATTTCTAATAATTTCATAGGGAAACCAAGTAGTACTGAAGTGTTGCCATGGTTCAGAACACATTTAAATCTAAAACATGGGCTTAAATCTAGTGGGTAAAATAAAAGGAAAGGAGAAGGGGCACATCAAAAACAATATAGGAAATCACAGCTGCTCAAGAAGATGAATCTTCAATTGGCTCCAGTTCATTGTGGTTTGTCCCCACTGAACCTGAACTTGAACTGTGGGGCATGGGACTGTACTTAGGCCCTCTTGAAGCAGATTAAGAAATAGAAACCAGTAGGACTAGGTCATGATAAAAATATCTACTGGGACCGATGATAGGAGAAATGTAGAATTATTATCTGTGAAAATAAATATAGAAAGCTAAGCTTACCTAAAATGCATCTGTTCTTTCCTCCAGGGGAAAGAAAAAGACGACTTATAATTAATCGACATCTTACTTTGTAAAAGTAAAATGTTTCCAATATTTTGAATCAAATATGAGAAAAGAAGGCCTTGCTTTAGAAAGCCAAGCATAAAAAATGCTGAGTGGTTTTTGGAGGAATCAGTAATAAATGCGGGCAGGCAAGAATCAAATCAGTGATAATACAATTACATAAAAAGATTTGATTATAATAAACATGAAGACAGCAATCCCCTGTATTACAATTTTTGCAGCATTTGGCATTTTTGAGACATTTGTAATAGCTTAGAGGAAAACACATTACAAAATGCTTCTTCCATCTAACAAGATTTCAAGTCTACCTAACCTAAAGTTAGGATTATAAATTATATCTTCAGTTTAATATTAGGCAAATTAAAGTTGTCAAAGTTTTCCCTAATTAAATGAATGACTCATTTTATTCTTAAAAAATAGGTCTTTACTCTTGTAAAAAAAAAACTTTTGGGGGTAATCTTTATTTAGGAATTACTTCCTCATCTTTAAAAATATTTACTGAACACCTAATTGAGACTTGTACATAATATGTGTCCCATAAATTTTGATGACTGAATGAATTAGTTATAATTAAAAAATTCAAATCAGTTAATAAAACAGAATAATAACATAAATGGAGAAAGATTAATATGTAAAAGTCAGGGTTCAGATTTGTACCTTCTTGAGGAAAGAAAACATTTTGTGAAAAATGCAAACACTCTAAATTTAAGTGGTCATTTATTAAATGCACTTCCTGTACTTCAGATATTATGTAGTCATTCATAAGTAAAATTCTGAAAATAAAAGAAATGTAAGAATTTTGAAATATTGAAATGTAAGAATTTTGAAATATTGAAACACACATTATGTGTTTTTATTTCCAGGGTCAACTGAGGTAAAGCAGCCACCTTCCATTTGATCCCAGTTGCTTCTGACAACTGAAAGTATGAAATTGAAAGTAAAGTGAGACATATCTGTTCTTTTTTTGAATACATTTTGCCTATATATTGCCTTCATTATAATTGTTGTGGTCAAAAGCCATAAAATCTCTTTATAAACTCTATAGCCTATATACATTCATATACCACCTCATATTCACATATATTCATTTATCAATTTCTTAAATTCAATGTGATTGTACAAGCACCTAATTAGAAATCAAATAAATACATTAAAATATTGGCTAATCACAAGGACAAGAAAACGATGTTTTGAATAAACACTGTGGATTATCTTATAGATATTATCAGCTTTCAGTTCTAATTCTAATGGTCTACTAATAATGGCCCTTTAAATTCAGGTTCTGGATATACACACTGAACCAAGAACTTTGCAGTATATTGTATACTCTGGGTTTGTTAAGTGGGGATATTAGTCAAACATGTCCTAATTTATACTTTAGTTGTGAGCATTAGTGGGCTAATGTCTACATAATTCACTCCATTTTGGAAAAGTGGTGCATATTTAAAAGATGCCATTGTTATCTAGGTAGAGCAAGGTAATTGTGCTATTTTTGCTTGGCCATTAAAAACTTGCCCAGAAAAAGGTAAGGCACACTTCAAAACAAACAAAGGACCAACTAATACCCAATGCTAGGATGCCATATCAGCCTAGACTAGGCTCTGAAAAGATTTTCAGGCTAAATATTATATGTTATTATATCTTAAAAAATCATTTAAGTTTGTCTTAACTGTAGTTGGGTATTTTATGAATTAAATGAGAAACTTTATCTTTCTAAAAGCTACAGATCTTTCTACAAATGTGGCAACCTGATTTAAAAAGGTAAAATGTTGGATTACATAGTTTTTGGAAATACAATTAACTGGTTTTTCGTCTATTTTAGCACTATATATAACACCATCTGAAACAGTCTCACCACATAGAATTATATGCACAATTGGTTTCTTGAATCATTTTTGTGTGTGTTCTGTGTGCATGTGTCTGTGAATATAGAATTCAATGATGAGATTTAAAATGACTTTAATTAAAATTCAAATTTTCCACGCAGAAATAGATGGTGAAAATGAGATTGTATCTTAGGGATATTATGGAACCTACCTCTCCCATATTGCAGATTTTGTTGGGAGCTCCATTAACTTTAGGATTTTCTTCTCACTACTTTTTTTTTTTTTTTTTTTGTGGTATGCGGGCCTCTCACTGTTGTGGCCTCTCCAGTTGCGGAGCACAGGCTCCGGACACGCAGGCTCAGCGGTCATGGCTCACGGGCCCAGCCGCTCTGCGGCATGTGGAATCTTCCTGGACTGGGGCACGAACCCGTGTCCCCTGCATCGGCAGGTGGACTCTCAACCACTGCGCCACCAGGGAAGCCCCTTCTCACTACTTTTACTTAACAATTACAAAAGTGATCCAAGCTGTAGATAAAATGAGAGAACAAACATTATTAATTTAATGACTGATTGTGTGGATAAAGCAATATTTTAATAATACTAATAGGAATAGTAATACTATGCCAAATAATAATGGTGTCATATTAATAAGCTTTCACTGTGATGTATGTAAAATATTACATTAATCATCTTACTTCACCTCTACAGGAGGTGAAGGTATATTTTTATCTTAATTTTATAGAGAGGAAACTGAGCATAAGAAATTAATTTGCTTGTGGTATGTATCAGGGCAAGGATATGAAGGTAATTTGACTCCAGAGCTCACACTAATTTTCCCTTTGTTTTTCATACTATGTTTAATATTATAGAAAAATATTATGAAAAAAATCCCGTATAATTAGAGTAGATTGTATTATTGTTCCTAAATATTCACTGCCCTTCCCAGGGGAAAGATTTTACTTCCTGGCCTCATTGATGTCAGGTTTGGCCCTGTGATTTTTTTTTGGTCAATGAAATGTTCTATTTCCCAGTAGCAGCTTTAAGAGCCAGCACCTGGTTTGCCATACTCTCATTCTCCTTGGCCACAGGAGTAGCCATGGCCCAGAGAGGAACTGTTCCATCAGAACAGGTCCTGAAGTGAACATGAAAATAGGGAGCACAGCCATGACCAACCCATAATGCACATGCAGCAGGAACTATAATAAATACACCTTTGCTGTTGTAAGTCACTGAAATTTTGGAGCTGTGGAGTTACTATTAATGTAGTATAATTTAACTAGCCTACACTGACACTTACAGAAATTGATGCCCACAAAAACAAAGCCAGGTTGTGAGTAGAAAGGAGCAGTTACTTGAGGTTGGTCAAATGGTAATTCATGGTGTGAAATGGTGAAATAGTTCATAAAACTGTGGCCTCTAATAACTTAAAGAGCAATAATGCTCCTAATGGGCTTGTTGCTGTAGGCCAAAAAGTTGGGAAACAGTGTTGTGTGTCTTAGTTGCTGCTGACTGCATTTGATAAGGTACACTTGACAGAGAAGAGCTAGAAAAACATTGGCCAGTTTGCAAGAAGGAATGAAGGAAATAGAGAAAGTCAAGAGTTTTGGGAACTTGCAAAGTTCCCAAAGGGAACTTTGAATTTCAACTTTGGGTTGGAAGATGCTACCTATTCTCAACTATAACCCATGAACGCTAAAACTGAGACAGCTTTGGTATGACGAGGGGAGCCAATTAAGATTCAGCCAAGAACAAATCAAGCATATGGCTATCACATCCTTTGTTAAAACCCTTGAATTGATCAATGCGATACACAGTACATCTTGCATTGAGCAAAGGGCTCAGAGGAAAGAGACTAATAGTGTGGCACTGCTAAGGAGGCATGATAGGCTCAACATACCTAAATTAAGTGCAGGTAGAGGGGCATGTCGACTGGCAAATAAGAGTTGTTGGAATCAAATAGGCAAGAGGCCAGTTATGTTTCTGAGTGAGTGGTACCATCAAAAAATACCCCATGGACTAAAAGAGACTGTGATTTCTTGAAACTTGGGCCCCTAAACTTCCATGGGTAGAAAGCAGACTGAGAATGCATCTCAGCCCCCAATGAGCATGATCTCCAATATTTCTTTCAGGTGTAACCAAAGAAAATAATAGAAAGGAAGACCTCTCAGAGGGCAGTTAGAGCCTGCGGAAAATAATGAACTTCAGAGCTATTCCCAGGGGTGGAATCAGAGAATTATCAAGGAACATTTCTACCTTTAGGTGACTTCAGACTTTCATAGACCATTGACTGCTGTAGCTCCCATTCTTCCCTCTTCTGATTCAGAATACTTATTGCAATTATCCTGATCCTGCTCAGCCATTGTATATTGGATGTCCATGGGGTTGCGAATTTATTAATAGGCCTTCAGACCAATGTAAAAACCATCGTGAGCCCCTGGATTTTGAGCGTGATGCCATGACTAGTAGGATTATCTCCTATGGGCAGTGGGTAAGTGTGGTCTGTATGTGGGAGTTGAGAGAAGTGAATATTTGTGATATTTAATGTCCCTCCCTAGAATCAGGTTATACTATCCCAACCCACAGATGTCAGGCTTATACATGTGACTTTCCTCAGCCAATGAAAGAAGTGAAATGAATAGAGCAACAGCTGAGGTTAATAAACATAAAGCATGAGCAAGAAATAAACATTTGGAGTCATTTGTTACTATAACATAACTTAGGCTATGCTGACTGATACAATATATATTCATTAACTAGTTGATGTAACACTTATTAAATAATTGCCATATGCCAGGCACCTGAGGTGCCAAGATGTTGTCAGAGGAAAGCAAATGAGGTAGAGTAAAAGGGCAACTACTTATACCCGATCTGAGTGTAGAATACCTGCTGACAGTTCAAGATATGGAACTAGAAAATGCACTTTTATTGCTTATGATTAATCATATATATTTGTGTGTGATTTGTGTGTGTATATTTTTAAGCTAAGGGGAGCAGAGCGGGTTGAGCAGTACTATGACATATGTAGCATACCTCTTAGATGTGTATTTCCTATCAAAAGTTCATTTTTTAGACTTCCAGTAAAGCTTCATTGCCTCATAGAAAGAAAAAAGAGAGAGAGAGAGAGAAAGAAAGAAAGAAAGAAAGAAAGAAAGAAAGAAAGAAAGAAAGAAAGAAAGAAAGAAAGAAAGAAAGAAAAGAAAGAAAGAAAGAAAAGAGGGAGGGAGGGAGGGAGGAAGGAAGGAAAGAAAGAAAAAATGAAAAGCATCCTCAGAGCATCAGGGGAGCCCTGGCTGGCTTTGTTGTTTCTATTTTTAGCCTGCCCTGCATCTGTCAGACTGGGTCATTGCTGAATGCCAGGGGCAAGATGGCCTCCTTGGCAGAAACAAGACAGTGTAGTAGGGATGTTTTATAAAAGCTGCACCTAAAAACTCAGAGAGTATATAATGGAGTAATTTTTACTTTTAAAGGGACTGTGTTGTGAACTCTTAAATATCAAAAGACCTTGAATTGAGGAGATCCCACAAATGCCCTTGATCGAGTGAAATAAGCACAACCAGCCACCTTGCTTTTCTTTCAACACATTTTAGTCTGGGCATTTCAGTGCTGATGCTTCACACTCCGTAAAGGTCAGTGCTCACTAGATCTTTATTTGGAAAGATTATCTGTCATCACAATGTCTTACAGTACAATTTAGTGACAGGGTCAGAAACAAATCCTGAACTGTACATCAAAGGAATATCTTAGAAGGATAAGAGGGATTAACCTTGATTCTTGGGTTCTCATAATCATTACACAGAATTGCTGATTAATTGTGATACCTTCTTCCCAAAAGGCACTACTTTGTTGTTTTTGTTTGTTTGTTTTTTCTTTTTTTCTTTTTTCGGTACGCGGACCTCTCACTGTTGTGGCCTCTCCCGTTGCGGAGCACAGGCTCCGGACGCGCGGGCTCAGCGGCCATGGGTCACAGGCCCAGCCACTGCACGGCATGTGGGATCTTCCCGGACCGGGGCACGAACCTATGTCCCCTGCATCGGCAGGCGGACTCTCAACCACTGCACCACCAGGGAAGCCCTGTTTGTTTTTTTATTAAGTGTTTCTTAAGAAACCAGATTGATCATCATACAGTTTCTTTCTGGCTGACTAATAGTCCTAGCCTTTCAATTCTCTTTTAATTCACTTTGGTTTTTATTCTATCTGAATCCACAAAAACCCACTAAGTGTTCAGGAAGTTGCTGTCTTTAATGTCTTTGGCCCTGGCTGTGCAAGAAGATTTGTTTCCCCATTGGACTAACTACCATATCTTTGCTAGATATTTCATCATGTATCAGAATATTATTTTTAATAATTGTGGGACCTTCCCTGGTGGCGCAGTGGTTGAGAATCTGCCTGCTAATGCAGACACGGGTTCGAGCCCTGGTCTGGGAGGATCCTACATGCCGCGGAGCAACTAGGCCCATGAGCCACAACTACTGAGCCTGCACATCTGGAGCCTGTGCTCTGCAACAAGAGAGGCCGCGATAGTGAGAGGCCCGTGCACCACAACGAAGAGTGGCCCCCGCTTGCCACAACTAGAGAAAGCGCTCGCACAGAAATGAAGACACAACACAGCATAAATAAATAAATAAACTCCTACCCCCAACATCTAAAAAAAAAAAAAAAATTGTGGTAATAATACTATTGTTGTTTCCTTTATCAAGCACATAGTCATTTATGAGCCCTGTGAAGAGCACTTCGTAAATACTTATCAGTGTGTTCCTCGGAATACAGTAAATAGATCCTCAAAACACTCTGTACAAATAGAGGTGATTAGGCAAATACATTTCAAAAATGTTCCTTATTATATACCTTGCTTAACTACTTAAACACTCTGAAATTTTTTTGTAGTTTTTTTAAACGATTTTTTAAAAATTGAAGTATAGTTAATTTACAATGTTGTGTAGTTTCAGCTGTGCAGCAAAGTAATCAGATAGATAGGTAGATATAATTCAGATAGACAGGTAGATATATAGATTCTTTTTCAGATTCTTTTCTATTATAGGATATTTAATATGGTTCACTATGGTATACAGTAGGTCCTTGTATAGTAGTGTGTATAAATTAATCCCAAACTCCTAATTTATGCCCCTCCCCCATCCCCCTTGGTAACCATGTTTGTTTTCTATGTCTGTAAATCTGTTTCATAAATAAGTTCATTTATATCATTTTTTAGATTCCACATTTTATATTTCCTAATTTTTTAAACCAGAATTTTCTCAAATTAGTACCTATCAACATCTCAAAACCAGTGTCTTGTGGTACACTCCTTGCAAAAGGCAATATTGTGTCAATTCTTTTTTATAGAAAACTGGGAAGTTAGACATTATTATCCTCATTTGTAGATATATAGTTAATTTCAGAATGATTGGAATTCTTGCTCGGTTGAACAAGTCATGAAATAACAGGGTTGGACATTAGATATAAGACTGTCAGATTCCAAGGCCCATGCTCTTAATCACTCTGTTATTACTACTTCAACATTGCTAGTGTTTTAAAAAACTTAGTTTAAAACAAATATTTTCTGACATTTAGCTCTCCCAATCCCCACAAATTGATCGACTTCAAATGTACCACCTGGATTTGAAGGGAGATAAGATTTGCAATGCTCTGTAACCTCCTTAGCCAGGTGTTTTGCTTCATAGCACTTTTGTGACTTCTCTTTTGGTGACTCAGTTTAGTGATGTTCTGAAGCAGTCCTATACTGGCTTCTGAGAGTCAATTGTTAAATTTCCAGAAATTTTCTGAGTTAAACAGCCATTATTCAAAATTAAATTACATAAACCTGTAATTAAATGTTATATTGAAAACAAAGGCATTAAATGCTCCTAACTCATCAATTCCTAATTATTTTACAACATTTCACTATTATCTATGCTCTTGAGATTGTAGGGGAGTGAAATTAGCCACCCAAAATATCTCTTTTGTATGTGATTTTGAGCTGAAAACAATTAAGAAACAGAAGACTCAGTAAATCTTTCTTTTTACCTCTCCTTTAGCTGCCTAGTAGACCCGAAACTAACACAATGTTATAAACCAACTATATCTCAATAAAAAATAATTAAAAAACAGAACAAAACAAAAAGAGTTTAGAGAAAGGATCTGTTCTGGAATAGAACTATCACCAGAGCTACTGCAAAGAATACGGTCCTGGTGTTGTAGGGGCAACTCTAGGCAACTGTGTTCAAATGCAGGAGGCTAAGAAATGAATGTTGATACTTCTCTGACTTTAAAATTCAATAAAAGTCTTTCTAAAAATTGAATTTAAAAGGATTTAGGGCTTCCCTGGTGGCACAGTGGTTAAGAATCCGCTTGCCAATGCAGGGAACATGGGTTCGAGCCCTGGTCCAGGAAGATCCCACATGCAGTGGAGCAACGAAGCCCGAGCGCCGCAACTACTGAGCCTGGGCTCTAGAGCCTGAGAGCCACAACTACTGAAGCCCACACGCCTAGAGCCTGTGCTGCACAACAAGAGAAGCCACCACAGTGAGAAGCTCACGCACTGCAACGAAGAGTAGCCCCTGCTCACCGCAGCTAGAGAAGGCCTGCACGCAGCAACAAAGACCCAACGCAGCCAAAAATAAATAAATAAATTTATTTAAAAAAAGGATTTAAAATCTTAAATTCATTTAGATGATATTTGGTACTTGCTGTTCTCTGACACAAGTGCTTTGATGATTGCTTATTTTTAGCTCACAACCAAGTATTTCTTTATTAAATTTAAAATATCCCAGCTGTGAGAGGTGGCACTTGCTCTCAAAGTGCTTCCTTAATCAAATTATCACAGAAAAAGTGTAAAATTGTCACTCTTTTGAGTGCTACGATGAGTGGCTGGACTCATAGAGGTCAAGGAAGGCTTCTCTAAGGAAGTGGTACTGTGAGGTGTGAAGTATTAGGAGGGAGGAGGGGGGAGGGTGAGCTACCTTCTGGGTAAAGGGAGTGGCATGTGAAAAGGCCCTGTGGTGGAAGGGAGCATGGCAAGTAGAAGGGAAAGAGACTTTTGTGGATGGAACAAAGAAAGCAAGAAGAAAGGGGCTTCCAGATGAGGCCAGAGAGGTAAGGATGACCCAGATCTACATGTAAGCCATGTTGCTGATTATTGTATTTTACACTAAAAGCAGTGGGAAACCTTAGGTTGGACGTGGCAGTAGGGGTGGGAGGGGAGCAATGCATACTGACCTGAATAAGGTATGGTGTGCATTCTAAAAGATCAAAGCTACCTACAGGGTAAAGAAACAATGGGGGAGGATGCAGCGTTGAGGCAGGTGGATCAGTTAGGAAGCTGTTCCCAGGTAGGTGAGAGAACAGAATACTTTAGAATAGAGAAGTAGTGGTGGAGAAGGAATAAAGTAGATGGGCACATTCAGGAGGCAAATCGCCAGGATTTTATGTAATCTCTACTGAAGCACAAACATTAGTGTTTCTCACAGAAGAATAAAAAAGCCATTGGCCAGGCCTCACTAGAGTGTGTGCAGTAGACACTTTTTCTAGCAGTTGGAGGGCATTTGTGCTGATCAGACACTCATTTGCCATGTTATCATGTGGATTGAGAAACACAGGCTTACATGTATCATCTGTGTCCAAGAAACAGAGCAAAGCACATTGGTTCAGACCTGAAGATGTCAGGCGCCGAGTTTGCCTTTCAGGCTCCCATGGGGAATAACCACTGTGCCAAATGTTGTGCTTTATACCTCCTTGTCTCTGAGCTCTCAAGTTTTCTCCTAAGGGAAGGCTGGTTAAGGCTTTCACCTTTCATATATTTAGATCAGTTTAGTGTTATTTGGATCAAGTAACGTCGAAATATGTTGGTACTTTAAAACAAACTTAGCGTACAGAAATTAAAAAATAAAATGTTGAGAGCATTAAATTTATTACCGGTATAATTTCTAAGTCCTATATATTGTGACTTAGCTATCTTAAATAATTTTAAGGCAGACACTTTTTTACTTGATTTTTAAAATATTTTTATATTGGGGAATATTTTCAACTAACAAAATTAAAATTAACATCACCCATTTTCCCTACACCATACACATCTCTCTCTCTCTCTCTCTCTGTCGTCTGGTTAGAAATACACTTTCTGGTGTTTCTAGCAGCTGTGAAAACTCCGAAAAGAATATACATGTATTTACTCAGAGAGCACTAAGAAATGGCAAATTACTCAATTTCAAAGCTTTCAAAAATCAATTGTGCAAAAGAACTCTTTAAGTATCCACTTAAATGACATAATTTTTTTTTTTTTTTTTTTTTTTTTGCGGTACGCTGGCCTCTCACTGTTGTGGCCTCTCCCGTTGCGGAGCACAGGCTCCAGATGCGCAGGCTCAGCGGCCATGGCTCACGGGCCTAGCCGCTCCACGGCATGTGGGATCTTCCCGGACCGGGGTACAAACCCATGTCCCCTGCATCGGCAGGCGGACACTCAACCACTGCACCACCAGAGAAGCCCTGATGGTATTTTTAAAAGGTTCACTAAGTTTCTGTTTTTTCCCCACAAAGGAAGTCATCCTCTTTGCTTTTTTATTTTTTGTCAGTTAGAACATGGTGGGAACGTGTACCTATTGAGCAGGCTGAGAGAAGCTATGACATTGATTCTGTGAAATAATATACTCCAGTGGCTGTTGAATAAAGCTTATTGCTTTTGAAAACCACCATCAGATTCTTAAAGCTGTGTGTTTACCTTTCATTAGGTAATTGTTATTCAAAATCATTGTATCCTTGTGTCCTATTATTGATACAAGGGTTTCTCTACTTGGTTAGGGAAATCCTTGGGCTGAAATTTATTTTTTTAAGGGGTAAAAGCTACTATGGTTGTAAGCATGAATGTACACTAGATATGTTTGCTCTTCAGATTCAACATATACCTTACATCCTCTATACATAGTGCTCAGTTATACTCTACTGTATAGGAGGGCAAGACACAGCCGTGCTGTAGCTGGATCACCAAGCTCACAGACCAGTTCTAAGGAAGACTTCATTTGGTAACTAATGGAACAAAAAACAGGAAATAGAGCTTTAGCTATCTCAGTGAAAACAGAGAATGATACTCCCGATTTTATCCCACTTTTTACAATGAGATGAGAAAGGAAATGGTCAATAAACACTGTATCAGAGGGACTTCCCTGGCAGTCCAGTGGTGAAGACTCTGCTGTTTCGACTGCAGGGGGCACGGGTTTTATCCCTGTTCCGGGAACCACGATCCTGCAAGCTGTGCAGTGTGGCCAAACAAAATTAAAAAAACAAAAAACACTGTATAAGAAAAAATCACAGAATAATTTTACTTGTAATGCATATTGTCAAAAATTTTTTTGCATTTCCCATCCTGATGCCCTTTTACAGATAATCAAGGACATGGAAGCTTCTGGAAAAAGAGAAAGGAAGGAGGAATGTTTGCTATTTTACAGTGATGTAATTGTGTTTTAGAAAGCCTAGTGAAATGAGGTTCCAGGAGTTAAATAGCCACACTTACTATTAGATGTTTTGTAAGTATTTTCATCTGTTACAAGACTTTTCCTAAGTTAAGTCTGATATTGGAAGAAGTAACATTTTGATTACTTAGTGTCATGCCCTCTTATAAGCACTTTGTATGTTTTATTTCATCCTCACAACAGGTTTGTTAGAAGGATGTCATTATTAGCTTCATTTGCAGGTAAAGAATCGAGGTACGTACAGGGAGTTACAGGGTAACTTATTGTCAGATCCCTGATAAAAGGGTGGTAAATGCATGTTCTCAATTTGCTGAACCAGCTGCTTATAAATATGTTGTGAAGTTGTGAAATATATGCAGGTTGTGAAAAAGGTATCATGCAAACTTCAGTGTTTTGTAAAAGAGAGGTTCTTTTCTCAAATATCATATAAATCTATTCCTGCCTGCTTTGTCTTATTTATGCATGAGTGTGTGTATCACGTTTTGCTAAATAGGATTACACTGAAGACTAGAAGCCAGGGCTTTATACTTCTAATTATTCTAGAATTCAGTGAAGACATATTCAAAAGAAACAGCATACAAATTAATTCTCTAATTTGCCCCTGTTCTTTCTCAAGGAAAATTAAGTTGTCTTCCAAAATCTGGATGAAGGATAACATATAATATCAGTAACATAGATTTGGTCAGGATAGATAGCACTGAGTCACAGGTTTAAACAACTAAGCTTTATTCTTAGAAAGCATGACTGTAAGCAACTCAAAATCTGTACTAATAATCCCTGGCTTTACTAAGAAATATAATTAAAGCCATAAGCTCTTTAAATAATGGAGTGCTATTTTTCTGTGCCATGAACTCACAACATGAACTGTATGTTGTGGATACAGTTGTATCCGCATGTGTATCTTATTTCCCACCCATCCTGTTAACTCTTGATATATCTCCTCATGAAGATAGATTGCTCTCTAATCTGAAAAGGACTGGTTATATGATTTGTTTTATCCTCTTTAGTGAAGGGTAGACAGACCCTGTTGTCACAATCCCACCGTCAGAATGTAGAGTATTTCTTCTGTTTCCTTTGTGCTCCTTTGCTAAACAATGCCTATCTAATTAAATTCCTCTCAGTCAATACATTAACTTTAGGTAGAATTTTGAGAGATTTTAAAACGTCTCACTGTACAGCTCACTCACCTACCAGTGAAGTGTACACAGACATGCACTCACTGTACTTTAAGAGCATGTGGTTTTCATAGCATCCTTGCGAGAAACATATAGTCTGGAGTACCACTTCCTGAATGTGAATCCTGTGACCACCTTTGTAAACTTGGGGAAGCCATTTAAATTCTTTGAGTCTCAGTTTTCTCATATTTAAAACTGAAAAACTAGTAACTATGATGATTTTTCACTAATATGTTCTAAGCAGTTCAAATGTGCCAGGCACTGTTTTAATCACTTTACATACGTTAACTCACTTAATCCTCACCACAGCCCTAGGAAATAGGTAGTATTATTATTTCCCCCATTTTAGATAAAGAAATGGAAGCACAAAGATTTACTCAGGGTTATACCAGATAACTGTCTCATCTTTATTTCAAATATTGATATTTTCTTCACCATGGATTTATTTGTGTTACTTCTTATTTTTTAAAATATTGCATTATTTATCTTGATAATTGAACTTTTTGTTGTCCCCTTAATTTTGTACCTGAAGTGAGTGCCTTCTTGTTTTACCCTGGTCCATGGCCTTGAATTACGTATCTCTGAGTCTTTGTAGGCTTTAGATGATGCATGTAAAATACTTTGCTTTGCCAGTAGCTTGTTAAGTGGTAGCCGTCATTATTATTATTCTTTCATGTAAATGAGGAAAAAGAAGATCTAAGTAACTTATAAATAAGCATATAATGGCACATAATGAAGAAGAATTTAGAGGTCTTACCTCTCTCTTCACATAATAGTATATAACTTAAAAAGTCTGCTTTTATCACTACAGTTACCAAAATTTGTATAATGCTTTCTCCTTTTACAAAACACTTTAATGTATAATATATTAAATATGTAGTATATAAGTAAATATATAATATATGTAAATATATATTTGTATGTATATAAATATGTATATGGTTTGTGCTTTATAAGAAGAAGATTAGGTAGATAGGGAAAGTAATTTTATCTTCTTTTTAATATACAAGAAAACAAGGACTCAGTGGGATTAAGTGGTTTGCTCAAAGGATGCAGCTAACAAATCATGAAAAGCTTTACATTGTCTTTTGCATCCATTTAAGGGAAACTCTTAGTAACTGCAGGAGCCAGACACTTTCCTGCCTCAAAGTCTATACAATGTCAGTTTAACACAACTTCTGCCCATTCCACTTTTCGGTTCTTCTGCAGAAAAAGTGATGAAGGGGATAGAAAGGATGGGGGAAGTGCTACAAATTACTGAATCTCACAAATCCTTTGTTTTCTCCCTAAAGGAGCCATAACCGCTGATCCTGTGGGGGCCAGGCTAGGATGAGCACCAGTGGAGGTGATGGTTGTACTTAGCAATGAAATAAAGAATTAAAATTTTTTTTTCTTCTTTGTTGCTTTTACATTTTCAAAGTTCTCTGTCAGAAACTGCATTAGTTTTGTAACTTCATTTGGGAAATGGTAAAAAACAAAAAATGTTTTAGTCTTTAGTCTGAGTGTCTTTAAACCCTGTTACCCTTTATAGATATGCCTAGAAAACTTGGGTAAATGATTGTTGTAATTTTATTTCCTCAAATAATTTAATTTTAAGGAGTTTTATTTTCAGCCTGGGCTTTATGATTAATCTGATCTTGTCCTTTCTCATTTCAGATTTTGATTATAGGTCCCTAAATATGGAAGGCAATTAACCACAGTACAGAAGGTAATGCCCTTAATTTTTCAGAAACAACACCTAGTCTCATGACTTCTGAAATCAGCTGTTCATACTTTGCTCTTATAGGGAAAGGGCAGTTTTTGTGCCCCTCTACAAGAAAAATGGAAACAGCAAAGATACAATGTATAGCATCAATAAAATAGTCATAGAGGAAAGTGTTTTTTTCTTAAGCTTTCATCTATGGATTCTCTCCTTTTTATTATTCTAATACTATGAGATGATCCCTATCACTCAAGTATTTTAAATTCTGATCTTTTTTTCTTTCATTATTTTTTATTGGCGTTTCTCACTTTGAAGTCAAAACACCAAGATAATAAAATAGTGAGGAATTATAATTAACAACCATGGAAAAGTCAATGACATTTGGTATAGGATAAGTTCATTAAATTGACTAGTTTTCATAATTTAATATTCATTATTGAGCATTCCTTTGATCAGAAGTATCACCTAGTGGCTAACAGAGTGGACACTGGAGCCAGTTTGCTTGGCTTTGCATCGGGCAAGCTCTGTGACAGAAGGCAAATTCTTTAATCTTGCTAAGCCTTAATTTTGTCCTTCATAAAATGGGACAAGTAATAATATATATCTCATAGGATCTCTTTGAGGATTAAGGTAGTTAAATTATTAAAGAACATAGAACAATGCCTGGCACATAGTAAGTACTCTGTAAATGTTAGCTATTATTATGATGGTCAGAACTGAATACAATGCCTTATGGTATAGTGGTTCAGAATGAGCTCCCCCAAGAAAAGAATTTTGTTACTTTTGCATGAGGATTATTTTGAGATAAGGGCAATTGAGACCCTGTAGTTTCAAGAGAAACTACCACCCCTCCTTTACCTACCTAGAGAAATTTTAATTGAGTATTTTTCCCAGAAAAAGAGTTATCACTGGAGGTAAATTTTACCTAAGTGGCTGAATATATAAGGCAGGGCACATGTCTAATTACCAAACATCTACTCTTCTTGTCATTCTGTGAATGACCCTCCTGTCCTTGGATGCCCCAGGCCCATATCCCATTCCTTAGCTCAGGATGGCATATACACCTCATTTTACCCTACTGTTTCTGAACCTCTCATATACGTGGGGTTCCTGTATATGCAAAAGCTAAATTTGATTTTCTCCTATTAATCTGTCTCATGTCAATTTAATTCTTAGACCAGCCAGAAAAAACAAGTAGAGGAAAGTTTTCTTTTTCTCCAACACTGGTTACTATAATGAAGCTGTAAGATAGACATTAGCTCCAATTTTGTACACGAAAATTACTCACACTCTATGAAGGTTGACTGGCTGTAGTATGAAATAATAAGGAAGGTTGTGACTTAGGTTATGGTATGGCCATCTACCATATTCCCTAAACAGTCAACCAGTAATTATCTCATTCAGTCATTCATCTACACGTACTTCCTTCAGTATGTCTTTACCACTATGAAAACACTGAAGAAATAACATTTTACAGACACCAACACACAAAAACATTGAAGAGAAATCTCAAGTCCTTTGGAAAGACTGAGCTTGGACAAGTCAGATAAAGCTTGAGATAAGCATTTTGTGAAGTGTAGGACTTGGATTTTGGAAGAAATGGAAAGTCTCTACAGGTAGAGAAATAGCGCTCATAAGGCAATGTGAGGGGATCATATTACTATATTGCTAGTTTAATGTGTGTCTTCATCAGACTTTATGAGAACAGAGACCACTCCCATCTTGCTAAACGTGACATATTTGGTGATAAGCATCATGGTGATAAGCACAGCAGGTATTTAATAAATATTTATTAAATGAATGAATGGGAATGAGCAGTGCATTTAGGGTACAGACCAGTAAGAGGACAGGCAGAAAAGTCCCTTTTGTAAGTTGATCCCTGGACAGAATAGAGGAGAGCAAGGAAAAGGAACTGTAATTCCAGTTAGAAAACTTACCTAATAACTGTTTTATCCTTATGTTTAACAACATGATTTACTTTCAGTTGCTTCAAGTATTATAATTTATATCACAATTTCTCTTAAATCTCCCCTTCCCCTGAACATTCAAAGAAATAAAATTTGAAGTCAATTAAGTAGAATGAGTTCCCTACCCAATATAGCCAGAATTGATTTCCTATTACATAAAGAATATAACACTTTGGAAAACATTTTACATTTTTATGGGTTTTTTAAATTTAGTTTTTATTTCTATTAAATTTTTACATACACACACACAAACACACACAGAGTCAATTTTTTAACCTGCATTTTTTTCCCACAAGCTGTGAAAAAATGGAGCACTTTCTTGAAGGTAATCAACTTCACTGCAATTTCTTTTGCTATCCAAAAGCAACCATTTTCAACTTTTTAAGTTAATTATTTGGAGATTTACCACCACTTCTCTTAATAAATGCTGACAAACTTTCTTCTTAATTTTTCATATTGGTTCATTATTATGGACTCTCCCCTATGAAATATAAGGATTGGCTCTTGTTTATTCCCTCCACACTCCTTTCCACAACACTTGCCCTGTTCCCAAGCACTGAATATCATCAAACATTTGAGTATTTCAAACAGAAGACTCTGCTAGAGCCTTCTGACCTTCTCCAGTTTAGAATGGAGTTGTGTGGGATCACTGACAGCTATAATTTTGGAATCTCCCTTCACTATAATCCTGGAAATCCCCTTTGCCTCTCTTATGTTAGATCCCTTGATTCCTGAATTCCATGTCTTCCTCTTCCTAGGTTCATTTCCTCTTTTGATGAAATACATCTTCTAGTAGATTCCTTATAAGTGGTATATAGAATGTAAATTATTGACATACTGCATATCTGGGAATATCAACATTCACACATAATTAATAGTTTGGCTTAAAATATTTGGAAGTATATATTTTTCAGAATATTGAAGATATTGTTCTACTGTCTTGTATTTTCCAATGTAGTTTTAGAGATACTCTTTGTCGTTCATCAAAGGAATTCTTTACCCTTTACTCTTTAATAATAGACTTTCTCCAATTCTTCCTTTTTTCCTTTCTCTCTCCCTTCCGTCCTTCTTCTTTCTTTCTTTCTTTCTTTCTTTCTTTCTTTCTTTCTTTCTTTCTTTCCTTCTTTCTTTCTTCTTCTTCTTTCTTCTGTCATATCTTCTCTCTATCCCCAGTTGTGTGAATTTTCACTTACTGTGGATTTATCTTCATCTATTGTGCTCAAAATTTGGTCAGACTTTTTAATTCACAAATCAATGTCTTTCAAGTCTGGGAATGTGTCTTGAATTACTTTATTTGTTATTTATTTCCTTGTTTTTCTCATTCTAGACCTCTTATTATTTAGCTGTTGAACTTCCTTGAATTATCCCCTAATTCTTTTATCTTTTCTTTCTAAATTTTCCATCTCTGTTTTTACCTTACTTCCTGGGATATTTTCTTATCATTACTGTCTAACCCTTCTATAACATCAAAAAGATACATTAGAAAGAAGAAACACTGAAAATCAATGGTCTAAGCGTCCATTTCAAGATGTAAGATCAGTGAATTAAGTCACAGAAAGTAAAAAGAGGAAAATAGAATTATGAGCAGAAATTGACGTAGAAAACAAACATTTACAGGAGAGATCAACAAGGCAAAAGTTGGTTGTTTTGGAGAGAAAACTAAAATGTTACAAACCCCAAGGAATACTTAACAAGAAAAAAAAAAGAGAGGAAACACAAATAACAATTGTCAAGAATAAAAATGTCATCACTGTATATCCTACAAAAATCAAAACAATAATAAGATAATAGTACAGATAGAGAGGGGAAGATGGCGGAAGAGTAAGACGCGGAGATCACCTTCCTCCCCACTGATACACCAGAAATACATCTAAACGTAGAACAACTCCAACAGAACACCTACTGAACGCTGGCAGAAGACCTCAGACATCCCAAAAGGCACGAAAGTCCCCACGCACCTGGGTAGGGCAAAAGAAAAAAGAATAAACAGAGACAAAAGGATAGGGACGGGACCTGCACCAATGGGAGGGAGCTGTGAAGGAGGAAAGGATTCCACACACTAGGAGCCCCTTCACGGGCAGAGACTGCGGGTGGCGGAGGGAGAAATCTTCGGAGCCACAGAGGAGAGCACAGCAACAGGGGTGCGGAGGGCAAATAGGAGAGATTCCCTCACAGAGGATCGGTGCCAACCGGCACTCACCAGCCCGAGAGGCTTGTCTGCTCACCCGCTGGGGCGGGCGGGGCTGGGAGCTGAGGCTTGGGCTTCCGTCGGAGCTCAGGGAGAGGACTGGGGTTGGCGGCTTGAACACACCCTGCAGGGGGTTAGTGCACTACGGCTAGCCGGGAGGGAGTCCGGGGAAAAGTCTGGACCTGCCAAAGAGGCAAGAGACTTTTTCTTCCCTCTTTGTTTCCTGGTGCGCGAGGAGAGGGGATTAAGAACGCTGCTTAAAGGAGCTCCAGAGATGGGCGCAAGCTGCGGCTAAAAGAGCAGACCCCAGAGACGGGCATGAGACGCTAAGGCTGCTGCCACCACCAAGAAGCCTGTGTGCGAGCACAGGTCACTATCCACACCCCGCTTCTGGGGAGCCTGTGCAGCCCGCTACTGCCAGGGTCCCGGGATCCAGGGGCAACTTCCCTGGGAGAACACACGGCATGCCTCAGGCTGGTGCAACGTCATGTCGGCCTCTGCCGCCGGAGGCTCGCCCCTCATTCCGTACATCACCCTTCCCAAAGCCTGACTGAGCCAGAGTCCCCGAAGCAGCTGCTCTTTTAACCCCTTCCTGTCTGAGCGAAGAACAGACGCCCTCCAGCGACCTACACGCAGAGGCGGGGCCAAATCCAAAGCTGAGCCACCGGAGCTGTGCAAACAAAGAAGAGAAAGGGAAATCTCTCCCAGCAGCCTCAGAAGCAGCGGATTAAAGCTCCACAATCAACATGATGTACCCTGCATCTGTGGAATACCTGAATAGACAACGAATCATCCCAAATTGAGGAGGTGGACTTTGAGAGCAAGATTTATGATTTTTTTCCTCTTTTCCTCTTTTTGTGAGTGTGTATGTGTATGCTTTTGCGTGAGATTTTGTCTGTATAGCTTTGCTTTCACCATTTATCCTAGGGTTCTATCCGTCCGTTTTTTGTTTTTCTTGTTCTTTAAAAAATTTTTTTTTGTAATAATTATTTTTCTTTTTATCTTACTTTATTTTATTTTAAATTCTTTCTTTCTTTCCTTCCTTCCTTCTTCCCCCTCCCTCCTTTCTTTCTTTCTTTCTTTCTTTCTTTCTTTCTTTCTTTCTTTCTTTCTACACTTTGTCCCTTTTATTCTGAGCCGTGTGGATGAAAGGCTCTTGGTGCTCCAGCCAGGAGTCAGTGCTGTGCCTCTGAGGTGGGAGCGCCAACTTCAGGACACTGGTCCACAAGAGACCTCCCAGCTCCACATTATATCAAATGGCGAAAATCTCACAGAAATCTCCCTCTCAACACCAACACCCAGCTTTACTCAACGACCAGCAAGCTACAGTGCTGGAAACCCTATGCCAAACAATTAGCAAGACAGGAACACAACACCACCCATTAGCAGAGAGGCTACCTAAAATCATAATAAGTGCACAGACACCCCAAAACACACCACCAGACATGGACCTGCCCACTAGAGAGACAAGATCCAGCCTCATCCACCAGAACACAGGCACTAGTCCCCTCCACCAGGAAGCCTACACAACCCACTGAACCAACTTTCACCACTGGGGACAGACACCAAAAACAACGGGAACTACGAACCTGAAGCCTGCCAAAAGGAGATCCCAAACACAGTAAGAAGCAAAATTAGAAGACAGAGAAACACACAGCAGATGAAGGAGCAAGATAAAAACCCACCAGACCTAACAAACAAAGAGGAAATAGGCAGTCTCCCTGAAAAAGAATTCAGAATAATGAGAGTAAATATGATCCAAAATCTTGGAAATAGAATAGACAAAATGCAAGAAACATTTAACAAAGACCTAGAATAACTAAAGATGAAACAAGCAATGATGAAGAACACAATAAATAAAATGAAAAATACTCTAGATGGGATCCATAGCAGAATAACTGAGGCAGAAGAACAGATAAGTGACCTGGAAGATAAAATAGTGGAAATAACTACTGCAGAGCAGAATAAAGAAAAAAAGAATGAAAAGAACTGAGGACAGTCTCAGAGACGTCTGGGAAACTATTTAACACACCAATATTCCAATTATAGGGGTCCCAGAAGAAGAAGAGAAAAAGAAAGGGACTGTGAAAATATTTGAAGAGATTATAGTTGAAAACTTCCCTAATATGGGAAAGGAAATACTTAATCAAGTCCAGGAAGCACAGAGAGTCCCATACAGGAAAAATCCAAGGAGAAATACACAAAGACACATATTAATCAAACTGTCAAAAATTAAATACAAAGAAAACATTAAAAGCAGCAAGGGAAAAACAACAAATAACACACAAGGGAGTCCCCATAAAGTTAACAGCTGATCTTTCAGCAGAAACTCTGCAAGCCAGAAGGGACTGGCAGGACATATTTAAAGTGATGAAGGAGAAAAACCTGCAACCAAGATCACTCTACCCAGCAGGGATCTCATTCAGATTTGATGGAGAAATTAAAACCTTTGCAGACAAGCTGAGAGAGTTCAGAACCACCAAACCAGCTTTACAACAAATGCTAAAGGAACTTCTCTAGGCAAGAAACACAAGAGAAGGAAAAGACCTACAATAACGAACCCAAAACAATTTTAAGAAAATGGGAATAGGAACATACATATTGATAATTACCTTAAGTGTAAATGGAGTAAATGCTCCCACAAAAAGACACAGATTGGCTGAATGGATACAAAAACAAGAACCATATATATGCTGTCTACAAGAGACCCACTTCAGACCTAGAGACACATACAGACTGAAAGTAAAGGGATGGAAAAAGATATTCCATACAAATGGAAACCAAAATAACGCTAGAGTAGCAATTCTCATATCAGACAAAATAGACTTTAAAATAAAGACTATTAGAAGAGACAAAGAAGGGATCAATCCAAGAAAAGGATATAACATTGTAAATATTTATGCACCCAACATAGGATCACCTCAATACATAAGGCAAATACTAGCAGCCATAAAAGGGGAAATTGACAGTAACACATTCATAGTAGGGGACTTTAACATCCCATTTTCACCATTAGATAGATCATCCAAAATGAAAATAAATAAGGAAACACAAGCTTTAAATGATACATTAAACAAAATGGACTTAATTGATATTTATAGGACATTCCAACCAAAAACAACAGAATACACATTTTGCTCATGGAATATTCTCCAGGATAGATCATATCTTGGGTCACAAATCAAGCCTTGGTAAATTTAAGAAAATTGAAATTGTATCAAGTAACTTTTCCGACCACAACACTATGAGACAAGATATCAATTACAAGAAAAGATCTGTAAAAAATACAAACACATGGAGGCTAAACAATACACTACTTAATAATGAAGTGATCACTAAAGAAATCAAAGAGGAAATTAAAAAATACCTAAAAACTAATGACAATGGAGACACGATGACTCAAAACCCATGGGATGCAACAAAAGCAGTCCTAAGAGGGAAGTTTATAGCAATACAATCCTACCTTAAGAAACAGGAAACATCTCGAATAAACAACCTAACCTTGCGCCTAAAGCAATTAGAGAAAGAAGAACCAAAAAAACCCAAAGTTAGCAGAAGGAAAGAAATCATAAAGGTCAGATCAGAAATAAATGAAAAAGAAATAAAGGAAACGATAGCAAAGATCAATAAAACTAAAAGCTGGTTCTTTGAGAAGATAAACAAAACTGATAAAACATTAGCCAGACTCATCAAGAAAAAAAAGGGAGAAGACTCAAATCAATAGAATTAGAAATGAAAAAGGAGAAGTAACAACTGACACTACAGAAATACAAAAGATCATGAGAGATTACTACAAGCAACTCTATGCCAATAAAATGGACAACATGGAAGAAATGGGCAAATACTTAGAAATGCACAACCTGCCAAGACTGAATCAGGAAGAAATAGAAAATATGAACAGACCAATCACAAGCACTGAAATTGAAACTGTGATTAAAAATCTTCCAAGAAACAAAAGCCCAGGACCAGATGGCTTCACAGGCGAATTCTATCAAACATTTAGAGAAGAGCTAACACCTATCCTTCTCTTCCAAAATATAGCAGAGGGAGGAACACTCCCAAACTCATTCTATGAGGCCACCATCACCCTGATAGCAAAACCAGAAAAGGAGGTCAGAAAGAAAGAAAACTACAGGCCAATATCACTGATGAACATAGATGCAAAAATCCTCAACAAAATACTAACAAACAGGATGCAGCAGCACATTAAAAGGATCATACATCATGAGCAAGTGGGATTTATTCCAGGAATGCAAGGATTCTTCAATATATGCAAATCAATCAATGTGATACATCATATTAACAAATTGAAGGAGAAAAACCATATGATCATCTCAATAGATGCAGACAAAGCTTTTGACAAAATTCAACACCCATTTATGATAAACACCCTGCAGAAACTAGGCATAGAGGGAACCTTCCCCAACATAATAAAGGCCATATATGACAAACCTACAGCCAACATCATCCTCAATGTTGAAAAACTGGAAGCATTTCCATTAAGATCAGGAACAAGACAAGATTGCCCACTCTCACCATTCTTATTCAACATAGTTTTGGACGTTTTATCCACAGCAATCATAGGAGAAAAGGAAATAAAAGGAATCCAAATCAGAAAAGAAGAAGTAAAGCTGTCACTGTTTGCAGATGACATGATACTATACATAGAGAATCCTAATGATGCTACCAGAAAACTACTAGAGTTAATCAATGAATTTGGTAAAGTAGCAGGATACAAAATTAATGCACAGAAATCTCTGGCATTTCTATACACTACTGATAAAAAATCTGAAAGTGAAATCAAGAAAACACTCCCGTTTACCATTGCAACAATAAGAATAAAATATCTAGGAATAAACCTACCTCAGGAGACAAAAGATCTGTATGCAGAAAATTATAAGACAGTGATGAAAGAAATTAAAGATGATACAAATAGATGGAGAGATATACCATGTTCTTGGATTGGAAGAATCAACATTGTGAAAATGACTCTACTACCCAAAGCAATCTACAGATCCAATGCAATCCCTATCAAACTACCACTGGCATTTTTCACAGAACTAGAACAAAAAATTTCACAACTTGTATGGAAACACAGAAGACCCCGAATAGCCAAAGCAATCTTGAGAATGAAAAACGGAGCTGGAGGAATCAGGCTCCCTGACTTCAGACTATACTACAAAGCTAGAGTAATCAAGACAGTATGGTACTGGCACAAAAACAGAAACATAGATAAATGGAACAGGATAGAAAGCCCAGAGATAAACCCACGCACATATGATCACCTTATCTTTGATAAAGGAGGCAGGAATGTACAGTGGAGAAAGGACAGCCCCTTCAATAAGTGGTGCTGGAAAAACTGGACAGGTACATGTCAAAGTATGAGATTAGATCACTCCCTAACACCATACAAAATAATAAGCTCAAAATGGATTAAAGACCTAAATGTAAGGTCAGAAACTATCAAACTCTTAGAGGAAAACATAGGCAGAACACTCTATGACATAAATCACAGCAAGATCCTTTTTAACCCACCTCCTAGAGAAATGGAAATAAAAACAAAAATAAACATATAGGACCTAATGAAACTTCAAAGCTTTTGCACAGCAAAGGAAACCATAAAGAAGACCAAAAGACAACCCTCAGAATGGGAAAAAAAAATATTTGCAATTGAAGCAACTGACAAAGGATTAATCTCCAAAATTTATAAGCAGCTCATGCAGCTCAATAACAAAAACAAACAACTCAATCCAAAAATGGGCAGAAGACCTAAATAGACATTTCTCCAAAGAAGATATACAGACTGCGAACAAACACATGGAAGAATGCTCAACATCATTAATCATTAGAGAAATGCAAATCAAGACTACAATGAGATGTCATCTCACACCTGTCAGAATGGTCATCATCAAAAGATCTAGAAACAATAAATGCTGGAGAGGGTGTGGACAAAAGGGAACACTCTTGCACTGCTGGTAAGAATGTGAATTGGTACAGCCACTATGGAGAACAGTATGGAGGTTCCTTAAAAAACTACAAATAGAACTACCATATGACCCAGCAATCCCACTACTGGATATATACCCTGAGAAAACCATAATTCAAAAAGAGTCATGTACCAAAATGTTCATTGTAGCTCTATTTACAATAGCCCAGAGATGGAAACAACCTAAGTGTCCATCATCGGATGAATGGATAAAGAAGATGTGTCACATATATACAATGGAATATTACTCAGCCATAAAAAGAAATGAAATTGAGCTATTTGTAATGAGGTGAATGGACCTAGAGTCTGTCATACAGAGTGAAATAAGTCAGAAAGAGAAAGACAAATACTATATGCTAAAACATATATATGGAATTTAAGAAAAAAAATGTCACGAAGAACCTAGGGGTAAGACAGGAATAAAGACACAGAACTACTAGAGAATGGACTTGAGGAAATGGGGAGGGGGAAGGGTAAGCTGTGACAAAGCAAGAGAGTGGCATGGACATATATACACTACCAAACGTAAAATAGATAGCTAGTGGGAAGCAGCCGCATATCACAGGGAGATGAGCTCGGTGCTTTGTGCCACTTAGAGGGCGGGATAGGGAGGGTGGGATGGAGGGAAACGCAAGAAGCAAGAGATATGGGAACATATGTATATGTATAACTGATTCACTTTATTATAAAGCAGAAACTAACAAAAATAATAATCATAATAATATTACAAACAAGTTTGAGCCAAAAAATGTTTAGATGAAATGAGCAATTTCTTAGCAAAGTGTAACTTTCCATAGGAAGAAAAATATCTGAAGCATTTCATAGTTACCAAATAAGCTAATCCATCATTTTAAATATTACCATAAATCAGAGAATGGACTAGGTTTTGTGAGACCTGATATTTACACAAGTTTGAAGACCTTATTTAAGGAAGAAAATACAAAATTAGAAATACAAAATTGAAAATTTCTTTGGATGAAAAAATAAATCACAAGAAAATATATGTTACAGAAACTGCCCAGTATCAGAATAAAACCACATCTAGAAAAATAATATATTACTTTTACTAATTAGATGCCTGATACACTTCTAAAAATTTTGTTCTATATCATCTGTCTTAAACACTCTGATCACCTTTATAAATAATAATAATTTTGTAATATCATTTCTGTAATCTGAGAATAAGATTATTTGAGTCTTTTTTCTAGTTGAGCAAATTGTGTCATTTTATTTCTGATAGGTTAGTAAAGTTTCATATTTATAACTCATTATTTTAATACCACATAAACTTTTAGAATTACTGTCATATTTGGGAGAAACTTTTACCAACTTTCTTTAATATGTGAGTTATAAGATTTCAGGGCATTATCAAGTATATTCCTGACAGGAGAGGACTTTTATTTTGACTACTCATTGAGAAAAACTATATTCTCTGTTTACAATCTATGTATCTGATGGATGATGGGAGAATTTTCCACATATCAGCTTCAAGTTCCACATTTGTTTCCTTTTGGTGCTAGGTGCCATAGGATAAGATTACAAAGTATACCTTTGTATTAGGATACTTGGTAAGGCAGTATAATAGCTTTATGGTAAATCTACTCCTAACACAAAGAATATCCCAGATCCAAAAGGCTTCACAAAGAAATTTTTCCAAACAATTAATGAAGAAAGGGCATCAATCTTTCACAAATCCTTCAGCAAATAAAAGTGGAGGGGATAGTTCCCAACTTGCTTTACGAAGCTATTAAAATTCTGATCCTGAAATCTAACAAGGACATTGCAAGAAAGAAAAAATTGCAATTTCTCATGATTATAAATATAATAATATTAAACAGAGTATTAGCAAATTGAAATCTAATAATATGTAGCATGAACAAGTTGGGTTTATTCCAAGAATTCTAGGTCTCAAATTAAGCTTTGAAATTAATCAGTGTAGTTCAAGACATTAAGCGTATAGAGAAGAAAAATCACATGAATATCTCAATGGAAGCTTAATTGCCTTTATGGAAATATAACATTTATTCAAAATAAAAGTCATTAGCAAATTAAGAAAAAAGAAAACTTCCTTAACCTGGTAAAGGACATTTATAAAAATCTTACAACAAAATTAATGGGGAGATCAGGTATGAGATAGGAATGCCTGCTAGTCAAAATTGTACTCAAGGTCTTAGCCAGTGCAACAATACAAAAGAAAGAAACAAAAGAGATGAGGATTAAAAAAGAAGAAGTAAAATTTTTATGCACAGGTGGCTCATTTGGGTATGCAGAAAACCCAAACAAATCTACCCAAAGGCCATTAGAAGTAGTAAGGGAGTATAACAACATTGCTGGATATAAGATCTCTATCTAAAAGCAACTGTAGACTCCCTCTTGTGAGAACACTGGAATCACAACTAACTGCTGAACAATCATCAACAGGAAGATACTGGAACTCACCAATAAGATACCCCACATCCAAAGACAAAGGAGACACTGCAATGAGACAGCAGGGGTGCAATCACAATAAAATCAAATCCCATAACTGCTGGATGGGTGACTCACAAACTGGAGAACGCTTATACCACAGAAGTCCACCCACTGGAGTGAAGGTTTGGAACCCCATATCAGGCTTCCCAACCTGGGGATCTGGCAACAGGAGGAGGAATTCTCAGAGAATCAGATGGTGAAAGCTAGCAGGATTTGACCGCAGGAATTCGATAGGACTCGGGGAAACAGAGACTCCACTCTTGGAGGGCACACAAAGTAGTGTACACATCAGGACTCAGGGAAAAGAGCAGTGACCCCATAGGAGACTGAACCAGACCTACTTGCTAGTGTTGGAGGGTCTCCTACAGAGGCAGAGACTGGCTGTGGCTTGCTGTGGGGACAAGGGCACAGGCAGTAGAAGTTCTCAGAAGTACTCCTTGGCATGAGCCCTCCCAGAGTCCGCCATTAGCTCCACCAAAGACCTGGGTAAGCTCCAGTGCTGTGTCGCCTTGGGTCAAACAACCAAAAGAGAGGGAACAAAGCCCCACCATCAGCAGACAAGTGGATTAAAGAAACACTCACCAATGCAACACCCAGCTCTACCCACCACCAGTCCCTTCCATCAGGAAGCTTGCACAAGTCTTTTAGATAACCTCATCCACCAGAGGGCAGACAGCAGAAGCAAGATGAACTACAATTTTGCAGCCTGTGGAATGAAAACCACATTCACAGAAAGACAGACAAAATGAAAATACAGAGGACAATGTATCAGATGAAGGAACAAGATAAAACCCCAGAAAAACAATTAAATGAGATAGGCAACCTTCCAGAAAAAAGAATTCAGAATAATGATAGTGAAGATGATCCAGGACCTTGGAAAATGAATGGAGGCAAAGATTGAAAAGACACAAGAAATATTTAACAAAGACCTAGAAGAATTAAAGAACAAAAAAACAGAGATGAACAATACAATAACTGAAATGAAAAATACACTAGAAGGAATCAATAGCAGAATAACTGAGGCAGAAGAATGGATAAGTGACCTGGAAGACAGAATGGTGGAATTCACTGACACAGAACAAAATAAAGAAAAAACAATGAAAAGAAATGAAGACAGCCTAAGAGACCTCTGGGACAACATTAAACACACCAACATTCGCATTATAGCGGTCCCAGAAGGAGAAGAGAGAAAAAGGACCTGGGAAAATATTTGAAGAGATTACAGTCAAAAACTTCCCTAACATGGGAAAGGAAATAGCCACCCAAGTCCAGGAAGCACAGAGAGTCCCAAGCAGGATAAACCCAAGGAGAAACAGGCCAAGACACATAGTAATCAAATTGACAAAAGTTAAAGACAAAGAAAAATTATTAAAACAACAAGGGAAAAACAACAAAAAACATACAAGGGAACTCCCATAAGTTTAACAGCTGATTTCTCAGCAGAAACTACAAGTCAGATGCGTGCGGCAAGATATACTTAAAGTGATAAAAGGAAAGAAACTACAACCAAGATTACTCTACCCAGCAAGGATCTCATTCAGATTAGATGGAGAAATCAAAAGCTTTACAGACATGCAAAAGCTAAGAGAATTCAGCCCCACCAAACCAGCTCCACAACAAACGCTAAAGGAACTTCTCAGAGAGATCTTCAAGATGGCAGAGGAGTAAGACGTGGATATCACTTTCCTCCACACAAATACATCAGAAATACATCTACATGTGGAACAACTCCTACAGTACACCTACTGAACGCTGGCAGAAGACCTCAGACTTCCCAAAAGGAAAGAAACTCCCCACATACCTGGGTAGGGCAAAAGAAAAAAGAAAAAACAGAGACAAAAGAATAGGGATGGAACCTGCACCTTGGGGAGGGAGCTGTGAAGGTGGAAAAGTTTCCAAACACTAGGAAGCCCCATCACTGGTGGAGACAGAAGCTGGGTGGGAGGGGGAAGATTCAAAGTCACGGAGGAGGCACAGCAACAGGGGTGCAGAGGGAAAAGCAGAGAGATTCCCACACAGAGGATCAGTGCCGACCAGCACTCACAAGACTGAGAGGCTTATCTGCTCCCCAGCTGGGACGGGTGGGTGCTGGGAGCTGAGGCTCACACTTCGGAGGTCAGATCCCAGGGAGAGGACTGGGCTTGGCTGCGTGAACACAGCCTTCAAGGGGCTAGTGTGCCAAAGCTAGCCGGAAAGGAGTCTGGGAAAATGTCTGGAACAATGGCAAGAGACCATTTTTTCGGGGTGCGAGAGGAGAGGGGATTCAGAGCACCACCTAAATGAGCTCCAGAGATGGGCACTAGCTGTGGCTATTAGCATGGACACCAGAGATGGGCATGAAACACTAAGGCTGCTGCTGCAGCCACCAAGAAGCCTGTGTGCAAGCACAGGTCACTATCCACACCTCCCCTCCCAGGAGCCTCTGCAGTCCGCCACTACCAGGGTCCTGTGATCCAGGGACAACTTCCCCAGAAGAACACATGGCGAGCCTCAGGCTATTGCAACGTCAAGCTGGCCTCTGCCACCGCAGGCTTGCCCTGCATTCTGTACCCCTCCCTCCCCCTGGCCTGAGTGAGGCAGAGCCCCCTAATCAGCTGCTACTCTAACCCCATCCTGTCTGAGTGAAGATCAAACGCCCACATGTGACCTACATGCAGAGGTGGGGCCAAACCCAAAGCTGAACTCCACAAGCTCTGCAAATAAGAAGAAAAAGGGAAAATTCTCCCAGCAGCCTCAGGAGCAGTGAATTAAATCTCCACAATCAACTTGATGTACACTTGCATCTGTGCAATACCTGAATAGACAACAAATCATCCCAGTGGACTTTGGGAGCAACTGGAGACTTGGGATTTGCTCTCTGCAACTAATTTGTTCCTGAATTTATGTTTATCTTAGTTTAGTATTTAGAGTTTATTATCATTTATTATCATTGGTAGATTTGTTTATTGATTTGGTTGCTCTCTTCCTCCTTTTATTATAGATAGATAGATATTTTTTTCCTTTTTCTCTTTCTGTGAGTGTGTATCTGTATGCTTCTTTGTGTGGTTTTGCCTGTATAGCTTTGCTTTTACCATTTGTCCTAGGGTTCTGTTTGCCTGTTTTATTTTTTTTTAGTATAATTTTTAGCATTTGTTACCATTGGTGGATTTGTTTTTTGGTTTAGTTGCTCTCTTCTTTCCTTTTTTCTTTCTTTCTTTTTTTATTACATTAAAGTTTTTCTATTTTTAATAATTATTTTTTATTTTAATAAATTTATTTTATTTCATTTCATTTTTTTTCTTTTTTTCCTTCTTTTTTTTTTTTTTTTTTTTTTTTTATGGTACACGGACCTCTCACTGTTGTGGCCTCTCCCATAGTGGAGCACAGGCTCCGGATGTGCAGGCTCAATGGTCATGGCTCATGGGCCCAGCTGCTCCGTGGCATGTGGGATCTTCCCGGACCAGGGCGTGAACCTATGTCCCCTGCATCGGCAGGCGGACTCTCAACCACTGTGCCACCAGGGAATCCCCCTTGTTTTTTACTCCCTTTTCTTCTGAGCCATGTGTCTGACAGGGCAGGCAGGTCCTCCTGCCGGGTGTCAGGCCTGTGCCTCTGAGGTAGGAGAGCTGAGTTCAGGACATTGGTCCACCAGAGACCTCCCGGCTCCATGTAATATCAAACAGTGAAAGCTCTCCCAGAGATGTCCATCTCAACATCAAGACCCAGCTCCACTCAACGACCAGCAAGCTCAAGTGCTGAACATCCTATGCCCAACAACTAGCAAGACAACAACACAACCCCACCCATTAGGAGAGAGGCTGCCTAAAATCATAGTAAGGTCAGAGACACCCCAAAACACACCATCAGACATGGTTCTGCCCACCAGAAAGACAAGATCCAGGCTCATCCACCAGGAAGCCTATACAACCTACTGAACCAAACTTAGCCACTAGAGGCAGACACCAAAAACAATGGGAAATACGAACGTGCAGCCTGTGAAAAGGAGACCCCAAACACAGTAAGTGAAGCAAAATGAGAAGACAGAGAAACACACAGCAGATGAAGGAGCAAGGTAAAAACCACCAGACCAAATAAATGAAGAGGAAATAGGCAGTCTACCTGAAAAAGAATTCAGAGTAATAATAGTAAAGATGATCCAAAATCTTGGAAATAGAATGGAGACAATACAAGAAACGTTTAACAAGGACCTAGAAGAACTAGAGAGCAAGCAAACAATGATAAGCAAAACAATAAACGAAATTTAAAATTCTCTAGAAGGAATCAATAGCAGAATAACTGAGGCAGAAGAACGGATAAGTGACCTGGAAGATAAAATAGTGGAAATAACTACTGTAGAGGCAAATAAAGAAAAAAGAATGGAGAGAATTGAGGACAGCATTAGAGACCTCTGGGAAACTATTTAACACACCAACATTCCAATTATAGGGGTCCCAGAAGAAGAAGAGAAAAAGAAAGGGACTGAGAAAATATTTGAAGAGATTGTAGTTGAAAACTTCCCTAATATGGGAAAGGAAATGGTCAATCAAGTCCAGGAAGCACAGAGAGTCCCATACAGGATACATTCAAGGAGAAACACGCTGAGACACATATTAATCAAACTATCAAAAATTAAATATAAAGAAAAAACATTAAAAGCAGTAGGGAAAAATAACATACAAGGGAATCCCCATAAGGTTAGCAGCTGACCTTTCAGCAGAAACTCTGCAAGCCAGAAGGGAGTAGCAGGACATATTTGAAGTGATGAAAGGGGAAACCTTACAACCAAGATTACTCTACCCAGCAAGGATCTCATTCAGATTCGATGGAGAAATTAAAAACTTTACAGACATGCAAAAGCTAAGAGAATTCAGCACCACCAAATCAGCTTCACAACAAATGCTAAAAGAACTTCTCTAGGAAGAAAACACAAGAGAAGGAAAAGACCTACAATAACAAACTCAAAACAATTAAGAAAATGATAATAGGAACATTCATATTGATAATTACCTTAAATGTAAATGGATTAAATGCTGCAGCCAAAAGACATAGACTGGCTAAATGTATACAAAAACAAGACCCATATATATGTTGTCTACAAGAGAGCCACTTTAGACCTAGGGACACATACAGAGTGAAAGTGAGGGGATGGAAAAGGACATTCCATGCAAATGGAAAAGGTCATTCCATGCAAATGGAAACCAAAAGAAAGCTGGAATAACAATTCTCCTATCAGACAAAATAGATTTTAAAATAAAGACTCATACTAGAGGCAAAGAGGACACTATACTATGATCAAGGGATCAATCCAATAAGAAGATATAACAATCATATATATGTATGCACCCAACATACGAGCACCTCAATACATAAGGCAAATGCTAACAGCCATAAAAGTGGAAATTGACAGTAACACAATCATAGTAGGGGACTTTAACACCCCACTTTCACCAATGGACAGATCATCCAAAATGAAAATAAATAAGGAAACACAAGCTTTAAATGACATATTAAGCAAGATGTATTTAATTGATATATATAGGATATTCTATTGAAAAACAACAGAATACACTTTCTTCTCAAGTGCTCATGGAACATTCTCCAAGATAGATCATATCTTGGGTCAAAAATCAAGGCTTTAAGAACTTTAAGAAAATTGAAGTTGTATCAAGTATCTTTTCTGACCATAATGCTCTGAGACTAGATACCAATTACAGGAAAAAATCTGTAAAACATACAAACACATGCAGGCTAAACAATACACTACTTAATAACCAAGAGATTATTGGAGAAATCAAAGAGGAAATCAAAAAATACCTAGAAACAAATGAAAACACGACGACCCAAATCCTATGGGATATAACAGAAGCAGTTCTAAGAGGGAGGTTTATAGCAATACAATCCTACCTCAAGAAACAGGAAACATCTCAAATAAACAACCTAACCTTACACCTAAAGGAATTAGAGAAAGAAGAACAAACAAACAAACAAAAAACCTCCAAAGTTAGTAGAAGGAAAGAAATCATAAAGATCAGATCAGAAATAAATTAAAAAGAAATGAAAGAAATGATAGCAAAGATCAATATAACCAAAAGCTGGTTCTTTGAGAAGATAAACATAATTGATAAACCATTAGCCTGACTCATCAAGAAAAAATGGAGAAGACTCAAATCAACAGAATTAGAAATGAAAAAGGAGAAGTAACAACTGACACTGTAGAAATACAAAGAATCATGAGAGATTACTACAAGCAGCTATATGTCAATAAAATGGACAACCTGGAAGAAATGGACATATCTTATAAAAGCACAACCTTCTGAGACTAAAACCAGGAAGAAATAGAAAATATGAACAGACAAATCACAAGTAATGAAATTGAAACATCAATTAAAACAAACCAAAGTCTAGGATGAGATGGCTTCACAGGTGAATTCTATCAAATATTTAGAAAAGAGCTAACACCCATCCTCACAGCAAAAAATTGCAGAGGAAGGAACACTCCCAAACTCATTCTACGAGGCCACCATCACCCTCATACCAAAACCAGACAAAGATACTGCAAAAAAAGAAAATTAAAAACCAATATCACTGATGAATATAATTGCAAAAATTCTCAGCAAAATACCAGCAAACAGAATCCAAAAACACATTAAAAGGATCATACACCATGATCAAGTGGGATTTATCCCAGGGATGCAAGGATTCTTCAATATATGCAAATTAATCAATGTGATACACCATATTAATAAATTGAAGAATAAAAACCATATGATCATCTCATTAGATGCAGAAAAAGCTTTTGACAAAATTCAACACAGATTTATGATAAAAACTCTCCACAAAGTGGGCGTAGAGGGAACCTACCTCAACATAATAAAGGCCGTATACCACAGATCCACAGCAAACACCATTCTCAATGGTGAAAAACTGAAATCATTTCTTCTAAGATCAGGGACAAGACAAAGATCTCCCCTCGCTGTTACTATTCAACACAATTTTGGAAGTACTAGCCATGGCAATCAGAAAAGAAAAAGAAATAAAAGGAATACAAATTGGAAAAGAAGTAAAACTGTCACTGTTTGTAGATGACTTGATACTATACATAGATAATCTTAAAGATGTCACCAGAAAACTACTAGAGCTAATCATTGAAGTTGGTAAAGTTCAGGGTACAAAATTAATGCACAGAAATATCTTGCATTTCTATACACTAACAATGAAAGATCAGAAGGAGAAATTAATGAAACAACTCCATTCACCATTGTAACAAAAATAATAAAATACCTAGGAATAAACTTACATAAGGAGGTAAAAGACCTGTACTCAAAACTATAAGACACTAATGAAAGAAGTCAAAGATGACACAAAGAGATGGAGAGATATACCATGTTCTTGGATTGGAAGAATCAATATTGCTAAAATGACTATATTACCCAAAGTAATCTACAGATTCAATGCAATCCCTATCAAATTACTAGTGGCATTTTTAAACAGAAATAGAATAAAAACTCTTAAAATTTTTATGGAGACACAAAAGACCCCTAGTAGTGAAGGCAATCTTGAGGGAAAAAAACGGAGCTGGAGGAATCAGACTCCCTGACTTCAGACTATACTACAAAGCTACAGTAGTCAAGACAATACGGTACTGGCACAAAAACAGAAATATAGATTAATGGAACAGGATAGAAAACCCAGAGATAAACCCATGTATATATGGTCAACTAATCTATGACAAAGGAGGCAAGGATATACAATGGAGAAAAGACAGTCTCTTCAATCAGTGGTGCTGGGAAAAGTGGACAGCTACTTGTAAAAGAATGAAATTAGAACACTCCCTAACACTATACAGAAAAATAAACTCAAAATGGATTAAAGATCTAAATGTAAGAATGGACACTATAAAACTCTTAGAGGAAAACATAGGAAGAACACTCTATGACATAAATCACAGCAATATCTTTTTTGACCCACCTCCTAGAGTAATGGAAATAAGAACAAAAATAAGCAAATGGGACCTAATGAAACTTCAAAGCTTTTGCACAGCAAAGGAAATTATAAACAAGATGAAAAGACAACAGTCAGAATGGGAGAAAATATTTGCAAATGAATCAACAGTCAAAGGATTAATCTCCACAATATACAGGCAGCTCATGCAGCTCAATATAAAAAAAAATAATAATAATAACCCAATCCAAAAATGGGCAGAAGACCTAAATAGACATTTCTCCAAAGAAGACATGCAGAAGGTCAAGAGGCACATGAAATGCTGCTCAATATCACTAATTATTAGAGAAATGCAAATCAAAACTACAATGAGGTATCACCTCACACCAGTTAGAATGGGCATCATCAGAAAATCTACAAACAACAAATGCTGGAGAGGGGGTGGAGAAAAGAGAACCCTCTTGCACTGTTGGTGGGAATGTAAATTGATACAGCCACTATGGAGGTTCCTTAAGAACTAAAAATAGAATTACCATATGACCCAGCAATCCCATTACTGGGCATTTGCCCAGAGAAACCCATAATTCAAAAAGACTCATGTACTCCAGTGTTCATTGCAGCACTACTTACAATTACCAGGTCATGGAAGCAACCTAAATGCCCATTGACAAACAAATGGATAAAGAAGATGTGGTACATATATACAATGGAATATTACTCAGCCATAAAAAGGAATGAAATTGGGTCATTTGTAGAGATGAGGATGGACCTAGGGACTGTCATACAGAGTGAAGTACGTCACAAAGAGAAAAACAAGTATCGTATGTTAACGTATATATGTGGTATCTAGAAAAATAGTACAGATGACCCAGTTTGCAAGGCAGAGATAAAGACACAGATGTAGAGAACAAACATATGAACACAAAGGGGGGAAAGTGGGAGGGGGTGAATTGGGAGATTGGGATTGGCATATATACATATTAAAAAAAAAATTGTGGCAGGCTGGTAAAGGCTAACCAAATAATTTCATCAGAGGAAAATCTACAGCCTTCATTTGGGTAAAATAATCATTTTAAACACCTGCCCTGACAGCGAGATTAATTTCACTTTTCCAAAAGTGTGTTGTGAGCAAATATACTTCCAGGAGTTGCTTCCCAAAGGAAGAGCCCTGGGGAAAACAAAGTATGGGAAACGCTATATGTTAAATGTATCTTATGATCATCCACAACACATATTAGCATATTAAAAGTTTGTAGTAAAGAAAAAAAATAAAAGCAACTGTATTTTTGCATAACAACAATATCAGTTAGACATTAAAAATTTTAAAGGTACAAATGCAAAAAAATCCTATCAAATACCTATGAATTAAAGGTGTGTAAAACCTCTATCAAGAAAACAATAAAACATTTTTGAGAAATTAAAGAAGATAGAATAAATTGAGGCATATACCATGTTCATGTATTAGAAGTTTCAATAATATGAAGGTTTGATTCCTCCCAAATTAATGAACTCAATGCAGTCCCATTAAAAAGTCTCTTCCAGCTCTTGTACCATTGACTGGCTAACTGGGTAAACATAGGCAAGTTGACTCCTGTGTCTCAATTTCCTCATCAGTTAAACGTGCCAGTAATAGAATCTACCTCATAGGTTGAAACAAAGTTGTCAGAGAACTGACGTGTGGCCTTATCATTTTGTAAATTTGCAAAAGTAAGATATTTAAAGCACTATAGATAACCAAAGTCACAATTAAACATGAAAACTGCAACACTAGTTATTTATCCACAATTCTTTATTCATAAAAAGACACATGAAAATCTAAATTTTTTAAGTAAGAATTTCATTTGGTGAGTATAAAATCGAGGAAGGGATTTTAATTGGGGGAAACAACTCCTCAAATCTAGGGAAGTTAGATGAAATAACTCTGCCACCCACGAAGTTCCATCTCTTTAGTGAAAAGATTGCTCTTCCCTCCCAAATGCATTCTCTCTCACTCACTCAACTAGTCCTGTGTGACCTCTGTGGTTCTTGTGCCTCCTTCTTTCTTCAATTGCAGTCACTTTCTTTAGATGTAGTCAAGGTCTGCACTGGTCAAAGGCACATTGTGTCTTTAGGCCTTGGAGGCATTTTGTCTTCTCCCATTATGTGCTGATTTATTTAGGCAATTTCTCAGAATTCCCTGGCAGAGCCCACAAAGGACTATGCAGTTCTCTACTTTCACAAATCCACAAGCATTCAGCCAGCACCTGTGTGGGCAATGTTTTACAAAATACAGCTTTTCTTAACTTAATCCCCATTTTAGTATAAAGGATATGTATGCTTGAAGCCCTGGAAATTATTTTGATTACAGGTAGGGAGTTTGTTTTCAAGTACTACTTATAATGTTCTTTGAAATATGGCATCACATTGATCATAACCATGGGGCAGAAATACAAGGCAGCCTATAGGTGGTAGAAAAAGGGTATGGATCCAGCAAAGACTGGAATAGTTTAGTGCACAAATTACACAATCAGCATGGTAGAGACAAAGGACTTGCCATATGATCCCAACCACAACTTCACCTAAGACAATGGTTTGGTGCCAAAAGAAATCCCCCCAGTGGACTGTAGGAGGATATGGTCATCCCCACTTTGTCATTCCCAGAGACCGAGGGGATTCCACCTTCTCTTCTTTGCCATTTATTGCCTCTGACACACACAAATTAGTGCAAAGCTTTTAAAAATCTAACTTATCTCTATTCCTCATTTGGAACAAATTCTATGATTAGTTCCTTAAGTGAAACACATTCTATGTAACAATGTACTCACATTTTATTTATTTATTCATTTGCCTCACTCATCTCTCAAAGATTACTCATCGTGTCAAATGTTTCAAGAGCTGGTCAACAGGTTTGTGTTCACTTTATTTAATACTATTTTTTGTTTTCTAGATTTGACCTTTGATTCTTCTTAATATTTGAGTTTACAGGCTGAGTTCTAAACCCTACTAAGGTGCTAATATGGGCATCATTGATCTGCTACTAAGAGGAATCATGACAACTCTTGTATTAGAAAATTTTAGAAAGTTTTCAAAGGGCAACTTAACTAGTGTCAACTGAAAAAAAATCACAACCTAAAACTTGAGAATTATGTTTTATTTGTCAGACAAAACTGAGGACTTAAGCTCTAGACACAGCATCTCAGATAACTCTGAGAGACTGCTCCAAAGAGGCAAGGTGGGGAGCCAGGATATATAGGAGTTTTTGCAACAAAGACCAGGTAGTCAGAACGTCAAACGATTAATGTCAATTAAAGAAAACCAGATATCTCAAGTTAAGGAATTTAGGGCTTTTCTATTTATGGGAAAATGCAAGAGTCTGGGCTCACTGAAATCATTCTTTTGATATGCACCTCAGCTATTTGAGGCCAGTATTCCCTGCTTTCTCATCCTGAGTCTCCTCAGGGTGTACCACTGAAGGTGGCTGCAGCAGTTGACTGCTAGATGGCAGGCATCCTGCCTCCATCCTGAGCTCCCTCAGGACTCACTATCAAGGAGGCTGTAATGTGATGGTTTGATGACTGCAACATCCTTTGTTTACTGATATGGCAGGCAATATTTTTCATTCACACTAGTAATTAGTAACTTTTATATAACATAGAAAATGAGATGGTGGCTAATAGCATTGGGAAAAGATGACTGTATCATCTGTTTTCTAACAAATTATCACAAACTTAGTGGCTTAAAACAATACAAATTTATTATCTAACAGTTTCTGCATGTAGAAGCCCAGGCACGGCGTGGCTGGATTGCTGCTCAAGATCTTACCAGTCTGAAATCAATTTGTCGGCCTGAGCTATGCTTTTCATATGGGGCTTCAGGTCTTCCTCCAAGCTCACTGGTTGTTGGAAAAGTTCACTTCCTTGTGGTTGTAGGACTGAGGCCCCGATTTTCCTGCTAACTTTCACCTAGGGAACATTCTCAGTTCCTAGAATATTCTCAGTTCTTGGCCACATGGCCCCCATAGGCAGTTTACACACAGAGGTTTGTTTTGCTTTCTTCCAGGCTAGCGGGAACAAATCTCTCTGATTTTCTCTTCTTGACCAGCCAGAAAACTCTCTGTTTTCAAAGGATTCACCTCATTAGGTCAGGTTCACCCAGGATAATCTCTCAATTTTAAGATCGAATGATCTGAGAACTTAATTATATCTGAAAAATTCCTTCACTTCAGTAAACTGACATTTAATTGAATAACTAGGAGAAAGTGTGAGTATACCAGGGGCCTGGAATCTTGGGGACATCTTAGAATTCTACTTATGAAAATGATCTAGGAAGAAATGGAGTATTTTTAATGCTAGAAATCTAGAATATACAGAGAACAAGCTTCTTCTAACAGATGGATGTAAGAGATGAAGTCACAGCCTAGTCTAGGTGCAACTTGTCTCTCAGTAGAGGTTTCTGGACCAAGAGAATTTCCTCTCCAACAACCTTACCCATTTCCTTTCCACTGATGGCAAGTTTATAAAGAAATCCCTACCTATAATGAAAATAAGGGTCTTCAAGTCTTCTGAATTTGATATGCAATTATAGATCTGTTAGTTGGCCCATTTTTTTTTAAATAAACTTCATTGGTGAAGTATTACATTCATACAGAAAAGCAACAAGCTCAGAAGTGTACAGCTCAACAAATTATCACAAAGTGAACGTACCCATATAACTGCACTCAGCTCAGGAAATGGAAAATTTCCAGCATCCAAAAGGTTCTCCAATGTCCCCTACCAGGTCCTATGGCCTCCTACCTCCCCCAGATTAACCACTACCCTGATTTTTAAGACCATGGATTAAGTTTGCCTCTTTTTCTGAACATTTTTATAATTAGAAACTCACAATAGGTAACATTTGGTGTCTGATTTCTTTCATTCAACATTATTTTTGTGAGTTTCTGTTATAAGAATATGCTACAGTTATTTTCTCCATCCTATTATTGATGAATCTTTGAGTTGATTCTCATTCTTGACTACAAATAATGGCTGTTGTGTGTATTCCTAGAGATGGAACTGGTTATGAATACTCATGAGGTCTACTTTAGTACTTACTGTGAGGAGAATCCCTACCCTTAACTGTGTTTAATGTCTCCCAGTTTGAAGACTCTCTCTTTACCTTCTACAGAGAATAAACTTCCAATTTTCTGCCAGAGTGGGGAGGCTCAGTCATCCAGCTTGTGGAGTGAAGGATCTGAGGATCCAGCTGCTTCTTAGTTAGTTTGCAATTCATTCTCCTTATTTTAGCCAGCCCATCTCTCTTTATCCCCCTCCAGGGGTACTTGGTGCTGTCAACTCCAGAACTTTTGGGGTTTTATCATATAAATCAGATTGGTTTTCAGCTTCTCCCACTACACATTTTAAATTTACCTTTCTCGGGCCTGCTGCCTTTTCCATCTTCCCAGTTTTCAAAATTCTGATGCTGTCATGCCCTTCTGCATTTCTTGGTCCCTCTGGGGTTTATATCTCTAAAACAAAATCCATTGTCTTTTGTTTTGGTGGTCAGTTGCAAGAGCACAAAAGAAAAGAGCATGTGTGTTCAATGCAGTCTATTTGGTAAGGTAATTTATTTTTTATACGTTCAATGTTCCTCCTATAGTAACAGAAGTTACTTTGTATTACGTGAAATGGCTCACAGCTTCACACAAGATTATCTCCTGCTTCCTGTGGTTTGGAATTTGTTTACCTTTTTTCTGTCATTGTTTTGGACATATTTGTGCATTTTTAGCTTGCTCGTAAAGTGTCATGAGGAAACATAGCATCAGCAGCACCATTTAATATCTCAAAACCATATGTTGATAGAACCAAGATATTTATGAGCTATGACTTCCACAGTGATGGGTTAGTTATTAAGATAATAATTATTACATGTTTTATTTACATGTTTCATTTCTGGAATTATTTACGTTTCATTTCTGTTTTATGCCAGTCATCTGAAAACTGGTGTAGCTTAGATAGAAATATAAACTGTTCTGCTGGATAGATTTGGGAGGAACAGATAACACTGGTGTGATTAGCAATATCTTCCAGTTGATGGATTCCCACAGGAAGTAAAGGGGTATCTTGTGAGATGGACTCTGAAAATTATGTCAGGTTCTTCTATGCCTAGAGCCAGAGTCACCTTGAAGCAAATTAAAAAATATATATATTTTAGGTGAAATTACTTAGGGTGGCCTACATTAGTTATGGCAATGTAAGGCCAATATGTATCTTTCTATTGGAGGGAAAAAATATAGAACCATGTGTGGTCTCCCAAAAGTGACCCTCTAAATACCACCTGAATGGGAACTGGTCCTGGAAAGAAGGTAGGAAAATTTACCCAGGCACCAAGGAACTTCTTGGAAGTAAAGGGATAAAGACCCCTCTCCCTTTTGAATCTCAGCCTTAGAAAAACCTCCCTACTATACTGGAATTGCGATGACAGGGGTCCTCTGGTAGGAAAGGACAGCACAGGCCTTGGAGGAGAAGCTACCATGAAGGAAGGTAGAGCCGGTATGGTCATTTGGGCCTAGAAACTCATGGCCAAGAGCTGATTTGGGCGCTGTGGGCAGATGAGGCTGATGCCCCTGCAGACCCAGGCTCCTCAGGCACGTTGCTCCTGTTTTGGAATCAGTAGTTGAGGATGTGAATGTAAACTAAACAGCCCAACTAGGTCGGTTTTCCAGCAGCCTCTGCAAGAATCAAGACCAGCAGAAGCTTCACTGGCAGAAAGACTAATTGTCCTTTGGACCTTGGGGCCATGGGAACATCAAAGTGTTCACTAGGACACTGAGGGACAGTAATAGATACTATGGGACGGTTGCAGAATCAACGACATGAGTGGACCGTCTAGACGCTGCAGTTTTCTCTCTGCCTGGCACTCAAAGGGAGGATTGATTCTTCTGAACTGAGTAGGTTTGTGAGACTCACTATGAATACAATCCTAGACATTTTATTAATGAGTGCATGTGAATTCCTAAACAGTTAATAGAAAAAATATGAGATATATGTATATTTTCAGCTGGCAAAGCAAGTTGTACCAATATTCATTAATGAGCTCCCACCTTCCTGCAGTATATATAGAGAGAGTGTTATTAGTTAATGTCGAAAATGACAGTACCCACATTACAAGATTGTTATTTACATTAAAGAGAGTAAAGAACACAAATGTTTAACAAAGCGCTTAACACAGGGCAGATGCTAAATAGATCTCTGCTGCTGCTGCTTGCCCAGGTTCATTCTGGTAGCTCCAAAGTGTCTGTAGCACCAGGGCATAGAAAAATCATCTATGTCATTGGCTCTGTTATCTTAAGCAACTATAATCATCCCTCTGGACCATGATTTCTTGATCTTTAAACTGTGATACTACAGCAATCTCATAGGAATCTGCAAGGATTAAACAAGGCAAGAGTCTAAAATACTAAGGGTGACGCAAATGGAAGCTCTTCTGATTTTTAGGATCATTCCAAGGAAACAGAAATCTGGTTCATTAATCAGGCATTTATATAGCTATTCCTGAATCGATCTCTGCATGTAAGTTTTTCCCACTGAGACTTCAAAGGACGGAAAGATTGCAGGTGCGTTCAGACTTTCTTCATTCCTTGAGGAACGTGCTGTTTTCCGTGATTCTTCAAGGATTTTTGTTGCTGGTATGTCTCTATGGACGTAAAATAGTGGCCAAAATATATGTTAGTAAATACTGTTTGAGTGGCTTTGAACTGTGAGTTTGACTGACTCCCCCCCTGCCTCGGGCATCCTCCTACTCTCCGGGCACAAGTTCCACTCCCTTGCTCTGTACCAGCAAGAGTTTCACAGTCTGTGCAGGGAGGGAATAATTGGAACCAGCAGAAGAATTAGTTAAGAAGAGACTCCGACTTGATGACTCAGTGACAACCCACTGAAGGAGAGTGGCAAGGTTCCACCAAGGCCACTATTTAATTCTTTGAGTGCTGGGCTAATTCCAAAAGAAAACCAGGAAAAATCCCACGAAGCCAAATCTCCAGGCAGGTGAAGTTCCACAGGGCAGAGGGCCAGGCTAGCTCCTTTCTAAAAAAATTCTTGGAAAAGTGGGAAGGCAACCCCGTTTCCCACAGGTCCTGGATAAATACCACACACCCTGCGGGAAGCCAACTCCCAGGATGCCCCACACATGGCGCTACTCTTGTTCGTTCTCAGCGCTGAGCTCCCATCGCAGCCTCCGTGCCACTACTAGGAAGCCAATTAAGGCACTGGGAGCACTGCTGCTCATATGAGGAGGTTGCCAGGCCGGAGCCCCAGGGCTCTCTCTTCCACTCTGCTGATTACCTATTCTTTCTTACTTTCTATCATTCTTTCTGATTGTTTCCCTGGCATGAGAATGCATTTTTGTTGCTTTTGCCATTGGAATTGATTCCCTGCTCTTCCGAACGTCAGCTAACGAAGCCTGGAATGCTAGCCTCGGTCCAGGCAGTCGCTACCACCGAGTGATTCAATGCATCTCCTCCAGCCGACCCTCTCCTCCCTTCCCTGCACCCCTTCCCACAGGTCTGGCGATTAGCAAGCGAGGCAGCACACAGCTCTTCCTCCTTTTAGCTGCTCTGCAGTAAATTGAAGACTCCTTAACGGCTGCTGAATTACCTTGGAGAGAAGACAGTCCTTCTGCAGTGGGAGTGCTGTTTTCGCTGAGTCTCCACAGGGTTTCCAAACACAGTATCTCGTGCAAATCAGGCCACGTGGTGATTGTGAGAGAGATGGGCAATAACAAGGCGTGCCAACACTGAACAGAGATTTCCCATACATGCAGGAATTTAATTATTATTCTTGAGCTCTAGCACAGTGCTTTTAGATCTGCTTTATGCCTTATTCAGTATTAAGCTTCACAGTGTTTGTCATACAGGGCATAGAAAAATCATCCATCTCTCCCCTCTACGTTACCTCAGGCACATGGGCAGGTTTAAAGGTTTCAATCTTCTTTATGTTGCAAGATTCCTCGTTTTCCCTCTGTTTTGCCTCACAGGTTTCATCCTTTCCCTGGTATCTTACACTAGTGCCGTTTTTCACCTTCAATACTATTGACATTTTATGCCAAATATATATATATTCCTATTTGTGACAACCAAAAATGACACCTGGGGCAAAATTACCCCTAGCTGAGAACTGTTGGTCCAGTGGAGGACAAAATGAGGAAAGGAAAAGGATGAAGAAGGCTCGAGTCCACGTCTTAGTCCAACAGCTTCCTGGGGCATCTTCTCACTCTCAACTTTGATTCTGGAATGTGCTGTGTATTGTAGTCTGAGAGCTGGCCAGTGCTGCTGGCAAGCCCTCTGGGATAATGAGGCCAAAGCCGTCCGTCTGATCCTGAGCTGGACCCCAAACCTGGTCAATTCCATGACACCAGACCGTGCCTCTAATCCCATGCAGCTGTAGTTTTGGAAACTCACTCTTTTGGACGACTAAAATTCTCCTGCCTGTCCTCATCCTCCAACCCTCCACCTCTCAGGGGGCTAGTGTTAGAAATACCTTAGGTGTCCATCCCAGTCTCTTTTTGAGTATACCAACAATGTGAGTATAGAGTTTTATTTCCCATCTATTTACCCAAAAGGGAGGCATATTTTACTGAACGCTTTCTTCCTTATTAATGAAACAGAGAACTCTTTCCATATCCGTCTATACAGTGTTACCCTCTTTTTTTTGTGTACAGCTGCATAGTATTCCATCACATAAATATATATTTAACCTCTCTCTCACAAGAGAAGGATACTTGTACTATCCTTGTACAAGAAGGATACTTGTACTATTATTTTTAAAAGTGCTGTAGTAGAAAATGTATATATATATCAAGAAGTGGAATTGCTTGGTCAAATATAATATGTATTTATAATTTTGATAGATAGTGCAAAATTGTTCTCCGTAGGAGTTATAATAATTCACCCTCCCACTAGCAGTACATGTCAGCACCTATTTCTCTTCAGTCAGACCAACAGAGTACCTCTACTTTGGATTTTTACTGATTGGTGGAAAATTGTGTTTCAGTGTAGTTTTAATCTGCATGCATCTTAATCTGATGAGGTTGAGTGTCTCCTCATATGTTTGAATCATTTTAATTTACTTTCCTGTGAACCATCTGTTCATCCCTTGCTCATTCTTCTTCTGGGTTGTTGGGTTTTTTCTCATGAATTTCTAGAAGCTCTTTATATATCAGGGAGGTTAGTCTTTTGTGATATGAGTTGAAAATAATTTTTCCAATATGTCAATTGTTTTGTGTTGTTGCTTAAAGCACTTTTTCCCCTAAACAGGCTTTTAAAATAAAATTTTAGTTAGACTAACAATTTTTCCTTAATGCTTTTTGATTTCAGATGATAAAGAAATTCTCCACATTTTTCTTCTAATAGTTTTAGGATTTCCCCATTTTTAACATTTAAATTTTTGATCCATGTGGAATTTATCCTGTTAGCATAATGTGAGTTATAGATACAACCTTGTGTTTCCCATATGGTTACCCAGATGTCCAACACCATATATTAAAATATCCATCTTTCCTACATTTATTTGAGATACCACCTTTATCTGATACTGAATCCCTTCTTGTATCTGACTTTCTATGAATTGGACTTCCTACTCATTTCTGGACTTTCTATCCTGTTCCTTTAATCTGTTCATGCAATGCTGCCTCACTATTTTATACACACACACACACACACACACACACACACACTCACACGTTTTAATATTTGGTCAGGCTAGTTCTCCATTATTTCTCTTTTTTTTTTTTTTTTTATCAGAACGCATTGGCTTTCTTGTTTATTTTTTCAATACATTCATTTTTAAAGGGAGCACATTAATACAAGGGTATTTTCCATGCTTCAGTAGACCCTTCAGGATTCAGGGGGCTGGACTGGGGTTCAGGGCTGTGGGTCATCACCTGCTGCAAACTACTTCAAAGTCACTTACTTTCCTTTCACAAAATCCTCATGTAGTTGTTCATAGGATTTGTGGGATGTCATGAGGTGAAAGAGCATGTAGAATAGGAAAACCCTACTCTCTGATTTTATATAAACCTGGCCAATTTGAAAAGAATACCCAGCAGATGAAGTGAATAGGAGTTAGTAAGCTCATTCTTGAATCATTGAATCTAGCCTGCATATCTCAAGCATTTGACTTTCATATGTTTCCCTTCAAGTAAAAGCACTCACTCCTCTGTTGCTGCCCTCGGTTCTTCTTTTTCCCTATATTAACCTGTCATGCTTGAGTAAAAGAAAAGATACTATGAAGACAGATGGTTCTTTCAGTTCTTTGCTATTCTCAGGAAGACCTCTAACCTAATGGTCATTTTCTTGGAGAGAAAATAGAGCAAGATCCCATATTTAAGTAGGTCTACCCACAACCACTGTTTCCTATAAAAGTTCTTACTATTTCCTTGCCAACTTTTGAAACTCGTTGTTGAGCTGGTCTTGCTCGATGCCTTCATGTGCATGCCAAAGCCTGACTACAGACATGTCTATTACCCCTTCAGGCCCATTTTGTCAAGCTGTACAGAATAAGAGCTGGGATTCTGGTTGACAAGCAACAGCACCCGCACACCTTGGCAGCGACGCATGAGCGCAGAATTACTAATGTGAGAAAAGAAGCGTAGCTTAAGAAACATCAATAATTCCAATGATTCATTAGGATGACATCATTTAACTATACAGTCCCAGACGCATCCTGTATTTGTTATATACTGTGTACCTGCAAACGATAATCCTGTCCTTTATTTTATAGGATTAAAGTCAAGAATTCTTGAAGCATGATACTGACTTTGAAAGTCCCAGTCACCTTGACTCATGGCAAGAACTGTTTTGTCTGAACTGATACCTAAAGAAATGATTGACAATCACTATGTTTTGAAGGCTATGAATATATTTGTCTAAGAACAGCAGGAATTAGTCCTTTACCTGTTTAATGTCTCAAGGTGTTAGAAAAAACAACAAAACGAGCAGAACCCTTTGATTTCCTTTGTTTTGAAGATAATGCATTTGTTTAATTTGAAACATTATTTTTAGAGAGCATTATATAGTATGAAAATGATGACGGCAGCAGTAGCTATACACAAACTATGGTGTATGAGCCGCAAATCTATGGGAATAGGCTGCTTGGAGACTGCTCCGTGGTGTAAAATCTCCTCACACGCTGAAGATCAATACTATTCTCACCTGTTAGTCTGCATACCTCAGGCTCAGAAAGGATGAAGGGAAAGAAAGGGCATGCCGTGGATGTGGTGGCAAGGCTAGCACCGTTCTGCCCCACTGTTCGCACTGTCTGAGACCTCTTGCCGGCTTTGTGCCTTGGGCATCTACCTCTCCAAATGGAAGCTCACATTACTGAGTTCCTGCTTTGCTAACAACAGGAAAGGAGAAATAGTCTGTTGCCCCCCACCCCATGAACTTGTGAACACCTTAAAGTCAGTGACCACACTGTCTTAATTTCGACTTCTTCCAACTCCAGCTTTGCACCTGGTACAAAATAAACTGGCGATACATTTAGAATCATCCTCGATTCTCTGACAGGTAACTTGGTTTCTCTTCACAGTGCAGGCATCAGCGTGGGGCTTCCAACATTTCACAGTCATTCTATGTTGTGGATTTCTTCTCTAAAAATGAGGGTTCAGATTTAAGTAAGTGCCGTATAAAGCATTTTAAGGTTTCCTTGCCATGTTCCTACTATGATTGATTTTCTTAGAATTTAAGCTAAGAACAAAAGAAATATGTGTGTTGAAAAGGTGAGGGCAGAGGTGGGTGGGGAGAATCAACCTGGGAAATGGGAGCAAGACCAAGACAGCTTCCAGCAAGCTGTCCAAAGAGACATTGCCCAGAAAGACAGCTTGTCTTAAGTGTTCTTTATGCCATTGTCAGATTTACTGGATAGTTAGGAACTTTCATATTAATGTTGTTTATCAAAAGTCTGAGTTCAGAGGGTAAATTTCTTACCTCTTCCTTACCGTGGATGACTTAAATATACAAAAAAAGAAGGGTTTTTTTTTTTTTTTGGTATATTTAAGGTTTTGTCTGTATTAAGGTTTACATCATGAACACCTTAATCTTTTCTCCTGGGCCATGATCCTGCCTGTTTCCTCTCATTTCTCTGCAATTTGGCTGTGACAGCTTCTTTCAGCTCATCCAAGCATTACATCAGCATCATTACAGTAGCCCTACTGCCCACATTAGAAGGATCTCTGTGTTCTATTTTAGCTCTTCGGCCCCACAGGTATGGTATAAATATGGACTATCAGACGGGCAGAGTGCCTGCACGCTGTTACCCACTATTGCTCCGTCTTCAGTCGTGGCTGGCGCAGGTCCCGAGACTCCTGTCTGTTAGACAGAATTGGTGGTGTATTTAAGGTCTGGACCTGCTGTTTAAGCAGAATGTGTACCTGGCTACGTAATGAGGTTTCAAGGGTGAGAAGCCAAATCTGTCCGTCATCCCCGAATGCTGCCTAAAATTTGACTTTGAGAGTACTATCCCTTTATCTTTCAGCACTAATACACTGCACAGTGTGGAGAAAGCGGGAAAGGAGCTAGCATTTTTGAAATCTATCATGTGACCAGTATTCTTTCAGGTAGAACCACTTAGCATGATATTATTTGTTTAATCCATACAAGAAAACTGTGAAATCAATGTCTTTGGACCCATTTTATGGATGAATAAACTGAGGCCTAGCAAAAGCCCAGGTAGCAAGCATGGCCCCACCATCAGCACAGTCAGTAATTAGAGAAAACAGGATTTGAACTCCACTCTGCTAGACTTCACATTCCTTATATGCTGGGAGGAATCTCAGAGCAGTTTTCCTCCTTAGGGAATAGCATCTCTGGGAAGGGAAATGGACAAGAGGACTGAGTTTGTGGGATATCATCAGCTGCCTATGGGTATGTTGGCCCGGAGGTGGTTCTGCAGGTGGTGGCTGCTGTAGGTCTCTCTCAGGACTCCAGTGAGAGCAGGTCATGCAAATATATGATCAGAGAGCACCAGAGCTGTATGGGACACTGGAGACCACCTAGCCCAGTTCCCTTTCCTCACTGCAGATGAAGAAACAGACAGGAAAAGATTTGCCAGGGAAGACTTGCTCAGAGAGATTTAGAGGCAGCTCTGAGTCTACAGCCCTGCCCTTCAATCTACCAGCCGCTCCAGCTTCTCAAACTCTCTGTCTTCTCAAAGTGCTGTCTTAGGTTATTATTCTCAGTCCACACTTCAAAATCCAGCACTTGATAATGTGTCAGCTTCCTACAACTATAGAAGTGAATTGCGAGGAGTCCTGTATTAATTTATTTATGTCTTCCTGGATCATTCAGACTTCTTTTACCTAGGAATACATTAATATATATATATAAGTTACTCCTAATGCACACCATAACACTCTCTTACATCATTATACATCTATCACAAGTGTCTGTGTCTCAGCAGCAGTCGGGACATTAGCATGGCTTCATAGCACATGCACGACTCAAAGACATTCCACATTTCCACTCAGCCTTCCTTTAACTTATTTCTTGAAATTATAAGAATGTTTTCATTATTCCAAAATGAATAGGATGGAACAAAGCTCCAGCTTAGAGAGTTAATTATAGCTTTTAATTTCAAATTTACCTCTTCATGAGGTCACTCAACTGATTTAAGAACAGTCTTACCCCAAATTACCTGCAGCTCTTATTTCCTCCTGGCTTTCCAGGGCTCTGCTGACTCATAACATAAAATCACATTACCTTCCAGTCCCTTGGGTTTCTCATCTGTAAACTGGAGAAGGTAATACAGACCAGCTTTGGGGTATTTTTGTGACAAGCAGTGAAACATGAGAGCAAGCTAAATTGTAGCTTGCTTGTACTCAAAGGAAAAGGCTTTTCTCAAAGGTCTAAGTGACTGTTGAGGCCAGCAAATCAATAGGACATTTGATTCAATATTTTTTCCATTTTTTTTGCAATTCCATCATATAATTTAATATAAGAGGGGATATAAACTTGAGACTTCTTCAAAGACATACAGGAAAAAAGTTAACTTCCTTTGTTGAGTTCTGACATAATATCACATTAAGTAAAAGTAGATCAGAAAAATGATCAAAATGTTCATTGTGCAGAATCATCAGAATCTGTAAGGAAAGGGAAACTGAATTATTATGGTGGATCAAAAGACACTTGAAGGGTGGATATGACAAAACTTCCTTCTCTCTGCATATATTCTGTTATTTCTTAAATACACTTCTTTTACTGTTACTGTCGTTTTTTGTTTCTGTGTAGGAAAACTATTCTAATCTAGTTGTGGTGTGTATGTTCAGAGAATGCTACATATTAGATTTGAAAGGATTAATGAATGGTTTGAAACACCTTCTCCTTTGCTAAATCATCTTAACAGAGATTAAAGGTGTTCTGTATTCAAAATAATTCCTCCAGGAAGTATTCACAGACACATCCATCTAGTATTACTTTCTCTGCCACCTTTGTGCTTCTTTGTTGCTCTATTCCTGCCATGCCTCAGTAGTTTATGGCATTGGTTTGCAGGCTGTCCCCTGTCTTTGAGGATTTTTTTTCTGTGTAATCTCAGTATCAGCATTATATCTGCTATAAAATGGATGCTCAAAAAAAGGCTTATTGATTAAATTAGTGAATTGGTGAGTGGGTAGATGGATGGTACCAAACTAGAAATGTGTAATTGACCATGAGAGGTGTTTGACATGTGAAAATCACTTAAGATGCTTCCAGTGTAACCAGAAGAATAAAAAAGTGACCAGTGAGATAACTATGGGCATGATGGAAGTGTCTTAAAGCAGTGCTTCTCAAACTTCAGTGTAAATGTGAACCACCTAGGAATCTTGTTTAAATACAAATTATGATTCATTACATCTGGATTGGGGCCTGGGGTTCTGCATGTATAACAACCTCCTAAGTGATGCTGATTCATGGTCTGAGTAGTAAAACCTCCAGGACCTGGCCTGGCAAAATAACCTGCCCTTGAGAGTGGCTGACACTGGGCACAAAGTTAGCAGGACCCTGCTTGTGGAATTGTAGTGGATTCTTGTTCTTTGTGGTAGTTACCTTCTATAAAGTCACTGAACACTGAATTAACAAATACTGAACTATTGATCCTGGGGGAAATACAGAACTAGATCACTGTGAGCCTCTGGTCACAGCATTTTTTCCAACTAATCAATACATGACCTTGTTTTACATGTTTTTCTGTTTACAGGCACTTTATTAAATATATATTATTGATTCGTTAGCATTAAACTCATGACCATCAGCACTGTAACTCATGCCTGAGTGCAACTTATCTAACACATGTACTTTCTCTGTGAAGCACATCACAGCCTTCTTGCACTCAAGGATACTTCAGACAGACAGTACTCTGTTTGGAGGCCATTATAAACAGCAAAGTCACCCCAAAAAGCACAAAAAAAATGTGTGAAATATGACACTAAATACACTGCAAAAAAAGACATGTGTTTACAGTCTGAGAGCTAAAATAAGAAGGCAGAACATCACTTTGTTTGACCTCAGCTGGGAATGTGTGAATCGGGTAACTCAAATGTTTCGCCTCTTTGTACGTCTGCTACGACTATGAAAATGCCATCAGTATTGATTTGGGACTTACAAATAAATTTTGTAAAATTTATTTGAGGAGGTGAAACCACAAATATGGACTCTGTGAATGATGAGGATTGACTATATAATATTCAGATGTGTGATGAACCAGAAAGACCTAATAATTGTAGCAACTTCAGCAGAACAACAGCAGAAAATTTCAGGACACCAAGATAAAATAATTGGATCCTTCTGGAAAACTACAAAGAGAGCCTGTGAGTCTCACTTGCCACCAGGCAGGGACCACTGTGAAATCCCAAATGCAAAACTTGTCAGCCTCAAGACAATGCAATAGGTGCAGCTCTAGTCACGTTTCAGGCTTCCTTGGGGAAATGAAGACACTGCAATTAGACAAGACCACATTGGTGTTCCCATGTAGTCATTAGTTATAGAAGTGTCTCCCAATCAGCATTTCTCAAACTTTCCACCCAAGTTCCTCTAATAGCAGAGGAGAGTCAAAAATGTATTCCCAATTAAGAAGAAGTGGTATATACAGATACAATGGACTATTAATTATTCAGCTATAAAAAAATTAAAAACTGCCATTTGCAGCAACATGGATGGACATAGAGAATATTATGTTAGTGAAATAAATCAGAGAAAGACAAATATTATATGATATCACTTTTATATGTGGAATCTAAATCTAATACAAATGAATGTATATGCAAAACAGAAACAGGCTCACAGATATAGAAACAAACTTGTGGTACCAAAGGGGAGAGGGAAGGGGGAGGAACAAATTAGGGGTACAAGATTAAAAGATACAAACTACTATGTGTAAAATAGATAAACAACAAGAATACACTGGATAGCACAGGGTATTGTAGCCATTATCTTGTAATAACCTAGAATGGAATATGATCTGCAAAAATACTGAATCACTATGCTGTCTTCCTGAAACTAATACAATATTGTAAATCAACTACACTTCAATTAAAAAAAAATTATTCCCAAGAGCCTGCCTCAACAACGTCCAGTGTTATATTCTACTCCATAAAATATCTGGGTTTGTTTTAATATAACAGTGTTTTCATACTATTTACCACCAGATAAACTGACCTTCCATCAAGATGGATCTCATGCTTTTCATCCTCCTGGCACACATAGCCTGGGGAGGGGCCCTTCCTCAGCCTGTGTGCTGGTCATCTAGATCGGAGTCCCCAACACCCGGGCCACAGACCAGTACCAGTCTGGGCACGGCCTGTTAGGAACTGGGATGCACAGCAGGAGGTGAACAGCAGGCGAGCAATCGAAGCTTCATCTGCCTCTCCCCATCGCTCCACATCGCTCGTATTACTGCCTGACCATCCCCCTATTCCTCACATTATCGCCTGAACCTCCCTCCCACACACCCCCAGTCCATGGAAAAATTGCCTTCCACGAAACCGGTCCCTGGTGCCAAAAAGTTTGGGAACCACTGATCTAGATCAGTGGTTGGCAAACTACTGCTCATGGGAGAAGTCTGGCCCACCACCTGTTTCTGTAAATAGAAGTTTTTTGGAATACAGCCATACCTACTCGTTTAAGATTGTCTATGGCTGCTTTCACACTAAAAAACAGAGTAGAGTAGTTGCAACACGAGACTGTAAGTCCCACAAAGCCAAAATTATTTGCTATCTGGCTCATTATGGAAAAAGTTTCCCCACCTCTGGTCTAAATTGTTGTGTTGCTCTTTCTTAATAATTGATGTTATTACTTTCCCAACTTCGTATGTAAAGAAGCCCTTCAGATATTAAAAACCAGGCAAGCCTGAATTCATTAGTTTCAACTGATTATCAACTCAGATATTGATCTCTATGGAGTGAGCCAGATCTTCAATTAGACAAGACTCACATAATGCAAGTGGAACCAGACAGGATCTGGACCTGCTAACATGAACCAGTTTTTTTTATCCTGAGCTGAGCCTGTCCCTTTGGACTGGGAGAGCCAAGGGTGTTTTATATAATGTAAATGCAAATGCTTCACTGTGTAAACGATTCTGTAATGGGTGATGAACAGGGGGAAATTAGAGCTTAGACTGCCTAGTACTGATAAATGTGGATTAAAAGAAGGAATTTAAACATAAAGGGGCATAGGAAAGGGAAGAAGTATCCATATGTAGGCCAATGGAAGGGATTTAGCTGCCTAGAGTCTGATAGCCCAAGGCAGTCGAGGACAGAACCAGCTAGTGCAGAGTTCAAGCAAAGCTTTGAGGAAACGCTGAGGGTTTAATCAGGGATAAATGTGACTGATAAATCCAAAGGATAGGCATTAGGCTAAAAATAGCAGATAAGCCAGGGGAAAGGAAACACAGATTTGAAACAGAGCAAGAGAATGGGTGACAGCAAAGCTAGGGTCTCTGGAAGGTTGAACCCCAAAGAGAGGAAAACTAGCTTGCCTTTAATGGCTTTTGGGTTAGTGTTTGGAGTTTGGGCAATTTGAATCAGTTGGAAGAAACTGAAGGTGTTTGGGAGGGCCATCCATTCAATAGATAGAATTTCAGTAGGCTTCTGAAACTTTTTTTTTTTTTTTTTTCTGAGATTCAGGGCAAGACTTGGAGAATCACACAGAAAAAAGCTTGATTCCTCAGGGATTGCAAGGTGGAGTGGAAAAGCAGAATGGAATTTGTAAGACAAAGCACATTACTTGGAGCAAAGTTTGAAAACTTGCTCCTAGAAGGGCTTGGCTTAAAGAAATAAAAAGAGAGATTCATACCCGGGAAAAATCTCGAAGTTTTTTTTTTCTTAAACAGGGTACTATGGTTTATATAATTATATTATGTGTGAAATTTGATTGGCTTTATATATTATATTATCTACCTCAAGAATTTTCATATCTGGGTAAAGTACTCCAAATAGGTGTTCCTCCCTCCTGCCCCCTGCATGTAAAATGACTGGGCCAGTTCTTGTTGATTATTCACTATTAATTAGAGGTACAGAAACACAAAAGGACAGGAATTTCTTCTTGAACAAGGGAACATTGTAGTTTCCCTTGATTCCCACTGCCCTTCATGTTGATGAATGAAATTGGCATTCAGGTGAAAATGACCCAGAAGATAACTAAGTGGTGATACTAAAAAAAACCTTAGTTTTTGCTGGCATTATGGAGCCCCTGGTATACTCTTTGCTGGACTTCCAGTTATGTGAAAGATTACATTTCCTTTTTGTTTTGGTCATTTGGGGTTGGAATTTCTATTACTTCCTGCCAAAATCATACTGATAGGTGCCAGGTTCTCCTCCAGATACTGAGGCTACAATGGTGAATAAGAGCTAGACACAGGCTAACTGGGAGAGCAAACAAAGAAACCAGATGATTTTAGTAGAATAATCGACTATGGATATTAGATCCCCCAATTCTGGTTATCCTGTTGATGCTACTCTTGATTGAATGATTTGAGTTTAAGGAAGGGGATGGATTCTGGGGGAGCAATACAAACCCATAGTGGAAGTTAAGATTTCCAAAGGTGAAGGAGTTATACATGGTGAAGCTTAGGGGGAACATTGGTGATAGGAGGATGTTACAGTGGGGGGAGACAGGAGGCAGATGGAGGGGTGTTTCTTCTAGGGAACTCCTTTGAAGGAAACTCAGAAGGAATCCAAGAATGTGGATGAAAACCAGAAGAAAATGGAATGAAAGAAGCTGAGAAAAGGGTATTTAAAGGAAACATTAGTCCATGGTGTCAAGAGCAGCTAAGAAATCAAGAAAGTTGCAAACTGTAAATTGTCCATGTTTGACAATGTGAGGTCAATAGGAACCATCACAAAAGTAGTTTCTGTGTAGAGAGAGTGGGGAGAGTCAGAAGGTGTTGCAGGAAGGAGAACTCCTTCCAGGGCCCAAGAGTGGGCTCTTGCCTAACACTCGGAAATGAATTGTCCAATGATACACATGTGCTGTCAAAGCAAGAGACTTTATTGGGAAGGGGCACCCGGGTGGACAGCAGCAGGATAAGGGAACCCAGGAGGACTGCTCTGCTACGTGGCTCACACTCTCTGGTTTTATGGTAATGGGGTTTGTTTCTGGGTTGTCTCTGGCCAATCATTCTGACTCAGGTTCCTTCCTGGTGGCACATGCATTGCTCAGCCAAGATGGATTCCAGAGAGGAGGATTCTGGGAAGTTGGTAGGACATATGGACTGGAGTCTCCTCTCTCCTTTTGACCTTTCCCATGTTCTTCCAGTTGGTCGTGACCAGTTGGTCGTGGCTTGTTCTGCATTCTTTACCAGAACCTCCTGTCACAAGATAACTTATGTAAATGGTTATCATGGTGCCTGGCCAGGGTGGGCGGTTTCAGTCAATGGTTCCCCTAACAAAGAGAGTGAGTTGAACAGGGAAAGGAGGTAAAGAAGTAGAAATGTCGTTGGTTACTTTTTCAGGCAGATTAGCTGGGAAAGAGAATAGAAAAATAAGGAAGATTGTGTACAATTGGTGGGGGAGAGGTGGGAAGAGAAGCCTGAAAGTTCTATGGGAAATTCCTTTTGGCCTGCTGATGGAGAACCTCTAATATAGAGGAATGATTGAGGTCCTTTAGCCCCGATTACAGGCCCATATCATACAATCCGTGTTTGGAAAGGCCTGTTGTAAAAGGCCCACCCTGTGATTCACACACTGAACAAAGGGAGTTAAATGAACAGCAAGGATTTCCCAACAGTACACTTGATTTGTTGAGTCTGGCTGTCAAAGTCATGGCTTTTCATTCATTGTACAAGGCTGCTGTAGGCGCCTTTCTCAGGAGATGTGCTTGCTCCACAGTTTTAAATCGAGTTCAGAGCTTATTCGGCAAAAATTTAAAAAGGTTGTTTTTAATTGTAAGATACATATATATATATATTATAAGTGATGGAGAAATCACCCTGGCCCCCACACACACAGAGGGAAAACATCTCTAAACGTTGTGGTCTATTGCCTTTTAGTCTTTTGCTGTTCATGTGTTTATTAGTAATCCTCATGTCTTAGTACTTCACTAGGCCTGGGCACCCTGAAGAGCGGCTCTGAGATGTGAGGTCTAGGCCCTCTCTCCAAGCTCTGACAATATGTTTGAGAATACAACACATACAGAAGTGGGTGGGCATTCAGCAAGGTGGACCGAATGTCAGGGCCAAGACTGTGGTGAGGTGACAGAGGCCACATCGTGCAAGTCCAGGAACAAATTCTGTATTTATTTAAAAATTTGATATTTTGTTCATTATGAATTTTTTGCACTAATTTTGATTTTTCTAAAAAATATTCCATTAAAACACTATATATCTTGATTACCAAGTTTTGCACTGAAGGTGAATGGCTCACTCCCCTCACCTTCACCCTGGCCTGGTGTCACCCTGGCTGAAAGACGGACTTTAGTTTCAGCTGTAGGTTTGAACCCATCTCTTGTACTTACTAGAAGTGTGACTTGAGCAAGTTACCTGCTTTCTGTAAGCTCAATATCCTTATTTGTAAAGTGCAGATAGTTAAATTGAGTTAATACAGGTAAAATGCTTAGCTTAGGGATAGTAAATATTCAATAAGTAGAATATGATTCCAAAAGCATAGATGAGCAATCTAGATAATTACTATACAATAGCACTGTCCAATAGAAATTGAATGTAAACCATATATGTGATTTTACGTTTTCCAGTAGTCTCTTTTAAAAATGTAAAAAGCAAAAGGTGAAAGTAATTTTAATTATGTTGCTTATCCTAATATATCAAAAATATTATTATTTCAACATGAAATCTATAGAAAAATTATTAATGAATGGGCTTCCCTGGTGGCACAGTGGTTAAGAATCTACCTGCCAATGCAGGGGACATGGGTTCGATCCCTGGCCCAGGAAGATCCCACATGCTGTGGAGCAACTAAGCCCGGGTGCCACAACTACTGTTCCTGTGCTCTAGAGCCCATCAGCCACAACTACTGAGCCCGTGAGCCACAACTACTGAAGCCTGTGTGTCTAGAGCCCATGCTCCGCAACAAGGGAAGCCACGACAATGAGAAGCCCACGCAGCACAAAGAAGAGTAGTAGCCCCCACTCGCCGCAACTAGAGAAAGCCCACGTGCAGCAACCAAAACCCAACACAGCCAAAATAAATAAATAAATTTAGAAAAAAAATTATTAATGAAATAGTTTACTTTTTTAAATACTAAGTCTGTTTTAAATACTAAGTCTGGGAAATTGGGTACGTATTTTATACTTTACAGGACACCTCGATTTGGACAAGCAGCGTTTCAAGTGCTCAGTAGCCACACCTTACAGGTGGCTGCTGTTTTGGTTGCACAGATACAGACATTCTCTGGAGACTGTTGGAGGCGATAGCCACTGGGACAGAAATGCAGGGAAAGGAAAGCAACTTTTAATCCTTTCAGTAAAGAACTTTGGAAAGAACACAACCTCCAAGTCCAGGACAGTTTCTACTATCCTTTAAATAACTCTCTTGTGGCCATTGAAATACAGAAGGCTGTGAACATTTGGGAACACAAATAGAAAAAAAATAATACCCATTAGGAAAATTACAATATCTGCTCTTTCATTTCTACCAGCGTATCAAACACTCTTTGCTTATTCTTTTATTCTATTGGACTCTAAGAGCATCATAATATTACTTATAAGCCCAGTAACCATGGATTTTAAATACCTTGAGGTTTGTATCAGTCTGTTCCCTGAGCCAAAAATTGATAAGCATTTGAAAGTATAATACCCAGACACTTTACAGATATTTTAAAGTCTCAAAAAATTCAAACCTAAAGGAGGGAAAAATCCAACTAAACTAAAAGTTGGAAAGGATTTATAATTTTAAAGAAAGTCTTGCATAGAGCCAAATTCCTAAAAAGATATCGGTCCTGTGGTAGTATGTCGTTTATTGAAAAAGTGAGAATCTGTGTTTGTTTAATTCACTTGTGTCAAGAAAAAAAGAAAACATTTCCCGAAGAATATGTGCAATACCCGTAGGTACAGTGTATGATCAGAAACAATTTTTAAAATGTGAACTCCGAGTACATTTGCTTCCTGGCCTGCCCCGGCACTCTCAGTGTCTTCTTTACCTGGTTCATCACACACATGCCACCTAATGTTAGCAATGAGTGCAGACCAGGCACTGCATTTAAGACAAAAAACCCCAGCCAGATTCTTCAGGGGAAAGTTATTTTCCTACCATGAAAGAAATTGCTGCTTTTTTGTATGCGCATAGTTTATTTACAGCATTTAACATTTTACTTGAAGTCAAGACATAATTTTGGAATGCATGAATTGACTTTTTGGAAATGGCAGGGATGAAATTTCTTTAACCAAAAGTGCTTTCCCCATGACCTGTATATCTTTAAGGTAAATGCTGAGTCATTCATGATGTATTAAAAAAAAACTTTTTTCTTCCAGCTCCACCCTCCTGGATTGGGAATGAGTATGCCAAATCTCACACAGAAATCATTTCCGGAGGTTTTTCAGGTCTGAGAATATGGAAAGGAAGCCGTTTAACATTCTATAGCCTCAACTGCTCCACTTGTGTGCCTGGACCAGCAGTTTCAGCCTCATCTGACAGCTCATTAGAAAAACAGAATCTCCAGCCCCACTCAGACCTATCAGATCAGAACCTTCATCTTATAAGATCCACTAGATGGTTCCTTTACACATTAACGTTTGAGAAGCACCAGTCTACAGAGCACAATAATCTCCATGGTTTCAAAACATCATAATAAATTGTTCCGTTACTACTACCATTCTTCAAATTAAAATAAAAAGTTTCCATATTTGGGCTTCCCTGGTGGTGCAGTGGTTGAGAATCTGCCTGCTAAAGTAGGGGACACAGGTTCGAGACCTGGTCTGGGAAGATCCCACATGCTGCGGAACAACTAGGCCCGTGAGCCACAACTACAGAGCCTGTGCGTCTGGAGCCTGTGCTCTGCAACAAGAGAGGGCGCGATAGTGAGAGGCCCATGCACCGCGATGAAGAGTGGCCCCCACTTGCCACAACTGGAGAAAGCCCTCGCACAGAAATGAAGACCCAACACAGCCAAAAATAAATAAATAAATAAATAAATTAATTAAAAAATAGCCAAGCATTTGAAGGCCTTTAAAAAAATAAGTTTCCATATTTAACTGTTTAACTAACTTTAAGATTTCCCTCACAATAATGTATAATACCATCCTGCTATTTAAAAGTCGCTGTGATTTGACAATTACTTCAAGAAGTTTTCATGTAATCTACAAGTATCATTGTAATCTCTGTGGGTATTTGCAGTGTAGAAAGCTGTTCTTAGGCATCCACGACGCCTCTGTGGATGAGGCCAGCGCATGGGTGTTTTATATTTTCTGGGCAGGCTAATATGAAGCCAGGGCCAAGAGCCACTGCTGTCTCCAGAATGTCTGATCCACAACCTCAAGGGCTTTGCAGGATTCAGAACCAATAGGAACAGTGCCTTTTTTTTTTTTTTTTTAACGTAGCTTTAGCTCTGGTTCATTTAAATGTGTGGTCCCCCAAAAACTGATGAAGTAAGGGGTTCTTTCCTGCCTTTCCCAAGTCTCCCTGGGTTTCAAGTTCTCAGCCACACCCTGAACATTCATTCTTAGACTTCTTCTGCCCTGACTTCACTCATTAATCATTTCCTTTCATACTTCTGGTCTCTTTCCAGCTTTCCAGGGTCTTTCTGGAATCCAGGAGCCTGAAAATAGCATCCCAGATGTGTCTACCTCCGTTTTCCTCCCTCCCTTCTCTATGATAGTCTTCAGGACAGCCTGAAATAGAACTGGCCTTTACTTGCTGGGATTTAAACATTCTCAGGCAATTTTACATTTTTAAAATGAAAAAAATGTCTGGAATAGCTAAGTTGCATATCCAACAATTCAGATCACTGATTGCTTTTCTACAAAGCCATAGGTTATATTTAAAAACTAGAGATGCTGATGGAAAGGTAATGGAGCTCAGAATGAGGTAAGTTGCAGCCTGCTTCTCCTCTCCAGCCCTGAGTCAATGGTTATAAGAAGCAACCCAGGGCTGGTTTCTAGAGAGGATGATACCCTATCCTGCTATATTTATTTAAAAAAAAAATTTAATGACTTTTTTGATAAATAGTATTAAAAATACAAAGAATGATGAATTTAACCAAAGTTAATTCTATAAAACAAATAATAAGTTAACATATTAAAAACAATTCTGACCAATTACTTTTCCACATAATTTAGAAAACATGCATATTGCACAAGTAGGGAATCAATTTGGATTTGAGAATATAGCTGTGAGAATGACCTGCATATTATATTTCTATCTGCTTGGTTTAGGAACTGTTTTGATAAGCCTTTAGGTAGTAATGGCAATTCTTAAAGAAGAAACAAGTTTGCTTTCATATGTCTAGAAAACAAGAGTGCTGGATTCTCTTTTCTACTTCAGGAATCACTTTAGATCTTTTTGCCCTCAGGCCTATGCTTCCCCTCACTTTGTGTTCTGGGCTAAGAGCTCCCTGCAGCCTGTAATCTATGTTTCCCCTAGATCAGCCTACTAGTTTGATCTTTAATAATTTACATCTGAATTGAGCCCTAAGACAGGAAGGCATGTCAAGCTGACACAATGAGAAAACCAATATAAAGATAGAAAGGAGTATTAAATGATTGCCTTGGATTTCGAGTTCGCTGTGAAGAGAATTGAAAGTGCTCGAGGTCCTGGATTCATACAACTTCTTCCACCAATATTCTGGCCAGCGAAGGGACCCAAATCAAGTAGGGTGGTGTAATTTGCCAGGAAATGTACTTTTCAGGAAAGTCCTTTAAAAATAAAGATTAAAAGCACTATAAGATACCTTAATGGCAATATCATCACTCAAGGGAATGCTTAAAAGTTCAACTTTTACTACAAAACTATATAAATAGAGATGAGATCATTAAATGTTTTAAAGTGCAAATTATCAAGATTTAAAATTTTAAAGAATGAAATATTGCCATTTGCAGCAACATGGATGGACCTAGAAAATATTATACTAAGTGAAGTAAGTCAGACAGAGAAAAACAAATATATGATATCACTTATATGTGGAATGTAAACAATAACACAAATGAATCTATATACAAAAAAAGAACAGACTCACAGACATGGAAAACAAACTTGGTTACCAAAGGGGAAATGGGAGGAGGGATTAAATTAGGAGTGTGGAATTAACAGACACAAACTACTATAATAAAATAAATAAGCAACAAGGATTTACTATATAGCACAGGCAACAATATTCAATATCTTGTAGTCAACTAAAATGGAAAGTTATCTGAAAAAATGCACGTATATAACTGAATCACTTTGCTGTACACCTATACCAACACAATATTGTAAATCAACTATACTTCAATTAAAGAAAAGATTTAAAATTTTAAAAAATTGACATAGGAATTTATAAATGGAACCATAATCTAGTGTAAACTGGGGGAAAAAAAGATGTGATGTAAATGAATAAATATATATATTTTTAATTCTAGGTACTCTCAAATAAGCTATGTAGAACTCATGAAAGCACTTCTAAGAGAGACATTACAAAAGATAACCCTTCACATTTTATTAATATATTGTTAACTCTCCATTATGTAGTTTGCCCTCCCAGTGTATCAGCGAAGTCCAAATTGAAATCCTGAGCTGCCTTCCTCATTGCCAACCCATATTCAATCGACTTCCAGCTATCTTTTCTAATTTACCCAGCTAGTTTGTGCCTAAGCACCAAAACTTGGCTTTAGTGTCAGCCAAGACACGTCTGCGACTGAAAAAGAACAAACTTAACCCTACATGTAAACCCTTATTTCCTTAGACTGGAACAATCACAGCAAAAAATCAGGTCTTCAGTAACAACCACAGCGGGATTAGCTCCAGCGCCACCAACTTGGTTATTTTGAGTCTAGATGCCCCTATCACCTGGCTGGCCCAGTACAAGGCAGCCAGGTCAGTCCAGTGGGACTGACGGGGAGAAGTTTTCTGCACCGCTGCTGTTCCCACTGCTGGCCTGCCTCTCCTCAATGCCGCTCCCCAGCCAGACCCGTCAGCCCTACAGGGTTCCGCCCCACCCCCCCCACCCTTACTACCAGCTGTGGCTACAGCCAGGCCAGAACTGACCTCCATTTGCCTCACTGGAAGCCCAGGTGCTTTCTGCCTGAAAGAAAACGAGATTTTACTTCCAAATGGATTGTTTCCTATTCGGCCCTAGGTAGTGTGGGCTGAAGGAATGACAACTCTTTGGACTCTTTCAGGAGTATTTTGTGTTTCCCTTTAGCCTGGTAGTTTTGAATCCTCCCAGTACATGGAAATACTGAGGAAGCTTTTAAAAATCTATTTCGACACAGGCCTTAAATTTTAATCTAATTGATCTAGGGTGAGGTCCAGGCTAAGAGCCTTTGAAAAACTGCCAAGGGACTTTAACATGCAGCAGGAGCTTAGCTTGAAAAGTGCCCCCTTAAGCATTTCTGAGAGTTCAGTGTGCTCAGGATTATGTCTCGTCAGTCACCATTGGGCTCTATCTCTCTACCTTCCTTTTCTTGTTGTGCCCTCTTCTGTTTGGGCATCTTCCTGCATGCTTAACGTTGCCACATCCCTGCTCTCCCCCACCAGGTACGTCTGTCTCTGCCCAGTCACCAACACCAACACCATTTCTACAGGCTCTGCTACTCACCCTAGGGGCGGCCATGGAGTCAACTAGGTACCATCTTCAGAATTAGGGCCACTAGGCCCCAACAATAATAATAATAAACACTTTACTCTTCCTATGTAGAACTGTTCTAGGCACTTTACATATATTACATTATTTGATCCTCAAAACGACCTTATGAAGTAGGCATTATTATTATCCCTATTTACAGATGAGGAACCTGGAGCGCAGAGAGGTTAGGTATATGGAGGCAAAATCCTAAAGAGGAACACCCAAGATTCCATCCCCTGATTTTTCAGTCAAAGACTAATACAGATACTGCTGTTGACGGGATTTTGCAGATGTACTTAGAGTTCCAAATATATTTCCCTTAAGGTTCAGAGATTCACCCAGGTAAGTCTGATCCAATCAAATGAGTTCTTTAAAAGCAGAGCGTTTTCTCCAACTGATAGAAGAAGAGGAAGTCAGAGAGATTTTAAGCATGAGAAGGACTCAACATTTTAATGCTGTCTTTGAATGTGGAGGAGGGTATGTGACAAAGAACGCAGGTGAGCTCTAAGAAAAGACAGTGACTGGAGGCTGACAGCAATGAAATGGAACCTTAGATGTAGGGTCGTGAGGAACAGAATCCTACCAAGAACGTGAATGACCTGGAAAGTGAATTCTTCCCCAGAGCCTCCAGATAAGAGCCCAGTCCACATGACACCTTGACTTCAGCCCTGGAGACTCCAGGAAGCAGAGAGCCCAATCACACCTTGCTGGACTTCTGCCCTTAGCACTGTGAGCTGATAAATGGGTGGTGTGTTAGGGCATAAAGTATGATGATCTGGTACACAACAACGGAAAGTTAATAGTGGCAACTCACCCAACGTAAGCCAGACAGTAAGCAATAAAACCAAGATTTAAACCCAAGTAATATGGGTCAACAGCTCTTTCAAACTACTTTAAATTTCCACACCAAGTGGATCCAAGCTGCACTGAATGACAGACACAAACCTGTGCTCTCCCACTCATCACCTCCTGACAGAGGCTTTGTAATTAGGGCGAAAGTGCTGAGCTGGCTGTCTCTTCTGAGGAAGTCTCCTGGCAGGCTGCTTCATCACTTAGGCAAAACATTTTGGTAGGTTTCATCATGTTCCCCAGAATTAACTCCACTTGGACTTAGGTTTGGACGTGATGTCCTTTGTACACAGAGTTATAGTTCTCTTTGTTGGGAATGTATAACACTTAATGCCTAAGAAGTCCAGGGCTCTTTGTACGAGGACCCATTCATAGCCCATACTTAGCCTACATTTTGAGGACTGATCTGATATTCAGATAAGGAATGCATTTGCTTGGGCTCTCTTCTGCTTCATTGTGCACAGATCACTGGGCTGTCTACATTTCTTTTTCCCACTAGAAGAGATATTGAGAATTCACTGGTCAGTATGTCATAGCTTTTCTTTCTATAGCTCTAAAAGTTTTTATTTACTGAATAACAAGTATGTGCCAGATAGTATACTAACTGCTTTTCAAATATCTCATTTAACCTTCCCAATAATTCTATGATGTTGGTATCATTATTTTCATATTATGGATAATAATTGAAGTACAGAATTAGGAAAGAAGAATCCATCTGAGGTACACAGCTGACAAGGAGGGGAACTAGGTTTCTCCATGGGCTCTTCAACTTCAAAACCCTTCATTAAAATAAAAAGCCTGATGCTTTACTTATCTTCAGATCACCCCTGGCAGTTTAGACCCACCCCAGGGCCCAGTGCTTTAATATGGTTCAACTGAATGGCTCAAAGCCCTCTCACAAACTCAGTCTTCAGGCAACACCTACATTAACTTGCTGTGCTGTCTATCCCATACCTCCACTTCTGGTTCTATCCCACACCTATACATCTGGTTCTAGCTCATACCTTCACTTTTGGTTCTAGCACATACCTACACATCTGGTTCTAAAAACCATTTTATTTATGGATGCTGGCTTGTGTGGGGTCTCCATTGACATAAAGCTAATTAAGTAAAAATTCCAAGATTTAAAAAAAAAAACAACTTTGTGTGAATCCATTCTTAACCATACTTAATTAGTTCATTTAGAACAAATAAATCACATTACAAATAAATTAAATTAATTTTGATTAATTAAAATTAATCAAATCAGACAAATAAATCACATTAATTCTCACACAGAAAGGTGTCGTCTATAAATTAATCAAATCAAACAAATAAATCACATTAATTCTCACAGAGAAAGGTGTCGTCTATAAATTTCTTGTGTTTTCTGATAAAGATGATGTTTATTGTATGCATATATAAGAGGTTTCTTGTTATTATCAAGAAACCCTTTAAGGATAAAGCATTTCTGTATATTACCATAATTTGGTCAATAATAATGACTGTTTCTATCAAGAACCTGTCAATTAAGCAATTTTCTGATTAAAATCAAGTTTATTTCTTCATTTGCAAGCAAAACCTTCATTAACCAACGTTAATGAAATGATCACATTTACGTTTTCCACTCTATTCTAGTATGAAGTTTGTGAATTTTTAATGCAGAAATGAAGGGGAAAGGAGTCACCAGAAGAAGGACATCACAGTATGTTTGAATGTGCTCTGGGCTGGGAATTAGGAGGGCTGAAATCTTACCCTGGCTGTGTCACCCCCAAACTATGCTTTCTTGGATCTCTGAGTTCCAGTTTTTATATATAAAATGAAGATAATGCTTAAAGCACTATACAAATTTATTTCTATTTTGTTATTATTATCAAAATTGAGAAATGACAGTGGGTAGTTATCCTAGACCCTTATGGTCATAAAATCCTCTGTAGGAGGCTGTTCTGAGCTGGCTTCAATTTTCCAGGTAACTGCCTTTTTTTTTGCCTATAGAGTCCTTTTCAGGCAGCAAAAGGGTGAGACGATGCTCTTATTGTAGAAATAATTGGTGAGGTGGTACCCAGCACTGAAGTTGACTATGATTATCTGTCCACCTTTGGACTTGGGAAAGTTGTAAAGTATAAATGTGAGCTTCACAAAGTTTGGGGGAATGTCTCATTAAGGATCTGCCCAAGCACCCATCACACAAAGTGCTTGATAAAGTGATTAATGAAGGAAAAAATGAAGGAATGGCTTTTAATCTTTAAATGGAGCTCAGAGTCAATGATCAGGCTAGAAAAAGGAATCATAGAAATATTTCTTTTTCAGTTCCTCTAGAAGATTGTTAATCAACATTTTTGTCTTAGAAATTAAACTTCAGATATAACCTTTCTTAAGGTATGAAGTGCAAGTGTTAAATAATGTCAGATACCTTCCTTAACATATAAAAATGTATATTTTACCAGTAAGTATTATCATTCATTCATTTATTCACAGATTCTGCCAGGCCATGAGTAAGGCTATTGATTTTTTCCTGAAGTCCCAGTGCTCAGTAAATTTATCCATTTGATAAATAGTCACTGAGTTCCAGGCACTTTGGTAAGCTAAATATTTACTCTGGTGAAGCTGCCAATGATAACATTTTCAGAACTTCTTTTTCATTTGTTTTCAGGGCCTGCAGTCGGTTAGTTATATAACACCTTTTATTCATGGAACCAGTGCACAAACATTGTCTTATCCTTATAAGAACAGGGCATCATCATGATATATGTGAAGGGAGCACACCTAACAGGGGCTCAATACATACTTGAAGGGATCATTGTTAACCATGCTTGACAGTTGAAGACACGGGGACTTGAAAAAGTAAACGACTTTCACAAAGTCAGCACCCTAAGTGTAAGAACCCAGACTTTCAACCTCTGACCCTGAATTGAGGGTCAGAGGTTTTTAAAAAATTCAGTACACCTATATCTTCAACAGTGACAAATCATGACTTGGGAGATGGTTTGGTACTTAGGAAACATGCAAAAATCATTAAGAGCTAGTTATTATAAACAAGGTGGAGAACTAAACTAGGTAAGAGTGGGGGGTTTGTATTGGTTGCTTTGTTTTTATTAAAACTGAGGCATTAAAGGAGGCAAGAATGTACAATGGGGAAAAGACAGTCTCTTCAATAAATGGTGTTGGGAAAACTGGACAGCTACATCCAAAAGAATCAAACTGGACTACTCTCTTATACCATGCACAAAAATAAATTCAAAATGGATTAAAGAATTAAATGTGAACCTGAAACCATAAAACTTCTAGAAGAAAACATAGACTGTACTCACTTTGACATCGATTTAATAATATTTGAGAGGATATGTCTCCTCAGACAAAGGAAACAAAAGCAAAAATAAACTAATGAGACTACAACAAACAAAAGACTTCTGCACAGTGAAGGAAAATATCAACAAAACAAAAAAGCCACCTACTGAATGGCAGAAGATATTTGCAAACAATATATCTGATAAGGGGTTAATATCTAAAATATACAAAGAACTCATACAATGCGATATCAAAAAAAGCAAACAACCTGATTAAAAAATGGGCAGAGGATTTGAATAGCCATTTTTCCAAAGAAGACATACAGATGGCCAAAAGACACATGAAAATTTGCTGAACATCAGTAATCATCAAGGAAATGCAAATCAAAACCACAATGAGATATCACCTCATTCCTGTCAGAATGGTTATTATCCAAAAGAAGAATTAACAAGTGTTGGTGAGGGTGTGGAAAAAAGGGGGTTCTTGTTCATTGTTGGTGGGAATGTAAATTGGTACAGCCACTATGGAAAACAGTACAGAGATTTCTCAAAAAAATTAAAAATAGAACTACCATATGATCTAGCAGTTGCATCCCTGGGTATTTATTCAAAGAAAACAAAAACACTAATTAGAAAAGATATGCGCACCCTATGTTCATTGCACCATTATTTATTAATACAACTGTGGCCAAGATATGGAAGCAACCTAAGTTTCCATCAACAGATAAATGGATAAAGAAGATGTGGTGTGTGTATATATATATATATATATATATATATACAGTGGAATATTACTCAGCCATAAAAAAAGAATGAATTCCTGCCATTTGTGACAGCATGAATGGAACTTGAGGGCATTATGTTAAGTGAAACAAGACAGAGAAAGACAAATACTGTATGATTTCACTTATACGTGAAAACAAAACCACTGAACAAACACAACAAAACAGAAGCAGAGTTATAGACACAGAGAACAAACAGGTGATTGCCAAAGGAGAGGTGGGTAAAGAGGAGGAGAGAAAAAGATGTGGGAGATTAAGAGGTACAAATTTCCAGTTACAAAATAAATGAGTCACAGGTATGAAATGTTCAGTGTGGGAAATACAGTTGACAACTAAGTAATATCTTTGTATGGTGACATATATCATAACTAGACTTATCATGAAATAAGTCATATCATTTTGAAATGTATAGAAAAAAATCACTATGCTGTGTAACAAGAACTAACACAATGTTGTAAGTCAATTATACTTCAACAAACATACAAACAAACTATAGAAAAAGAGATCACATTTGTGGTTACCAGAAGCGGAGGGTTGGGGGGAGGGGGAACTGGATGAAGGCAGTCAAAAGGTACAAACTTCCAGTTATAAGATAAACAAGTACTAGTGATGTCAAGTACAACATGATAATTAGCACTGCTGTGTGTTACATATGAAAGTTGTTAAGAGAGTAAATTCTGAGTTCTCATCACACACACAATTTTTTCCATTTCTTTAATTTTGTATCTCTATGAGATGATGGATGTTCACTAAACTTACTGTGATAACCATTTCATGATGTATGTAAGTCAGATCACTATGCTAGACACCTTAAACTTACATAGTGCTGAATGTCAATTATATCTCAATACGTAAATGTAAAATTAAATTTTAAAACTTGAGGCATTGACCAAAATAATAAACCATATTTTCTTGAGTGACTTATGAAGTGGCTTTGTAGACAATGCTGGGAAACTAATCCTAAATTTTTGTGAGCAGTGTCAACATCTCTAAAAGAAGCACACCTGTGTGTTTCTACAAGACTCTTTTTGGAGGAGTGCAATATTTTTATGGGATGTAGAAGGGATCACAATTAGTTCCAGGAATCTTGGTTCTGTGGTCCAGACTGGATCTTTCCTTGAGCATCCACAGCACTAATTGCATTGGTTGGTTACTTTAAAACAGACAATAGAGCAGGAGACCTGAGGTTTACTGATCACACAAACAATAGTAATTTATAGAATAAATATAGAAAAATACACACATGTAAAGAAATATATATTAAAGGCATATATAAATCAAACAAACAAACAAAAAAACCCACAACTTAAAATGAAACAAACCTAGACCCAATCAAGACAGGAAATAAGGGTGGTATCATATACCAAGAAAACTCTGCCCATGTCTTCCTTTTCTGGAGATTATACCATAAGCACAGGAATGAGGCAGCTTAGGCTAGCAGTAGGTAATTCTAAATAGAAGCCTGTCTAGTGTCTTTAGACCTTAAAGTAAATGGAGTAAGCAACTAAGGCAGGATCACTTAGTTTCTGATAAGGTTTCCAGATAAGGGTTGCAGCCCTCTGGCCTACCTGTGATGAGGCCAAGGAGAGAATGTTACATAAATACAAGCCAGGAGGGTTTTTCGAAATAGACATCTTTGTGCTGCCAGCTGAGCAGGCTGAACCATTGCACCCTCAGGGGTAAACACAATATGCAGAGTGTGGTTTCAGAGCATAGGAAATCTCAAATTCTTAGACTTTCCGTTTGTTAATTTTAACTTTTAATGTCCATAGCTAAATTCTGACATAATCTCAAGATTTCTACATCCCATAGCTATCAAATAACAGCAAGCAATCCATGACTAGTGATTTTGCAGGAGGTCCTTGGAATAGCTCATGGAAATATCAAAAGTAATCTTTGACTCTTGGCATGCTAGTGTTCATTTGTTTTTTTTCTGCAAGAAACTTTGTTAGGTGAACTTTCACATTGCAATGAGGTTGCTGGAGGTTACATGGAGAGACAGTCGAGTGCCAGATAAATCACTGGGCTAAGTTTTATTATTCATGACCTGAGAAACTCACCTAAGGAAATAAGCATTTCTAAATATCAAGGCTGATATTCAAGGAAATGGATGAATAAAACAAAGCTGGATAAAAATACAGCAATGATTATCATCTAGCAGAAGAAAATTTATAAGGCTGGGACCATTGGAAAAAAGCAGTTATTGAATGTTAGGCCAGAGATAGATAACCAAAGATCAAAGCACACTTAATTAAGAGCACCACCACGAAGAGTTAATCCGAAGACCTATTAGAGGACAAAAATGTTGAAAGGTCCGGTTAGTTCAATGGGAACCAGAGAAGATGACTTCTCTCTGGAAATGGAAGAGTCTAGAATTGATGGATCATTTAATCATTCTTTTATTTTTGACATCAAGACCTCCAAAGAGACATCCAGCACACTGTAAAATATAAAGGGAACATTATGCTATTCAGAATTTTTCACAGTCCCTTTCAATTAGAGGACCACTCAACACTCATCCTGAGAAGATCAGAGGGAAGTTGACCACCACCTGGAAGCACAGCCATGGCAACGCCCTTCCTCTCCTCAGCCCTGGGATCATGTGACTCACTAAGGTGCCCCATCCAGGACCACTCTTAGTGCTTCCCCAACCACACCTGCCACACTCATTGGAACTCCTTAGAAGAGAGGACCACTAAGAAAATAAGACCTGGTTCCACACCACAACCACTGGCATTGCTACCAAGCCCAAACACTTACCCTCCCTTAAGGGGGAATCAATCCACCTTTCACTTATTCCTGCTTTTACCAGTTATTACTCATGAAAAGTCTCCTTTGTTAAACCAACCTGTCAACTCAAATACAGAGAACAGATTGGTGGTTTCCAGAGGCTGTGGATGGGGGTGGGGGAAATGGATAAAGGTTGTCAAAAGATAAAAACTTCCAGTTATAAAGTAAATCAGTTCTGGGGATGTACTGTACAGCATGGTGACTATAGTTAACAATGCTGTATTATCATATATTTGAAAGTTGCTAAGAGTAAATCTTAAAAGTTCTCATCACAAGAAAAAAATTTGTAACTATGTGAAGTAATTGATGTTAACTTATTGTGGGGATCATTTTGCAATATATACATATACCATGTTATATACTCTGGACTAATACAATGTTGTATGTCAATTATATCTCAATAAAACTGGGAAAACAAAAGAAAAATAGCACCTCTGCTTTGAGGCTTCTACCTCTGAGCTGAACCATCCTCTCTCCTCCTCATTGTAGTCCTCCACTGGCTTCCCAGTCATATCCCCTTCAATGAAGACTCGGAGTCTGAGAAGCACTTCTTCTCCATCCCAACATCAGCCATCTCCCTAGGAGACTTTAACTTTTATATGGATATTTACCTTCATTTCTGCCACAGCCACTCTTCCCCACGGTTACACCAAGAACCGTGTCTTTAAGGTGAAACAGTCCGACTTCCTAAATCACTAATTGAAAATCACGCTCCTCTTAACAATCTAGCTAGCTGCCCTTTTCACCCACTCATGACTGCAATTGTTCCTTTCCATTATTGAGTTCACTAAAGCCTTGATCACCCCTTCTTTGCAAGGAAGCTACCTGTCTACTTATTCATTAATCCCCTTCAGTATTCAGTGCCTCTGGCTCAGATTCCACAGTATGTTCAATCATTCTCTTGCAAATACTCTCCTCTCTTCTATCGCCTGTCCCTAGGAAAAAAAAATCTCATGTTAAGTCCTCTTCTCATATCACCCTCAACAGTCTCACCAAGTAATATGATCCACTCTCATGGCTTTACATACCATCTCTATGCTGACAGCCCACCCCAATGCTCTCTTCTGCATTCTGAACACGTACACAGTTAACTCCTTGCTTGATACCTCTCAATGGATATTGCACAAGCACCTCAAATGCATTATCGCCCAGAACTGAGGAACGTCCTGAGACATGGGACTTTCAGTTTTAAAACCAGGAAAATCCTAGGCACATTGACAGTGTCTGTTACTTTAATCTTCAATACCTAGAACAATCCTCAGCACTTGCTTGTAAATTGAATGATTGAAACGAGGAGCTTCTCCTTCTAGACCACGTGAACATGGTCTCTTCTCTTGAAATATTTGAAGCCCTTCCTGACCTTTCCACCCTGTCTCTACCTTTCAACCCAACTCCACTGTTAGGTTTTCCCTTCTCTGGATTCCCATAATACCGTGTGTAGAACTCTGTTTTAGCACTTATGATATTGCATTGTACTTGTACTTTTGCAGTTATAGATCTATCCTCCCCGCTGGACTTTGAGCTCCTTGCTGATAATGACCATGTGTTTCTAATCTTTCTATTTGTAGTAACTGTTACAGTGCCTGGTACATGATAGACACCAATAAATATATGAGGAAAGAAGGGGGAGAGGAGAAGAGACAGGAAAGGAAGGGAAAAGAAAGGAAAGGAAAGGAAAGGCAAGGCAAGGAAAGGAAAGGAAAGGAAAGGAAAGGAGGAAGGAGAGGAGGAAGGAAAAGAGAGAGGAAGGAGAGGGGTAACAAAGCAGACAGTGACCCTCCGGTTACTTGACACAGTGTATGTAGCCATATATAGCCTACTTGTGCTAATCATGCCTGGTTGTGTGATTCCTCTAGTGAGAAGTGACAAGCAAGGGAGCAGACTAACAGAACGGAAGTTTGGGATGAAAGCTTTCCCAATTCACCCCAAATACTTGCCATCTTCTGTTCTTATACATACAATATTTCCAGATCTGTATAGAAGCATTTTTCTCCGTTCCAACATACTTAACCTTGAAAAAGTAATTTGATGATATGGGCTTGGGAATAGACATTACTTAAATATTAGCTCAGAGCATGCAGCCTTAACGCAAGAGCTCCCATCACCCATCTTGTTCCACATGCCCTCGATGAAATAACAATCTTGAGTACTAATATCAATTTGCCTATTTACTAACTTTGTAACTTATGTCTGAATTACCTGCTTGGGACAAAATTAGTTTTTTTATCTATAAAATGAGGAGGTTGGATTGTGCGTTCTTATCAAACTCTGAAAGTCTATGAATTTCTGGATCTAGTTTGCTTTTGTATGGTTCCCTATATCTGCCTATGCTCTTTCTTATTCATAAGCTAATGTGAGTGCTGTGGGTCTTCCCAGGTATATTAACTAGAATACTCTAGAGATGGAGAGAAGAATGAAAGAAATGGGAAGAATTCTGAGCTGTTTAATATAACTAAGTAAATGGAGACAGTTGATGGATTTTCTTAGGATTCCTCTTTTGAATAATAATCATACAAATTATTCATCAGAGTGCATTGGGTTGGAAAGATTTAGAATCTATTGATTCAAGCACAAGTGTGCTTTTGTAATCCCAGGTACTGTCTCATATGGTTGGGTTATAAAATGTCTGTGGTCTATTTGGCTGCCTAGCTATAGCAGGTGTCATTAACTAGACTCTTCAACTTCTTTGAAATAAAAGGAAAGTGTGGATTTTTTAAATAGTGGCCAAAGAAATTATAAAAAAGGTAGATAGAATTGGTGAGCCTGTGAGGAAAATTACAGAAAAGAGAATAAAGGGAGTGAGAAACTTATCCCCTCTTCTAACCTCCAGAAAGTATCTGTGCCATTTTTCAGAGGTCAGAGCTGTCAGCTGCAGTGTTGATATTTATGAAGCAATGTCTCAGAACTGTATTTTTCATGAATGGAAGAAAATGAAATAATCACACATGCAGTTGCATGCATGCCTGCCCATGCACGTACCTACACACACACTAGACTCATACATTCTAGAACTTCTCCCAGTGAATGTAATATGAGTTAATTTTTATAAATCTTTGCTTGTAAAACTTTAAAATGCTTGTACATTGCTAACTTCACTCTTTTCTTAGATCTAAATAAACATTTTTAAATGGGGAAGATAGAAGATAATGCCATTTCTGTATTTTTATATCTATATCTGACTATAAATGTTGCTCCCAAGTAAGTGACGAGATTACTAATACGTTTCAAGAAAATTATCAAAACCTATTTAATTATATGTCCAGAAAGGCCAATCTACACATGCCACCTTCCCCTTCCCTTTCTCCCACGGTATTTAATGAAGGAGGAGGCATAGAAAGCGTATTGAGAGTAGAGAACTCAAGCAGCAGCTTATAACTTGGCCTGTAACATAAGCCAGTTTCCTAAGCAAGGATCTATGGTAACTACTAGATTATATAGAATTTGAAAGAGTTCTGGTAACCAAGTAAATATGACATTTCCTGTTGCCAGAACAATAGAAAAGATTGGCTAGTGACCTGAAAGAGGACAGGAGATGCAGGAAATTTGTGGAAAATTAATTAGGAGGCTGTTGCAATACAGAGGAAATGATGAGAACCTGAACTAACGCTCTGCAGGGAAGACGGAGAGAAGGTCATGGATGCAAAAGATACGAAGGAAATAATGTCTCTAGGACTTGGTGACTGATTTGATGTGAGGGTTGGGGGAGAGGAAGGCACTCAGGGTGATGCACATACTTTCAGGTTAGGAAGCGTTGGTGAGGACATTCCTGAGATAAGAATTCAGGGCTCAAGATGATGAGTTCAAATGTCTCCATGATAAGTTTAAGGTCTCTAAGGAAATTAAGAGAAAAGGTGTCCCATAGGCTGTTGTATTTATGATGCTAGACTTCAGGACAGAGATCTGAGTTAGAGATGTGTATTTCAATGTCACCAGCATATAGATCGTTGTGGGCTTTAGAGAATAAGAGGACCAAGGACAATCAATGTGATAATAATACATTGTGTGTATTTTCTCAATCTAATAAGTGCCATGATTGTGGGTGAGCTATCCCCAAACACCAGGATCACTTCACATCTTGGGGTATTCTGACTCAGTGTGTTGCTACCATGTTATTTACAAATATAGTCAGTGCATAATAAACACTTATAAACTATGACTTCATGCTTTTTTAAAACCTATTTGATCAACAGAAAATAAAAATGTGGTTTATAGAGATTTCTATGAACTATCAGCATGTTGTCATGAGAAAACTACTGGTCTGGGAATTAGAACATCCAGGCTTTGTTCTAATTTTTGCCATTAACTTGTATGTAATCATGAGAAAATCCATTTCCATCCCTAACCTTCAATCTCTGCAGCTATAAAATTATGGGGTTGAACCCTTCCAGTTGTGATATTTTGTATTGTCTATAACTTTCAAAAGGGAAGTACTGTATATCTCTCACTAGACAGATCAGTTTCAACTAATAGTTTATAACCCTTTAAAAATGTCCGATGTGCAGAACTTTTAACCATCAAAGTTAACTAGTAAAGGAGGATTTATTCTCTGTGCCTAGTAATTTTCTCAGTAAGAGAATTTAATTGTTATGTGGGTTCTAAAATGAAGATAGGCTAGAATCTGCATTATACCTTAGATAGTGATCCCAAAATAGCATGTTTGTATGACTAAAGAGAAGAGAATGCACTGAGAATGGAAAAGAACTAACTACTGCAAAGGTGCTACTTGGAAAATATTTGGGGGAGAACTTCTGGCTCATACACAATTCATTCATTGATGCTCGTTTATTTGTTTGTTTGCTTGGGGAAAAAATAGTCCTGGGGAGGATTTTGTACATCTAATAATAGAGCCAGAAGGCTCGCAACAGTGTTTCTTTAAATATCTTTCTTTAATTTCCTGTCTCTTTAACTGAAAAAGGAACCTAAGTTAGAATCTGTTAATTGTTCATTTCTATCTAAAGACTAAATACACAAGGCTCACGGAAAGAGTGTTTGGTGTATATCTAAGGAATGTTTGTCTTTTAAGTTTAATCATGGTGTAGCCCTAAAATGATTAACTAGTTCAGTTAAAACAGAAAAAACACTGGTCAAAAAACCTCAACCACCAGCAGTTTTTTAAAAAATTAATATTCAATATTTTTGAAAATTTATACATGAGTATGGTTAATATGATGTCAGTAGTATTTTAAATAGTCATTTTTTTAATATTAAAATGGACATTTTCTTGTATTCCAAAAGGAAGAGCTTTTGTTTGACCCAAAGTAAAATATTATTGAATTCCTTAGTGAGATTTAATTCAATTTCACCTAATTTCCACCATGATTTTATGAACAATCTAGAAGCTAGTATAACTTCTAATACATTAAGAAAATAAGAAAATGCATTAAGGAAATAAGATAAACATTTGTGTTTGCTTCATCCAATTAATTTTATTTTTTATATATTTTCATCTTATTTATTTTATTTTTGGCTGTGTTGGGTCTTCGTTGATGCAGGCAGGCTTTCTCTAGTTGCAGCGAGCAGGGGCTACTCTTCATTGTGGTGTGCGGACTTCTCATTGCAGTGGCTTTTCTTGTTGTGGAGCACAGGCTCTAGGCACGCGGGCTTCAGTAGTTGTGGCACGTGGGCTCAGTGGTTGTGGCGCATGGGCTTTGTTGCTCCACGGCATGTGGGATCTTCCTGGACCAGGGCTCGAACCTGTGTCCCCTGCATTAGCAGGTGGATTCTTAACCACTGTGCCACCAGGGAAGCCCTGATTCATCCAATTAATTTTATTAACCTCTAATCTGTTCCTTAAACATAGTGAAGTGGCCCAAGTGATGAACTGGGAGACAAGAGCAAACCAATGAAAAGAAAAACCAGTTCTATGTTTAACATGTTTGTGAGGAAAGTAGTTAAACAATGGTGAGACTGTTTCTTTACTGAAGGACTGTTCAGAGTCCTTATATGCCAATGTGCGTTTTTCAATCTTCAAAGAGAGTTTGCAAATCCAAATTAATTTGGTCATGGAAGGTTTTATCCCTCCTGCCAACATTTCCTGTAACTAATGAGTCATGGAATACATACTGCTGCGCCCTAGCTTCTACAGTTCATCCCCACACTAACTAACAACAGCACATCATGGCAGCCCTCTAAAGTTACTTTTACCGAATTGGCTTCGGCATGATATAAGTCCCAAAGTACAGACCTTTAAAAAAGTCTTATGTGTGGCTGTTTTTTGTAGAGATACCACTCAGAATGCTGTACATGGTTGGGTCTCCTTCGGGGGATTAATGGGAGAAATTCCTCTCAGTTCTCAGCCCCGAGAAATGCTGCCCTGAGCCTTGGTGCCACTTGTTTGTATCCTTTGGATACAGTGGATCAGCTTTCCCCTGAGGCATTAGCTGTTACACTGGTTAGAACCAAGCTTGAGTCTTGCCTTTTACTAATGTGCAGGAAGGACCTCATCCCATTTGTTATGAACTTAACTCATTCGTGACTTCTCTCTTACTACCCTTATTTCCCCAATCACAAAATTCTAGTTTGATTTGCTCTATTCACGTTGTATTTCTTTGTTAAAGCTGTTTTGTGTCCTTTCTGGGTGGAGAGGAAAGGGGCAAAGGGAAGGGAATGAGAAAGGAAGCAGGAGAGAGAGGGAAGGAAGGAAAAATCTACCCTGTGAGACTCACAAGCTTCCTTGTGAGCCTTCTGGATTCCTCCTTCCTATGTGTAACCAAAATCTTAAAGCAAAAATCACCAAGAAGTTTTTGCAAACAGGTAGTTTTCCAGATACTTCTGGCAAATGGAAATTTCTTTCAAGTGTACCAAGGAACATGAAACAGATTAGGCTATATTTAAAGAGAAGTGGGAAGCAAAACTCACTGACTGTAATAAGAGAGAAAAATATAGTTTTGCAACAGGGCAGATCAAAGGTGGATTCTGCAGCAAGGACCCCAAAGAGCGTAAGGTCACAGATGAGCACAGGAGACTGGGAGGGGAGAGCTGACCTGGTTATCAGACAACATAATTTTGGCAGAACAAGAAATTGGAATGCGGCAACTGAGAAAAGTGATGACAGGACAAAGCAGTGTCTCTGAATCAGAGTTCATTGCAATCAGGAGAGCCAAAGAACAAAGGGTTAGTATACGCTACAGTAATAACATTTTATGAGCACCATGCTTCACTAATATATAATTTGGTTTTACCCACACGTACACCTAACTTGTAATTCTACTACTGCTATGTCATTCCCTAACATCACCACCATCTTCTATATTGAAGTGAGTAAAGGGGAGCATTATTCCTTTAAACCGTAACTACCCAGGGTTTCACTGGACTTTGCTTCTATATTGAGCTGAGGCAGAGATACATAAGCTTGGTAAAGTTTAGTTTTAGAAAGAACTTAAACACACAAGCAAGAGACTAAAGAGGTGGGATAAACAGATAGAAAGCTCAACTAAAAGGGAGATAAGTGATCATCTTAAATCAGAATGAGGAAACTGAGGCCCCCCAGAAAAATGACTTGACATTTACTCAGCTTATAAACTGTAGGTCAAAGCAATATAAACAAACAATAAAACAAACATACAAACAAAAGCCCTACAAAATGTAGTTGGATATGAGGAACAGGATAAGATCCAAGTCTTCTAAGGAAGTCCGCAAGGCCTACCCCAGTGAAGCCCTACACTTGGTCCAGCCTCACTGCTAATCCCCATCTCCCTCCCACTTCACATCAATTTCCCTGGGACCCCATCCAGCAGCAGCAGGAGCACATAGGCCCCTTCACGATGGATGCTGTGTGTCACTCTCAAGCCTTGTCTTGACTCACATTATTCATTTCTATGATGTCCCACCTGTTTTTCTTTATCCCTTTGCTAGCTAACTCCTACTCAGTCTTTAAAGCTCAGCCTGAGCTCTGCCTTATTCTGAAAGTCTTCCCCCTGAGCTGCCTCCATCACCAGCCTGGGTAAGGCACCCTCTCTGCATAGTGTCTGAGAACAAAGTCAGATGGCCTGCACTTGAGTACTATCTCTATGCCTTATTGTCCTGTATGATCTTGGTCAAGTCCCTCTTTGCCTCAGTCTCTACACCTGTGAAATGGGAATAATAATGTGTTTATCTCCAAAAGGACACTGTTATATATTAGAAAAAAAAAAAATCTTTTACCTATAAAGTTTCTTAGAATCCTACCCGGTACATAGCTCAGTAAATATTAGCTACTATATGATTACCTCCATTACTGATCTGACCAAACATTTATGAGTTCCTTGAGGATAGAGAGAATGACTTAATCATCTCTATCTCCAATCCCTAGCATGGTACCTGTCACATGGTAGATGCTCAGAAAGCGTTTTATAAATAAATAAATGGACTAGTAAAGGCTACATTTTTTATTGTCATTCAGTTTGCAGAAAAGACTTAGGGTAAGACATATTTGAAAAATGGTGGTAAAATGGAGTAGTTAAGTAGGTCAATTACATTTTAAGGCAGGCAGATCTGGTCTTATACTGGAATATTGATAATTTCTGAGATAATTTTTTCATACAACTAAACCTTTAGCTGTTACTAGAATCCAATTGCTGGGTCTAACAGAACAAGGATGGGAATTTAAACCACTTAGCCATTATATCAGAATGGGCCTGTTGCCTCTTTTAACTTCATGCCTGAGAGTTTTATATAAAATCTCTCTCCTTTTATATCATTGACATAATTATTTTATTGTTAATATTATCAAAAGACAATTTTAATAATAAATATTATTTAATTAATATGTTAATTATATTTTTAATATATTAACTTAGTATTAATATTAAATATTCAAAGGCAACTTGGAAAGGATGTGTTTCAAATGGAACTAGTTAAAATTAAGGGGGAATTTGTTGACCCTCTGTATATATATTCAAGTAAACTCTTACCTACCTCCTCTGCACTGAGGTCTGAATGGACGTTTATTAGAAGGAATGAAAGAAAGTATTATGAGCTGCAATTGTCACTAACTATGCTGGTGAAAGCACAGACAATAAGAATAATCTATGGTTGTGTTTCATCCCCATTTAAAAGGAAAAAATAATAGTCTCTCTATTCTGTTGCAGCTTTGACATTGTCTCATGAATGAAATTTTGTCCTTCCCTGGCTACTGTTTTGTTCATACATATGCAGCCTGGAGCTTTTGTAACCAAATATAGAAAGTGTAGTGACCATGAAGATTAATGCTAGTGGGCAGACTGGAGTATGACAAGACTGGCAAAGAACAAAAGACAACATATCTATTGTGCTCTCTAGTTTGGGAAACACAAAATTATAGCTTATAAGAATCTAGTCCTTGCTAAACTTGGGGTATAAAGAGCACCAAACCTGGAAAACTCTGTAGATCATTGGTTTGATTCCTCTTTGTCAGACAAACAGAGTCAACTTTGAAACAGAGCCTATAGTGATGATGCCATACAGTAGTAGGTGACTGACATCCAAAATAGTAATCCCTGGTCTTCCTCTGTACATTTCTGCTCGCTATCACCTGTCTCTTAAACTTCGCTTGGGAGTTTAGTGATCTTTTCTAGGGTAACCTCCTCCATCTGGTTCTTCTTTGGCAGACGAGAAACAAGACCCTCTGTACCAGGCCCCAGATGACCTTAGAATCCAGTTGGAGATTTGGAAAGAAGAGATTTGCTGGAGGTATCAGCACCAAACCTCTTGCAGTGCCTTTGAATCCCCCAAAGAAGTTTGAATCCATACTCAGAAACCTTGAGGTAGAAAATGATTTTTGATGAGTAAAGACTAGTTTCATGAAAGTTTAGAAATAACGTGAGTCTCCTTTGATTCTCTGGTGCTTTCCCACGTACATCCACCAAGGGGTTTCCCAGTTGTCCCTGCAATAATCAGCCTCTTCCTCACCTGCTTCACCACTACTATTAGGAGTTTCATTATCTTTTCCAAAAATTACTTTAATAGCTTCATTTACTTTGAGTGATGCAGGAATTGCTATTAAACAATTTCTTTCTCTTCAAAATTTGGTTAATTTTAGTACCCACTCCAGAGGGGTGATGTCCAGATTAAATTATGAAATAATCCCTGTAACAATGTTAAACTTGGCACATAATAAGTGTTCAATAAGATACTAGAATTATAATACTCTAATACCTATTTCTGTGTGCTTGATTTCATAAAAATAATACAAGTTTTTGTTTTTTTAGATTTTCATGAAAGACTGATTTTTTTGTTGCTGACACAAAGTCTATTTTTCCCAAACAAAAGTTGAATCATGGTGGAGTAGCCCAGAAGCACAAAAGAAGCACGTGACCCAGTAATTGTGTGGTGAGGAAACTTTTTTCTTTTCTTTTTTTTTTTTTTTTGCGGTACGCGGGCCTCTCACTGTTGTGGCCTCTCTCGTTGCGGAGCACAGGCTCTGGACGCGCAGGCTCAGCGGCCATGGCTCCTGGACCTAGCCACTTCGCAGCATGTGGGATCTTCCCGGACCGGGGCACGAACCTGTGTCCCCTGCATCGGCAGGCGGACTCTCAACCACTGCGCCACCAGGGAAGCCCGAGGAAGCTTTTGAGTAATGACTTCTGGTCATTTTAAGAACTGTACTCATAATGCTTAAATGTTCACAGAGCAATTATCAAGAGACCATTTACTGAAAAGGACATTAGCCCTGGAAAATATTGGAAATTTCATTCATAATATTGTTTCCATTAATGAAGATTGTGTCACTAAAATGCTAAAGGTTTTTATTTCTGATTTCAGAGGTTTAAGTTGGTAACAACCTAAAAAGAATCAGAATGAGCCCCCAGCTGAGTGAGTAACTGAGGACCAGGGTAGCCAGGTCTCATTGGATGACTGGGCTAGGCTGAAATCTTCTCTTACAAACAATGGTATACTTTTGGGAAAGAGGTGGGAGCTCAGAGTGATTGTATAGTTCAAACTGCAAATCAAAGTTTAATTTTTTAGCTTTTCTAATAATTGCTTTACTATGTGAGGTATAACAAGTGGTTTAACCACTCTGAAATTCATTTTCAAAATCGAATGAACTCTGTTTCTAAGTGTATTTCTAAGTGATGTGGGGGAAGTAAGACTGTGATTTCTGAGACTTTCCAAGATGTTTAATTATTTGTCTTATTTTTCAACCTGAACACATGGGTTAGAACTAATTAGAATAAAGATTAGATTGATTGATTTCTCCTGTCCAGTCAACACTGAAATTATGGGATAAACTTTTCAGGAAAAGTTTGCCAGATTTCACTAAATTCAAGATTTTTCCCTAACTTTTTTGTTTTTCTATTACACAGCATAGAGATTTTTTTTCTATATATTTCAAAATGATAAACATGATAACTCTAGTTAGGATATATCACCATACAAAGATAATACTTAGATATTGCTTGTATTCTATACACTGTACATTTCATAACTGGGATTCAATAATTTTGCAACTATTAATTTGTACCTCTTAATGTCCCTCATCTATATCCTTCCTCCCCCACCCTCTCTCCTCTGGTAACAACCTAGTAACATAATGCCCTCTAAGTCCATCCATGTTGTTGCAAATGGCAAGATTTCATTCTTTCTTATGAATAATGTTCCATTGTGTGTGTGTGTGTGTGTATACTACATCATTTTGTTTTTTACATCTTTATTAGAGTATAATTGCTTTACAATGGTGTGTTAGTTTCTGCTTTATAACAAAGTGAATCAGTTATACATATACATATGTTCCCATATCTCTCCGCTTTTGCGTCTCCCTCCCTCCAACCCTCCCTATGCCACCCCTCCAGGAGGTCAAAAAGCACCGAGCTGATCTCCCTGTGATATGCGCTGCTTCCCACCTGCTATCTACCTTACTTTTGGTAGTATATATATGTCCATGCCTCTCTCTTGCTTTGTCACAGCTTATCCTTCCCCATACCCATATCCTCAAGTCCATTCTCTAGTAGGTCTGTGTCTTTATTCCCGTCTTACCCCTAGGTTCTTCATGACATTTTTTAATCTTCTTAAATTCCATATATATGTTAGCATATGGTATTTGTCTTTCTCTTTCTGACTTACTTCACTCTGTATGACAGACTCTAGGTCTATCCACCTCATTACAAATAGCTCAATTTCGTTTCTTTTTATGGCTGAGTAATATTCCATTGTATATATGTGCCACATCTTCTTTATCCATTCATCCGATGATGGGCACTTAGGTTGCTTCCATCTCTGGGCTATTGTAAATAGAGCTGCAATGAACATTGTGGTACATGACTCTTTTTGAATTTTGGTTTTCTCAGGGTATATGCCCAGTAGTGGGATTGCTGGGTCATATGGTAGTTCTATTTGTAGTTTTTTAAGGAACCTCCATACTGTTCTCCATAGTGGCTGAACCAATTCACATTCCCACCAGCAGTGCAAGAGTGTTCCTTTTTCTCCACACCCTCTCCAGCATTTATTGTTTCTAGATTTTTTGATGATGGCCATTCTGACTGGTGTGAGATGATATCTCATTGTAGTTTTGATTTGCATTTCTCTAAGGATTAATGATCTTGAGCATTCTTTCATGTGTTTGTTGACAGTCTGTATATCTTCTTTAGAGAAAATGTCTATTTAGGTCTTCTGCCCATTTTTGGATTGGGTTGTTTGTTTTTTTGTTATTGAGCTGCATGAGCTGCTTGTAAATTTTGGAAATTAATCCTTTGTCAGTTGCTTCATTTGCAAATATTTTCTCCCATTCTGAGGGTTGTCTTTTCGTCTTGTTTATGGTTTCCTTTGCTGTGCAAAAGCTTTGAAGTTTCATTAGGTCCCATTTGTTTATTTTTGTTTTTATTTCCATTTCTCTAGGAGGTGGGTCAAAAAGGATCTTGCTGTGATTTATGTCATAGAGTGTTCTGCCTATGTTTTCCTCTAAGAGTTTGATAGTTTCTGACCTTACATTTAGGTCTGTAATCCATTTTGAGCTTATTTTTGTGTATGGTGTTAGGGAGTGATCTAATCTCATACTTTGACATGAACCTGTCCAGTTTTTCCAGCACCACTTATTGAAGAGGCTGTACTTTCTCCACTGTACATTCCTACCTCCTTTATCAAAGATAAGGTGACCATATGTGCGTGGGTTTATCTCTGGGCTTTCTATCCTGTTCCATTGATCTATATTTCTGTTTTTGTGCCAGTACCATACTGTCTTGATTACTCTAGCTTTGCAGTATAGTCTGAAGTCAGGGAGCCTGATTCCTCCAGCTCCATTTTTCATTCTCAAGTTTGCTTTGGCTATTTGGGGTCTTTTGTGTTTCCATACAAGTTGTGAAATTTTTTGTTCTAGTTCTGTGAAAAATGCCAGTGGTAGTTTGATAGGGATTGCATTGAATCTGTATATTACTTTGGGTAGTAGAGTCATTTTCACAATGTTGATGCTTCCAATCCAAGAACATGGTATATCTCTCCATCTATTTGTATCATCTTTAATTTCTTTCATCAGTGTCTTATAATTTTCTGCATACAGGTCTTTTGTCTCCTTAGGTAAGTTTATTCCTAGATATTTTATTCTTTTTGTTGCGATGGTAAATGGGAGTGTTTTCTTGATTTCACTTCCAAATTTTTCATCATTAGTGTATAGGAATGCCAGAGGTTTCTGTGCATTAATTTTGTATCCTGCAGCATTACCAAATTCATTGATTAGCACTAGTAGTTTTCTGGTAGCATCTTTAGGATTCTCTATGTATAGTATCATGTCATCTGCAAACAGTGACAGCTTTACTTCTTCTTTACCGATTTGGATTCCTTTTATTTCCTTTTCTTCTCTGATTGCTGTGGCTAAAACTTCTAAAACTTGAATAAGAGTGGTGAGAGTGGGCAACCTTGTCTTTTTCCTGATCTTAGTGGAAATGCTTTCAGTTTTTCACCATTGAGTATGATGTTGGCTGTGGGTTTGTCATATATGGCCTTTATTATGTTGAGGAAAGTTCCCTCTATGCCTACTTTCTGCAGGGTTTTTATCATAAATGGGTGTTGAATTTTGTCAAAATCTTCCTCTGCATCTATTGAGATGATCAGATGGTTTTTCTCCTTCAATTTCTTAATATGGTTTATCACATTGATTGATTTGCATATATTGAAGAATCCTTGCATTCCTGGAATAAATCCCACTTGATCATGGTGTATGATCCTTTTAATGTGCTGTTGGATTCTGTTTGCTAGTATTTTGTTAAGGATTTTTGCATCTATGTTCATCAGTGATATTGGCCTGTAGTTTTCTTTCTTTCTGACATCCTTGTCTGGTTTTGGTATCAAGGTGATGGTGGCCTCGTAGAATGAATTTCGGAGTGTTCCTCCCTCTGCTATATTTTGGAAGAGTTTGAGAAGGGTAGCTGTTAGCTCTTCTCTAAATGTTTGATAGAATTCGCCTGTGAAGCCATCTGGTCCTGGGCTTCTGTTTGTTGGAAGATTTTTAATCACAGTTTCAATTTCAGTGCTTGTGATTAGTCTGTTCGTATTTTCTATTTCTTCCTGATTCAGTCTTCGCAGGTTGTGCATTTCTAAGAATTTGTCCATTTCTTCCAGGTTGTCCATTTTATTGGCATAGAGTTGCTTGTAGTAATCTCTCATGATCTTTTGTATTTCTGCAGTGTCAGTTGTTACTTCTCCTTTTTCATTTCTAATTCTATTGATTTGAGTCTTCTCCCTTTTTTTTTTGATGAGTCTGGCTAATGGTTCATCTATTTTGTTTATCTTCTCAAAGAACCAGCTTTTAGTTTTATTGATCTTTGCTATCATTTCCTTCATTTCTTTTTCATTTATTTCTGATCTGACCTTTATGATTTCTTTCTTTCTGCTAACTTTGGGTTTTTTTTTTTGTTGTTGTTCTTTCTCTAATTGCTTTAGGTGCAAGGTTAGCTTGTTTATTCGAGATGTTTCCTGTTTCTTAAGGTGGGCTTGTATTGCTATAAACTTCCCTCTTAGAACTGCTTTTGCTGTATCCCATAGGTTTTGGGTCATCGTGTCTCCATTGTCATTTGTTTCTATATATTTTTTGATTTCCTCTTTGATTTCTTCAGTGATCACTTGGTTATTAAGTAGTTTATTCTTTAGCCTCCATGTGTTTGTATTTTTTACAGATCTTTTCCTGTAATTGATATCTAGTCTCATAGCGTTGTGGTCAGAAAAGATACTTGATACAATTTCAATTTTCTTAAATTTACCAGGACTTCATTTGTGGCCCAAGATATGATCTATCCTGGAGAATGTTCCATGAGCACTTGAGAAAAATGTGTATTCTGTTGTTTTTGGATGGAGTGTCCTATAAATATAAATTAAGTCCATCTTGTTTAATGTATCATTTAAAGCTTGTGTTTCCTTATTTATTTTCATTTTGGATGATCTGTCCATTGGTGAAAGTGGGTGTTAAAGTCCCCATTCCCCTATGAATGTGTTACTGTCGATTTCCCCTTTTATGGCTGTTAGTATTTCCCTTATGTATTGAGGTGCTCCTGTGTTGGGTGCATAAATATTTACAATTGTTATATCTTCTTCTTGGATTGATCCCTTGAACATTATGTACTGTCCTTCTTTGTCTCTTGTAATAGTCTTTAAAGTCTATTTTGTCTGATATGAGAATTGCTACTCCAGCTTTCTTTGGGTTTCCATTTACATGGAATATCTTTTTCCATTCCCTTACTTTCATTCTGTATGTGTCTCTAGGTCTGAAGTGGGTCTCTTGTAGACAGCATATATATGGGTCTTGTTTTTGTATCCATTCAGCCAATCTGTGTCTTTAAGTGGGAGCATTTAGTCCATTTATATTTAAGGTAATTATCAATATGTATGTTCCTGTTCCCATTTTCTAAATTGTTTTGGGTTCATTATTGTAGGTCTTTTCTTTCTCTTGTGTTTCTTGCCTAGAGAAGTTCTTTTGGCATTTGTTGTAAAGCTGGTTTGGTGGTGCTGAACTCTCTCAACTTTTGCTTCTCTGTAAATGTTTTAATTTCTCCATCAAATCTGAACGAGATCCTTGCTGGGTAGAGTAATCTTGGTTGCAGGTTTTTCTCCTTCATCATTTTAAATATGTCCTGCAACTCCCTTCTGGCTTGCAGAGTTTCTGCTGAAAGATCAGCTGTTAACCTTATGGAGATTCCCTTGTGTGTTATTTGTTGTTTTTCCCTTGCTGCTTTTAATATGTTTTCTTCATATTTAATTTTTGACAGGTTAATTAATATGTGTCTTGGTGTATTTTACCTTGGATTTGTCCTGTATGGGACTCTCTGTGCTTCCTGGACTTGATTAACTATTTTCTTTCCCATATTAGGGAAGTTTTCAACTATAATCTCTTCAAATATTTTCTCAGTCCCTTTCTTTTTCTCTTCTTCTTTTGGTAGCCCTATAATTTGAATGTTGGTGTGTTTAATGTTGTCCCAGAGGTTTCTGAGACTGTCCTCAGTTCTTTTCATTCTTTTTTCTTTATTCTGCTCTGCAGTAGTTATTTCTACCATTTTATTTTCCAGGTCACTTATCCGTTCTTCTGCCTCAGTTATTCTGCGATTGATCCCATCTAGAGTATTTTTAATTTCATTTATTGTGTTGTTCATCATTGCTTGTTTCATCTTTAGTTCTTCTAGGTCCTTGTTAAATGTTTCTTGCATGTTGTCTATTCTATTTCCAAGATTTTGGATCATCTTTACTATCAATATTCTGAATTCTTTTTCAGGTAGACTACCTATTTCCTCTTTATTTGTTAGGTCTGGTGGGTTTTTTATCTTGCTCCTTCATCTGCTGTGTGTTTTTCTGTCTTATCATTTTGTTTATCTTACTGTGTTTGGGGTGTCCTTTTTGCAGGCTGCTGGTTTGTAGTTTCCATTGTGTTTGGTGTCCGTCCCCAGTGGCTAAGGTTGGTTCAGTGGGTTGTGTATGCTTCCTGGTGGAGGAGACTAGTGCCTGTGTTCCGGTGGATGAGGCTGGATCTTGTTTTTCTGGTGGACAGGTCCACGTCTGGTGGTGTGTTTTGGGGTGTCTGTGGACTTATTATGATTTTAGCAGCCTCTCTGCTAATGGGTGGGGTTGTGTTCCTGTTTTGCTAGTTGTTTGGCATAGGGTGTCCAGCACTGTAACTTGCTGGTTGTTGAGTGAAGCTGGGTGCTGGTGTTGAGATGGAGAACTCTGGGAGATTTTCGCTGTTTGATATTACGTGGAGCTGTGAGGTCTCTTGTGGACCAGTGTCCTGAAGTTGGCTCTCCCACCTCAGAGGCACAGCACTGATTCCTGGCTGGAGCACCAAGAGCCTTTCATCCACACGCCTCATAATAAAAGGGAGAAAAAGTGGAAAGAAAGTATTAGTAGAAGTAGAAAGAAAGGAGGGAGGGAGGGAGGGATGGAGGGAGGATGGAAGGAAGGAAGGAAGGAAGGAAGGAAAAAAGAAAGAAAGAAGATAAAGTAAAATAAAGTAAAATAAAATATAATAAAGTCATTAAAATAAAAAATAATAATTAAAAAAAACGGACAGGTAGACCCTAGGACAAATGGTGGAAGCAAAGCTATACAGACAAAATCTCACACAGAAGCATACACATACACACTCACAAAAAGAGGAAAAGAGGAAAAAAATCATGAATCTTGCTCTCAAAGTCCACCTCCTCAATTTGGGATGGTTCATTGTCTATTCATGTATTCCACAGATGCAGGGTACATCAAGTTGATTGTGGAGCTTTAATCCGCTGCTTCTGAGGCTGCTGGGAGAGATTTCCCTTTCTCTTCTTTGTTCTCACAGCTTCCAGGGGCTCAGCTTTGGATTTGGCCCCGCCTCTGCGTGTAGGTCGCCGGAGGGCATCTGTTCTCCACTCAGACAGGACGGGGTCAAAGGAGCCGCTAATTCGGGGGGCTCTGGCTCACTCAGGCCGGGGGGAGGGAGGGGCATGGATGCGGGGCGAGCCTGTGGCGGCAGAGGCCGGCGTGACGTTGCACCAGCCTGAGGCGCGCGTGCGTTCTCCCGGGGAAGTTGTTCCTGGATCCTGGGACCCTGGCAGTGGCGGACTGCACAGGCTCCCCAGAAGGGGGATGTGGATAGTGAAGTGTGCTTGCACACAGGCTTCTTGGTGGCGGCAGCAGCAGCCTTAGCGTGTCATGCACATCTCTGGGGTCCGCGCTTTTAGCCGCGGCTCGCGCCCGTCTCTGGAGCTCCTTTTAGCAGCCCTCTTAATCCCCTCTCCTCGCGCACCAGGAAACAAAGAGGGAAGAAAAAGTCTCTTGCCCTTTCAGCAGGTCCAGACTTGGACTCCCTCCCAGCTAACCGTGGTGCACTAACCCCCTGCAGGCTGTGCTCTCGCTGCCAACCTGCACTCTGACCAGAGCCCAAGCCTCAGCTCCCAGCCCCGCCCGCCCCGGCGGGTGAGCAGACAAGCCTCTTGGGCTGGTGAGTGCCGGCCAGCACCGAGCCTCTGTGCGGGAATCTCTCCTATTTGCCCTCCGCACCCCTGTTGCTGTGCTCTCCTCTGCGGCTCCGAAGCTTCACCCTCCGCCACCCGCAGTCTCCGCCCGCGAAGGGGCTTCCTATTTTGTGGAAACCTTTCCTCCTTCACGGCTCCCTCCCACTGGTGCAGGTCCCATCCCTATCCTTTTGTCTCTGTTTATTCTTTTTTCTTTTGCCCTACCCAGGTACGTGGGGAGTTTCTTGCCTTTTGGGAGGTCTGAGGTCTTCTGCCCGCGTTCAGTAGGTGTTCTGTAGGAATTGTTCCATGTGTAGATGTATTTCTGGTGTATCAGTGGGGAGGAAGTTGATCTCCGCATCTTACTCTTCCAGCATCCTCCCCTCGTCTCAGAGCATTCTACCACATCTTCTTTATCCATTCATATATTGATGGACATTTGGATTGCTTCTGTATCTTGGTTATTGTAAATAATGCTGCAATGAACATAGGGGGATATATTTATATATATGTAAGAGTGGAATTGCTGGATCACATAGTTGTTCTATTTTTAATTTTTTGAGGAATCTCCTTACTATTTTCCTTAGTAGCTGCACCAGTTTACATTCCACCAATAGTGCACATGGGTTCGCTTTTCTCCACATCCTCACCAACACTTGTTATTTGTTGTCTTTTGAATAATAGCCATTCTGATAGGTGTGAGGTGATATGTCATTGTGGTTTTGACTTTCATTTCCCTGATGATTACTGATGTTGAGCATCTTTTCATGTGCCTTTTGGCCATGTGTACGTCTTCTTTGGAAAAATGGCTATTCAGATCCTCTGGCCATTTTTTAATCACTTTGTTTGTTTGTTTGATGTTCTATGTTATGAGCTCTTTGTATATTTTAGATATTAACCCCTTTATTGGATATACTATTTGCAAATATCTTCTCCCATTCAGTAGGTGGCATTTTCATTTTTTTGATATTTTCCTTCACTGTGAAAAAGCTTTTTAGATTGATATAGTCCAATTTGTTTGTTTTTGCTTTTACTTCCCTTGCCCGAGGAGACATATCCAAAAAAGTATTACTGTGACTGATGTCAAAGAGAGTACTGCCTATGTTTTCTTCTAGTTTTATGGTTTCAGGCCTTACAATTAAGTCTTTAATCCATTTTAAGTTTATTTTTGCATATGGTGTGAGACAGTGTCCAGTTTGGTTCTTTTGTATGTAGCTGTCCAGTTTTACCAGCATTATTTATTGAAGAGGCTGTCTTTTCCCCATTTTATATTCTTGCCTCCTTTGTTGTAGATTAATTGCCCATATAAGTGTGGGTTCATTTCTGGGCTCTCTATTCTGTTCCATTGATCTAGGTATCTGTTTTTGTGCCAGTACCATACTGTGTTGATTACTGTAGCTTTGTAGTATAGTTTGAAATCAGGGAGCATGATACCTCCAGCTTCATTTTTCTTTCTTAAGATTGTTTTGAGGTTTTTTGTGTTTCCATACAAATTTTAGAATTATTTGTTCTATTTCTGTGAAAAATGGCATTGGTATTTTGATACAGATTGCATTTTTTTACCTATGTTTTTTAGGATGAGTTTGGCCTGTTCCTGAGTGTCAGATGGTATTCAGTTTTGTTAGTTTCTCTTATTCCCAGGTGATCCTGGTCTTTCATTGTTTGGAGCATTCATTTAAATTAGCTCCAGTTGGTCAGCAGCTCTCACTTCAGTTGAGCTGAAGGCCAACATGACTAGATGCTTTTGCTCCAGTCTTTCTTCCACCAAAGGGCAAGGGATATTTTTCCACCTTTGAAAATCAATAGGAGAGTTGCAGACTAAGAGCTCTATGCCAAGAGAGCTGATGCATGAACGACCAAAATAATGGAGCCAGAAGAAAGGTTGGTTCATTTTTGTTGTAATACACAGTTACTTACAGCTGTGCCTATTGAGGAGATCAAGACAGAGCAGAGAATTTAATAGGCCTGCCAACAAAATAGGTAAATAGAAACCAGTAAAAAAAACAGTCAATATCATCTGATAAAGAAGAAAGCATTTGAGGAAAGAAAGCCCACGTGGAGTGACTCAGAAGCTTCAAAAGGTTGACAGCTGCTAAGAACACCAGTGAGGCTCTCAGTAGTTTTCCATAGAGGTGTGCGGGCAGCTTCCACCTATTGACATGATCTGAGCTTGTCTTGTATTTCCTTTTACTAAAAACTGGACACTATTTTTCCAGATGCTACAGTCTAAATATCAAGTTAGTCTCAAACTCTAGAAGAATGTTTTTAGGAGACTGGATGGAACCTATTTAGAAGAGGCTTTTTAAAGTCTTTCATTAATTTTCTGAGTTTATTGCTTAGAACTTAAGTCCTAGAGATTGATTTAAGAACTGCAAACAAATCTTGATTTTTTTCTCAGTAGGTTTGTTTTTCATAGTGGCATGTATACAGCAATTCTGTAGCTGCTTTTTGTGTATTATTATACTGAGCAACTGAGAAGAAAGGAGATACAAACAAAGGAGAGCATTGTGGGGTTGGAATGAAATTGGAGGTATCAGTATAAACTCATTAGTTCTGATATATGTAGTGGCTTGACTTCAAAGATGGCTAAACAGAGATTTCGGGTGATTTACTACTGAAGCATAACCTAGCCTATTCTAACTGACTCACAAGCATTATATTAAAAAATAATAAAGTACTTAATAGCTAATAATGAGAAACCACTATCACTTTTCTAGCTCCTTCCCTCTCTCAGGAACAATCCATTTTTAAAGCTTTTAATTATTTCTTCTGATAGCCATCACTAAATTGTATTTTTATACTGCTGTTTTTTGATTTATCAATTTCAGACACTATTTATTTCCTGCTGTAACAGACAATAATTTAGTTCTCTTTCACTCCCATCTCATTATCTACCTTCCCACAGTAGTTGTAAAATAATCATTTTTTTGGCATTCAAATGTTATCTATTATCATTTTTTTTCTAGATCTCAGGTCTTCCTCTTGATTTATTCTTTCAAGAAGCTTCCTGAAAGAAAGAAAGATTTCATGGAGATGTTTTCTGACCCCTTGCATGTCTTAAAATATTTTTTCTACCCTCCAACTTTGATTGATATTTTGGCTGAGAATAGAATTCTGGATGAAAACTATTCCTTCAAAAAATTAAAAGAACAGCTCTACCATCTCTGGCATGCTGTGGACAAGTCACCGAGTATGTCATTGAAAAGTCCAGTGTTTTTCTGATTCTCCTGTGTTTGTAGATGATGTGTTCAAGATGTTTTTCCCTCTCAGAGCTTTTAGAAAATTCTCTTTTGTAAAATTTTACACAATGTTCTTTGTGTCATTTTTTGTCATTCAATGAGCTAGGCACTTATTTGGGCCTTCTCTTCCCTTGTGTGTGAGATTGTGTGTGTGTGTGTGTGTGTGTGTGTGTGTGTAACTCCCCCTATTAGCCTCATGTAAACTCACTAGGATAGACTCTTTTGTCTTTTCTTACACATATTTCATCTTTTTTCTTTCTGTGTGTTATTTTGACTTTGTATTTTTGTTGTATTTCCAAGAAGATTTCTTTGAATAAATTTTTCAACTTTTTTTTTGAAATTTTTATTTTGACAAACATATTTTTAATGTCTATTAGCTTTTGATGACTGTCAACATCTCGCTTCTCTTCCTCTTTCCACAACTTTTCTTGTCAAGGCTACAGAGTCAGTTCCTGTCCCCACTGGGTCATCCAAAGTTTCTGCCCATTCAGTGCTCCAAACTGGTCACTTATTATCTTATTTTTCTTATTGTGTTATAATCTTAATTATGTGAAAATTGCCTGGCACTTTTCTTTTACCTCCATATTTAAATCCATAATATCCATTGGAATATCTTTAGACTATATGAAGTGTATTTGAGAAATTCTTAATTTTGTTGTTGGTAGTTAACTTTTTCTGAAAGTGGAGGAAGCTGTGGGAATACATTTTTCTAATCCTCAATTTCAAAAATAAATCCGCTCATGAAGTGTCAATGCAAGACTTGTGATAAAATGTAATCTCTAAATTTGGGAAACCCAAGGAGGAAAATCTAGTCACAATCACACATGCTTCCTAAAATTTAGGAAGTTAAATATCAAAAAGTCCAAAGAAAAAGTCAGATGTAGATTTATTTTAAAGGGGAAATAATGGCTCAGAAGAGCAGAGAGATTAATGTACACTTAACACCTTTGAATAACAAGAAAGGGCTTATTAATATGGTTACAAAAGGATCTGTCCAGATGGCCTAGAGAAAACATGGAAGGAAGAACCAATATATCATAGTGGCATACAGACTGAAATAAAATTGTTCATTTTTGTCCAGCTTTACTGCATACCAGATGCCTGACTTTGTTGAAATACTTAACTTCTTACCTGTAAAATGGGTTAATGATACATGCCTCATAGAATATTGTGAATTTCAAATAAGATAATGTTTATAAAATGCTCAATAAATGTTAGATTAAATCGTGACATATGGTTAAGATGAATACAAAGTATGAAACAAGCCTTCTATAAGAATAGTCTAACAAAGGTTAAAGCTAAGAATGAACCAAGGCTTGAAAAAATATCAAGAACAAATTAAGAAACATTTTTTTGAGATAAGTGCAGCCCCAGGAAGATAAAGAATAGGCCTGGTGATTAGGATGAATAGCATCATGTTAATAAATGACAAAGTGAAAATGTTCCGGCATTTTCTCTGCTCTGTCAAGGAGATAATTGTCATATTGGGAAGAAAATTTTTTTAATTATTCAATGAAATTAAACCAGAAATTAGGGTAGAAAATTGTAAGAGAGAGCCAGTTTTTTATTCTGAATGAGCTTAGATCTCTTGGATGAATCTCTTGCAAGGTACAGTGAAAAATTCCAGCTTAACCATTGAACTATTGTCCACAATCTTTAAGGAAATGTTGACCTCATAAAAGGTATTCAAAGACAGGAAAGAGGTTACTATTTTTCCAAACTTGAAAAACAAAAAAGGTAAATGTTGTAAACTGTAATCTGGTGATCTTGACATACATCTCTCACACAAAGCTCTGGAACAAATATGATTTGGGCACTGCTTAGAGAATAAAGACTCATTACTGTTAATAAGGGATTAACTAAGAAAATATCCTCCATTTTTGGTGAGGGCTTTAGCAAGGTGTCTGGCAAAGTATATTGTTTTACTTAAAACAAACAAAATATATTGTTTTACTTAAAACAAACAAAAGACTGACTAATGAATAAATCTAATTTGATTGATGTTTTATAACGGTATAGGCCCAGTATTCTATCCGAGACGAGTTGTGTGTGCGTGTGTATAAATGTTTTTGGTCAGTGACTTCAGTGAGGACATGCAGGACAAATTGGGAAATTTATTAAACCAGTAATTATTGAGATAGCATGAAGGTAGAAGGAAAGAAAATGTTAGAGAAATTGATTTTAAGGTTATGATAGACAGATATAATAAGACAAAATTTAATGAGGTGAATAAATATTTATGACATATAATATATAAATGAATATGAAATCAAAATATAAAATAAAGCTCATTTCTACATTTTATATAATATGATTATATAATACATAAATGCTATATAAATGTTACAGATTCATATAGTAATAAAAAATAAATATATAAATTAAAAATCCATCCCATCAATAATCACAATTTCAGGACAGATGGTCATGGCTGAGTAGTTCACCTGTGAAAATCAATTTGGTGCTTTAGTTGCCATCAAAAATTAAATACAGTCAATAATAGAATGGGGCTGAGCCAACAAGTCATATAGTCTAAGCTACACACATTTTATAGAGTCCAGAACAAAGGAAGGGATTTTTTTTTTCTCCACAATTGTGTACATATTAGAAGATCATCGAATTTCTACATACATTTCAGGGAGACACTACAGGGGTGTTTGACAAATTTTAATATTAAGAAGACAGAGGAAGAGAAAATGTAACTATTTGGTATGAAGAAGAAAGGTCTTTGAAAAAAGAAACCATATGCTGGAGAGACTTTGTTGAAGATCACTGGATTTGTAGATGCAGATGATTAGACATATTCCTTTGTAGCTCAATAGTACAGAATGGGCATAATAAGTGGAAAATCATATCCACGCATATAGTCTATGAATCTATCTACTTCAAAAGGTCTGGAGGAGAGGAAGATACGAAAGTTTATGCTAATGACAACACAGTGCCTGAGACCCTCAAACCACTCAATACACAGCATTCACTTGTCTGTTAGAGACTCTGGCTGAGAAGAACAGTTAATAAAGTTATCTTTCATTAAGAAAAGCTGTTCTCATTTTTATTATTCCTGGATTTACCTCTGGGAGCTATTCTAGACACTTTAAAACTAAATACTTGACAAGCCAGCCCTAAGCAAATGTACCATGCTTATTTATGTAACCTAATAATGTGACATTGGTGAGTATGTATTTCAGAGAGGAAACATAGTTAATGAATGATTATAATAGCTTAACTTTACTGAAATAATTGCCTTGCATTAAAGTGGTTCCTGAGTCATTAGGTCTCAAGGATATTTATTTGATCATGTTTTCTTGTAGTATTCAAGACTACCTGTGACTCTGTCCCCAGTTAAGGAAATGAACTACATATTTATGAAAATATTCAATCATCCAAGTTTATGGTAAGTCTGATATCTTAACAATAAGCAAACTTTAAAAGACATTATCTTTCAATAGTATGATTTATCATCATCATCATTAAAGGAAAGAGAAAATAATTAGAAATGGCCAGAACTTTTATCATAATGAATATCCAGAATTAATACAAGTTCCAACTTCAAATTAATTCTGTGAAAATCTATGGGATGTTGTAAGAGTACATAAATGCTTTTCTCTACTCTGCTCTTTTTCTCCTTTATCTCTACATCCTTCCTCCTCTTGTTTTCTCTCTTTCAATTTATTCATTCATCCTCGTCCCCCACATTGATTTTTCTCTCCACCATTCCTTATGGAAAAGTCAAAGAAAAGCCATAGTTTATACATGAATATCTACATGTGGCCTAATAAGAAATATATTTGGTGTTTGTCCCCAGTCTGGCACCGATTTCCTAAAATGCTTGGAATTTCCTGAGTGATAGAAGTACATTTTGTTATTCATAACAAGCCCCTTTCAATCACACCTGAGTTTATAATAAGATGTCTTACAGTGGGGACCCTAGATAATTTCAGGATGGGACTGGTCACTACCAAGAGATGACAGGGTTGGAATTTTTAGCCCCATCCATCTGCCTCCTGGGAAGGAAGGGTTTTCTGGAGATCGAGTTCTACTAAAACTCTTGAACAAGATTCACGGAACTTCCAGGTTGGTGCACAGATGGAGGCTGTGAGAGGGTGGTGCTCCTGGAGAGGGCACGGAAGCTCTGTGCCCTGCTCCCACCTTGCCCTATACGTCTCTTCCATTTGGCTGTTCCTGAATTATATCCCTTTTAATAAATTGGTAAACGTAAGTGAAGTGTTTTACTGAGTTCTGTGAGCCATTCTAGCAAATTACCAAACCTGAAGAGGGAGTTCTGAGAACCTACAGTCAATCAGAAGTCTGAGTGGCTCCGAACTAGCAACTGGTATCTAAAGGGGGAGCAGCCTTGTGGGACTGAGCCCCTAATCTGCGTAATCTGATGCTAACTCCAGGTAGAGAGTGTCAGACCTGAATTGAATTGTTGGACACCCAGCTGGTGTTGGAGAATTGAAGAATTGTTTGGTGTTAGAGAACACCACTCTACAAATGCTTCAAAATTAATGCCTGATTAGATAACTGCCTGTGATAATTAGGTCATTGCTTATTAATAAATTATTCAAGGGTCATTTATTATATTTGCACTTTGTATTCAAGAGCTGAATTTTGCTCACTTTTTAAATGACTTAAAAGTAGAATAGGTGGGAATTTCTGATGTAACCTTCTTTCTTAAAGGCCACTGAATTTGTAAATGCCAAGCAGTATGAAGACATTTTATGCAAAGTTTATTAGAATAGGTTATGTTTAATACACATGCAATATCTAATTATTATTGCACTAGCTGAGAGAATCTTCTCAAATTACATGACCCATTGCTTAACTTGGGAGCAGCACCAGATAGCCAAACATATGCCTTAGATAAAAACGAATGAATTATTAGGTCAGGGTGCTTGTTTTTTTTTAAAGAAAAAAACATATTAAAATAAAATTTGTAAAACACTTCTATTGGGATGAGATTTGCACTATGGACAATTTCCTTTCATTCCCAAACTATTTACAAAGGTATCTTTTTATAAAATAATGTGAAATAGGGCCTCCCTGGTAGCGCAGTTGTTGAGAGTCCGCCTGCCGTTGCAGGGGACGCGGGTTCATGCTCTGGTCTGTGCTCCGGTCCGGGAAGATCCCACATGCCGCGGAGCGGCTGGGCCCGTGAGCCATGGCCACTGAGCCTGCGCGTCCGGAGCCTGTGCTCCGCAACAGGAGAGGCCACAACAGTGAGAGGCCCGCGTACCAAAAATAATAATAATAATAAAATAATAATGTGAAATATGTTTTCAATGGTTGAAATAACTCAAATGCCTTTAAAAACTAGCTAAATAACAGGCTAGATCTAGGCTAGTGAGTAGTTGTGAAAACTATGAAATAGTACATTTCAAACTAAAATCATTCATAATCAATCTATTTAAAAATCATGAGTAGGCGGCTTCCCTGGTGGTGCAGTGGTTGAGAGTCCGCCTGCCGATGCAGGGGACACGGGTTTGTGCCCCGGTCCGGGAAGATCCCACATGCCGCGGAGTGGCTGGGCCCGTGAGACGTGGCCGCTGAGCCTACGCGTCCAGAGCCTGTGCTCCGCAACAGGAGAGGCCACAACAGTGAGAGGCCCGCATACCGAAAAAAAGAAAAAAAGATGAGTAGGCAAATAAATGCAAGTTTAACAATATTATAAAAGATAAAGTTCTATTTACGAAAACAACAAAAGAGCTGAAATCATTAAGAACAAACAATAAGAAAATGGTAAAGGTGTATGAAGATTTCAATTATAAACCCCCAGTCTACAAAAATAACACAAACAAATCTTGATCTCTTGGCACTGGGTTTGTTTTTCATGGTATATGTATAGCAGTCCTGAAACTATTTTGAGCATGTGGTTAGATTGAACAACTGAGAAGAAGGGAGATACAATGGAGATCATTGTGGAGTTGGGATGAAATTGGAGGTACCAGTATAAACTCATCATTTCTAAAATAAATAGTAGCTTGTCTCTAAAGATGGCTACTATCAACATCTTCCCTACCTGTACATGCACACCAGACTGCCATAGAGAGGTGGTATCTATTTCTCCACCTGCTTCAATCTGGGATTGTCTGTGTCTACTTACACCAATAGAATATGCAGGAAAGGACACTGTACCAGTTCCAGGCTTTGCCTGTAAAAGGATTGCAGTTTCAGCTTCCTCCTCTCACCCTTGTCACGCTTCTTCTCAGAACCCAGCCATTGTGCTATGGAAGCCCAAGCCTCGTGCAGAGGCCACTTAGAGATGCTCCAGCTGACACCCTCAGCTGAGCTTTCAGCTGACAGCCAGCACCAGCTGCCAGCCCTGTGAGTGAGCCGTCTTGGATGTCATTCCAGTCGAGCCTTGACAACTCCAGTCCCAGGCACCATTTAACTACGACTGTGTGAGAAAGCCCAAACAAGCACTTCCTAGTTGAGGCCAACCAACACAAGATTTGTGAGAGAGAATAATAAATTGTTGTTTCAAGTCATTACATTTTGGGGTCACTTGTTATAGAGCAACAGAGCCAAAAACTGCTGAAAGACCATGGAAGTAATATGTCTCAGAAACAACGATCTCAGTGCCAGGTCGGTGTCCAGATTTTTCTAATCATCATTTCCCACCAAAAGAAATCAGTTTTTGTTTGTTTATTTTAAAAATGGCTGATTCTGGGGCTGAGGCAGGGAAAGTACAAGATGAATACAGAACATATTGTGCCAGAAAATAAAGGAGTGCTAATTAATTAATTAATTAATTAATTGACTAATAAGTCAAAGGACACTAGTAGACAGTTTGAAGGAGACAGATCTGGGAAAATTTCAGAATCAAAATAAATGAAAACAGTAATGGATTGAAACAAAATTGAATAAAAAAGAATCCATGGGTTCACACTGATAAGAAAGAGAGAGGGAAGAGGAGGAAAGGAGGAAAGAAAAGAAAGAAAAAGAGGAAAAGAAAGTCAACTTCTTCCTTACAGTACACTGCTGACTAGTATAGAGAAGGAATGATGGAATTAGAAAATCATGACTTTACAACTATCATAAGAAAAAATGATTTTAGGCAAGAATCATTAATGGATGCTAAATTAAGGTGGGGAAGGGAGTTGGTTAAGGAGCAGGATGCTTACATAGTCTCAAAGCATCTCCCACAAATTGCTTAATTACAAAAGAGAAAACAGTATCACAATACAGTGGAGAAAATCTTGACCAGGTGATTAAAATTAATATCACCTGGGTGTGGATGAGCATCTTGCACCACCAGATATGGTTCCCTGAGAAAGACACATCTGTTATGTTATAGTCCAGCCAAAAATGCATAACCTAAATCCAGTCATGAGGAAACTGGAAAAACCCAAACTGAGCAACATTCTGTAAATTAACTGACCTGAATTCTTCAAATATGTTGTTGATGTCATAAAAAACAAATAAGCAAACCCAAGAAAATGCTGAAGAACCATTCCGGATTGAGGAAACTAAACAGATAAAATAACTAAATACAAAATGTGATCTTAGACCAGATTCCATACTGGGGGGAATTGCTTTAGGGAACATCACAGGAACAAGTGGATAAAGTGGAATATGGAAAGTAGATAAAAGAAATATATCAATGTTAAATTTTATAATTGTACTGGAGTTATGGAAGTTATCATTGTACCCGAGTTATCATTGCTCTTAGGAAATACACATTGAAGTGTTAAGGTGTAAAAGGAAAGATATATGCAATCTACTCTTAAATAGTTTTCTTAAACTGTCTGGGAAAAAAAAAACAACAACTGTGGGGTGTATGTGTGTGTGGAGAGAGAGAGAGAGAGAGAGAGACAAAGAGAGAAAGAAAGAGAATGATAAAGCAAATGAGGTGGTGAGTTTAGGTAAAGCATATATAGATGTCCTTTGTTCACATTTTCAAAATTAAACATTTCTCAAAGTTTAAAAATTATAAAACAAAGTCTATGGGGGAAAAACAAAGACAAAAGAATCTATAAGTCAAATTCTATGCATGAGCTGCCAGTTTGTGGCCTCTGATTTAAAATATCATTGACTTACCTGAAATAGTTAAGGAAATAGTTCAAACAAACAAACAAACCAAAACCCATCTAATTGCAGTGAAACTGAAATCAATGAAAATAAAAGGCTTTTAAGCCTTCCAGGTCAAGGCTGATTCTTCGCAATGCCTGTGTGTGTTTTCTTCCCAAAAGTTACTTTTAAAAAGATGGAGGGGGCAAGTTTCAAAAAAGCCAATATTGTGAGAATTTTAACTAAGAGTCAAAGACTTGAGGATTGTCCAGGGCCCCAAGAGTCAGATTATCTGCCTGCCCAGCTCCTTCTTCTTATCAAAGAACAAAAGCAATGTTCTTGCTGGCAGTTTGGAGACTAAGAAGTTATACCATGTGACTGTTTTCCAGATAACAAGCATTCACTTTAAATGCTCTCTTAAAAATAAAGATTTTTAAAAAAAATACTTCCTGTCATTAGGGTCCACTTTTACATATCTTCTGTTCATCGTGCTTCAGTTAACGTTATTTGGGTTTTATCCATCGGTGCCATGAACACAGGATTTATGTTCAATTTGCTGCTAGAATACTGTTAAAAGGCAAGAATGTCCTTAGTTAAAGAAAAAATATGTGGGCTTCAAGAGAGAAATGCAGATGGATTATCCAGACCTGTTGGTGGCTTATCTTCCACCAACACTCTATGTAAATCTTGGCAAATGATTTCTAGTCACTGGACACTAGTTCATCTGTAGAAAGACTGAATCAAATTATATCACCTCCAAGATCCTCCCAGATCTAATAATCTCCGTCATCTAATTCTGAAGTTAATCTGTTACATCCTCTGCTTGAGACTGGAGAAGATGTAGTCATTCATACCAGTCATCCGCATGTTTTTAACTGTGCTCTCTATGAAAAAGGTTAATTATGGATGTATATTAATCCACATAAGATATCCATTTACTGTTCCACTAAGAGATAAATAGAAAAAAAAGCATTAAAAATAGACATTTAAAAAGAAGGAGACAAAAAGCAAATTTTAAACGGGACCCTAGTACTCCTTGCCCACTCTATTTTGGAGACACTGTTTTGTAGAAAAAGTCTGAATTCCTTCATGTGTCAGAGTTCACCTCCTCAGTCTGCTTCCCACTTCTCTCCTGTCCTCTACGCTCCTGCCACCTGGGATTACTCACTGTTCTCTGGACCAGTCACACTTTGTCACGCTCCTGTCTTGACTCCTGCTTCTGCTGTTTTTCTGGTCAGGGGGAAAACAAACATCACACACATGCTACCTAGTCTTTAAGACTTTGACCCAAAGTCACCTCTTTGTGACGCCTTCCTCCTCCCATCAGTTTTTTTTTTTTTTCTTCTCTCTGAGATCACAGTGCAATATAGTTCACCAAAGTAATTTATGTAAATTATTATGTATATAAATTACATGAGTCTGTGAACTCTTCCACAAAACGTTAGTCTCTGAAGACCAAAATTGTCTTATTTTTATCTTTGCCTAATTTCCAGCACCTAGTACATGGAAAGAGCTCAATAAAAGTTAATTTAATTTAGTGTCTTTGGACTTCCCTGGTGGCACAGTGGTTAAGAATCCACCTGCCAATGCAGGGGACGTGGGTTCCAGCCCACATGCCGTGGCCCACAACTACTGAAACCCGCATGCCTACAGCTCATGCTCCACAACGAGAGAAGCCACCGCAATGAGAAGCTTGCGCACTGCAACGAAGAGTAGCCCCCACTCGCCGCAGCTAGAGAAAGCCTGCACACAGCAATGAAGACACAACGCAGCCAAAAATAAATAAATTTATTTTTTAGGGCTTCCCTGGTGGCGCAGTGGTTGAGAGTCCGCCTGCTGATTCAGGGGACACAGGTTCGTGCCCCGGTCTGGGAAGATCCCACATGCCGCGGAGCAAGTGGGCCCGTGAGCCATGGCCGCTGAGCCTGCGCGTCCGGAGCCTGTGCTCCGCAACGGGAGAGGCCACAACAGTGAGAGGCCCGCGTACTGCAAAAAAAAAAAAAAAAAAAATATTTTTTAAACAAATAATAATAATTTAGTGTCTTAAGGGAAGTTTTACCCTAGTCGAACTCTTCGTTTTAAAAGACCCTGTTCTCTAGTAAAGCTGTTAAGGCACTGATCCACTGCAATGAAGATTAAAAGTCTAGTCCACAGGCACCTTATGTGGATCAAAGACTATCTGTTATGGAATATAACAACTGTGATGAAACTGTAATTCTTGATTTCTTCTTTCAGTAATATCTTCCAAAATGTTGTTCAAGGAATGTTATTCCTGTGAGATTGAGTCTTTAGCAACTATGGAGACAGACAGCAGACCAGAGCAACAGGAGAAAACATCATTACTGAAGAAAACACTTGAAAATTTGGAATAAATTAGAAGGGGAAGAAACAAAAAAGTGCCATGTTCACTGGGGGTTGAAATGGTGGTATTCTTTGTGGAGAAAAGTAAAGATTAATCTGTAGCATGCATCATTCCTTGGCTGAAATTAAAAAAAAAAAAAAAGCCTTAAAAATAATATAAAATAAATAGCAATTTAGTAAATAAATAGCAATTTAGTAAAGCATTAGTTAAATATGCCTGCTTCATTTAACATTTAACTGAATCAAGCTAATAATAACACATTTCAGGAGTAAACTATGACCATTAATCTATTTTTTCCCCAACCATTTTTAGCTTTTCTGATTCACGGTGAGTGTGGCCGAGTGTCTTGTGGCAACAACTGTGAGGGGACCAGATTAACCCAGAAAGGGGGCGGTGAGTCAGGGTCACGGAGTTCCTGATTCACACAAACGACTGTACTGCCTTGAGCATGTAAGAACCAAAGAAATCCCACAGCCTGGGGTTTAATGAATGATATTACAGCAAAACTCATGCAAAGAAAGAGGTGCTACCTTTGTGGTTACAACTTTCTGTATGTAAAAATAAGCATGGGTCACTCCAGGGACTAATATAGTGTTTGTTGTTTAACTGGCTGCTAAGCTAATGGCAAAACTAAGATTGATTACATTTAGAGCAATGGGAGGTCCTAGATCAGGGGTTTTTAACCATTTGTTTGCCCAGGACTCCTTTGAGAAGCTAAAGAGAAGAACCATGAAAACTTTATGAAGATGTGTCATGCTCTTGGGAAAAATCTATGCCTGGGATGCCAGGCTAAAATGTCCTAGAGCCTCCTTTCTCTCCTATGGTTTCATGACTTTCATGGGAAATTCAACATTTGTGTGTTGTGCTTTTCCAAAATCACTCTTGGGACATTGACAAATTTCTTAGAACTCAGAACATTCACGTAAGGCCTCCAGAAGCATTTTGTCAGAAATATTAAAGCCCAAGTATCAATTCAAACTTCCTAGGAGTTTTAGCAATGCTTTTTTTTCACATAAACAAAACATCTTGAATTACATAGTTCATAATTTCCAAGATAACCCATTTTCCTAATAAAATGAAGAATGCATAAATAAGGTTTTAATATATTCCTAGAATTAGGTTGACTCTCTCCATGTTAAACCTGGGCCCTCCTAAGACACCTCTCAGTAAAAACAAATCACAGAGATTCCTAGTTATATGGCTAATATCAAAAACTCATGTGACTGTTCTAATATATTTGAATCAATATATTAATTGCTTTATTAAACCTAGACCAGCAAAATGATTTATATGAACAATACTGTATTATATGAGACTCTTCTTTACAATAATACATTCATTTATTACTACTATATCCTGAAAAAGAAAAGAAAACTCAGGCCACAAAATTCAGCAAAAGGATTAGCAGCTCTGAGAATTCAGCTGAGAGGAATGGTAATAAAAAAGGAATGATTTTTAAAATTTAGCACAGGAAACTCTACTCAGTATTCTGTAATAACCTATATGGGAAAAGAATCTGAAAAAGAATGGATATATGTATAACTGAATCACTTTGCTGTACACCTGAAACTAACACAACATTGTAAATCAACTATACTCCAATATAAAATAAAAATTAAATTCAAATAAATAAATAAAAACATAAAATTTTGGTCTTTGACCTCAAACTAGAACAGAAGATCTACAAAAATCTCAAGCTTATATATGATTCTGATTAATCCTATTTTCTAAAGTAGACACATTAAATTATTAAATTTAAAGGTATCTATTACATTTTTTAAAAATTCAATTGAGCATGTCCTTATAAATCAAAGGAAACATTTCAATCTGATTTCAACAAGATCTGATTTAGAAAGCAACTCTAAGAAGAGTAAAAAGAAAAATAAAAAAGATCCTAAGATATATAACTGACTTCGCCTAAAACTTAAAATATGGAGAAACTTGAATATCTCATCCAATTTTTCTGTTGCCATGTTTCCCTTGTGAGGCACTGAAGTCTTTATAAACACAAGGTTGGTGTGTCGGTGGCCAAGATCTCAAAAGGCAGGCTATTTCTTACTCTGTTTATGTTGGGACTTTGATCTTATCTCTTCTGCTTATCCCAAACCAAGCTCCTGTTGCCCCAACAGTTAGTCCAGTTTGGGAGCTAAGGGGAGCAACAGTACCATTAGGGCTGGAGAGACCATGACTGGAGGGGTGGGAAGTGGAATCCAGGGAGGAGAGAATGCAGAAAGCTGGCTGAGCAGCGGCCGAGGTGGTGAAACCACAGACATCCTGTCCCAGAGAACTTCGGGGACTATCACATGAAGTCAGGGTCCATTGAGAAACTATATATTTATTTGGCCACTATTTTTACCCAATGAGGTAAAAATTAAACTGTAATAAATGGTAGCTGATTAATAAAGCTATCTTATTAAATGCCTCCTTAATTATTCAAACTGCCCAGAATTAGATGTATAGACTTAAAATGAGCATGCAGGTTTAGAAACTTAACTCTATCAGATGGAAACAAGAAGCTATATGCCACCAACTATAAGTCACAGGGGAAAACTAGTTGATCCGAACGCAAACCTAGCTACACTACTGGTTGGAATCTAAGAAGTAAACCTATGGTGCTTGTTTGGTCATGGCCTAATATTTCATAATTATGCAGTAAACCCTATGATATACACTTATGATATTCTAAACTCTCTCTTCCTCAATCTCCGTATCCACTTAGTCACCAAGATTTACCCAGTTGAAGTGATTCTTGAATAAAGTGCCTCTTCCACCATCCTGTGTCACTACTTTAATTCACTCTTCCAGGTGGTCTGTACACAAGGCTACCAAGTTTATCATTCCAAGCCAGTGGAAAATATGCTCTCTTTTGCACACAGGATAAAACCCAACACCTTGGCATGGTCTCTGGGACACTTTGCGGTCTGGCATCACTCTAACATCATCTAGCCTCACTCTCACCAAGCCGTCTCTGTAATCTATGCACATGAGATTCTTTACTGTTCCTCCAACATCCCTCTCAGACATCCAGACTTTTACATAGACTAGTCCCTCTCCCCAGAAAGACATTTCTTTGGTCTTCCGGTTCAAATGTCCTCTTTTCTGTAAAATTTTCTTTAATCCACCCACTCACTCCCACAGGGAATGTAAGTGCTCCCTTGTTCCTGAAGCATTTTGCTCATATCCCTATTCCGATACTTAATCTATTTTCATGCCATAGTAGAGCATAAAGATCAACTTCAGAGTTGTCTCTGTCACAAATTGCTGTGTGACCTCATTGAAACAACTGTACCTCCGTGAACTTAATTTCTTCATCTGTAACTGCGAATAAATATAGCTACCAAACAGAGCTGTTAAAACAATTCAATATTGCATTAAAGCATCAACACTGCTCCTGACCATAGTAAAAATTCAACAAATAGAGCTAAAATATTATTAATAATAATTATTACTGTGTTAATTATACATGTAAACATCTATATAAGGTTTATTAAAATTACACCAGGATAAGAACTATGTCTATTTATACCATCTTTATCACACATACACATAAATTTACTTTTTTGGTTTATATCCTAGATATCTGAATGATTTTCTCTTTTCTGTTGTAACACCAGATGTAAAATTTCTTCCTAGGTCCTTGCCTCTGGAAAACACGCCAAATCTGAAATGGATGTACCAAAGTCCAGCTAAACTATGATAAGACACAGGCCCTGATGAGAAATATAGTTTTCAGTAACTACAGTGGTTCAGTGATGAGCTAGAAATATTTATTCTAAATATGTATAGGTCCTTTCTTTTAAATAAAAGCCTAAATTATTTTTGGTGAAGGAGATAGCAATGGGTAGGGTAAGTGAATATGCACATGTACAGAATATATATTATCATGGAACAACAAAAATGTTTAAATTATGTTTGTATTGCTCATTCCCAATACTTCCAAATGTCTTAAATCTTCCCCAATACCCCCAAAGAGATTAAATTAATACAGCTATATTGAATACTTGGTTTGAACAGAATTTTAATCATAAACATCCCATTAGAGCTTTATATTTTAGATCATACTCAGACCACTCAAGAAATATGCCCTTTCAGGAACTTTATTTCCAGCCTCCTACCACATCCCCCAAAGTGATTTGTGTATTACAAACTGAGGAGTTAAGGTTAAATTTACACTGATGAAAGCAGAACACGGCACATCTCTTGGTTTTCCATTTTTATTTCTGCTGTGATAGCATTTATTGACATGAACAAAACCCACTTCCTGCATCATCCAGAATTGTCCAGAATTCTTTTAAATTATATATTTTAATTATATTTATATTATATTATATATTTAATTATATTTATATTTTATATTACATATATCTTTTCATTCTTCAGATATTTAAATATTATACATATATCTGGCTTATCTTGGTTAATTAGGCAACACTCATCCAAATTCTAGAGCATGTAAGACCATTACTCTCTGACCAGAGAGGTACAATAATAACATATACATTAGCTGCTAGGCACTGTTGAAAGCATTTTGCGTGTATTCAAAGACTTTACATGCCGATGAAGGTCACAACTGCCCATATAATTTTCTTCAATAATTTCTCATGCTGCCCAGTTCATTTAATGATTGTTGCCAGTAGCATTTTCCACTAGAAATATTTTTAGTGACTAGTAGTGTCTAACAGTTACCTGTCTTAAAACATAGGGTTTAACAAGAAACAAGCCAGGATACCCTGATAAACATTTTTGGAACTGAGGATGCCTGGTTGTCTATCTCGAGATGTGGACATGGAAGGTACACTAAGATCTCCATTCACTGGAGCCCTCAGAACCTTGGTCGCTGCTCTACAATGTGGGAGACCTGAGCCATCATTTTCCCTTCACCACTTACTACCTGTGTAACTTTAATTATGTCTCTTCACATGGGCTCAGTTTTCTCAGGTGTAAAAGTGTATCCTAAGGACAGAGTATTTAGTCTCTGATATTTTAAAAACACCAATGGTTCTAAAATCTAGAATTTGTTTTATTTCTGTGAACACCAGAAAATACATACTAGAGTTTTATTCAGAAAAGCAAATATTGGGATATGTCCTAGGTCTAGCACATATATAATCTAATAGGTGTCTCTGCTTCTGCCTCTAGAGTAATCAACTCTACCTTTCTTTATGCTATTCTCTTGTTCCTGAAATATCACATTTTCCCAACGAAGTCCTACCTACCAGTCCTCATGTGCCACTCATGAGCAGTTATCATCTCTGTTGCCAACAAGTTTTTTGATTACAGTTTATCCTCTCTTATGTCCAATATGCAGTGTGTTGTTAATTCTGAGACGCACACTTTTTTCATACTTAACATCTCTCAATTCAGAATACAGCTTAATCAATGACATATTGCAAATATACTTGACTATTCTTTTATCTTTTTAACGTCACAAAAGTAATTGTGTATATCATAATCTATGGCATCTTACATTCAATGAAAATATCTTGCTGGTATTTGAAATGTCATATCCTCTCTGTATATTTTATTTCCCAAACTTGTATATAAGATTATATTTTTATATTATTGTTCCTCTAATCACTAGAATATTATTAATGTGGTAGGAATTCAAACAAGAATTTGATTAACAACTATGGAAACACCATGATCCAAGGGACCAAAAGATTCTAGATTCCTAAAGAAAGATTCAATAGTATTCAATTGTACATCAACATAATGTATTTATTGAGGTAAAGATATAGACCAATATATTTTAAAAGATTTTCAACAAGGATTAAGTTAAAAAAAATTCATCTTTTCTTTATCACTAAGACACAACTAAATGTTTTTCTTTTCCTTATCCTTTCTTAGACTTTCCCAGAATCTCAAGGATGGTAGGAATCTCTAACAGTGTTTTGACCATTCCTTCATTCTGTTCAGGACTTTACCTAGAATGTTAGGGGAATATAAGACAAACTTTAATACAGACGTGGAGAATGGACTTGAGGACACGGGGAGGGGGAAGGGTAACCTGGGACGAAGTAAAAGAGTAACATTGACATATATACACTACCAAATGTAAAATAGATAGCTAGTTGGAAGCAGCTGCATAGCACAGGGAGATCAGCTCGGTGCTTTGTGACCAGCTAGAGGGGTGGGATAAGGAGGGTAGGAAGGAGAGGCAAGAGGGAGGGAATATGTGGATATACGTATGCATATAGTGGATTCACTTTGTTAGACAGCAGGATAATTGTAAAGCAATTATACTACAATAAACATGTTAAAAATAAAAAAGACAAACTTTAAAAACTAGTTTTCTTCTAGTTCACATTTTAATGTTTCTTCTCGTAGCAAGAATTCATTCCAAGGTGTCCTACACTGGACAGTAGAAGTAATGATGTCCATTCAGTTTATAAAGCTGCTTCAACAGCTGTCTTGCAACCAAATAAAGTCCATAATTAACCCACAATGCAGAGATAATATTAAACATTCATATTCCAAAGGTCTGGGCAATAGTGGCTCACCTTTAAAAATCTCCACTTAAATGTATATCAAATAAATTGAGTAACCAGAAATTAACTTTCAAAACTATGCTGAGCTGCATTTCTCTTATGTTCACTCACTGCTGCCTCTAGCCTGACATAATATGGCACTGGCTTTACCTCTCTTCCTGGCCATAGAGAGATTCATTTTATAAACAATTGTTAAACACTGGCTATATGTAGGGACTCTGCCAGCTCAGTTAAGATGCAAAAATAAATTGCCTTCAAGGGTTTTACAGTCTAATACAAATACACAGGATGTGGGACCCCACCCACCTCCTGAGAACTTCATCATTGATGGGGAACAATAACTCTGGGAGGTCTCCTCAATATAAGCATAAATATTTATATTGATGCTGTGCTGGAGTAGACATTGAAGAAATACTGCTTCAGCCCCCTTACCTTATCTAGCTGTCAGAGGCCTAAAATAGTGTAGATATTTTTAAAGGAACCAGTGCAAGAAGAAATACAAGATATTTAAAAAATCAGTATCTATTTGGCATAAAGAACAAGTTTTTACAGTTCAGAAACAGATGAATTTTCTGAGCTCAGAAAAACCAGGCATCCAGGCAGGCACTGAGATTCCAAGAAAAAGAACTCACTTCATAACTCTCAGAAACATGTGAGAAGAGTTGCAATCTGCTCTCGCCTTCGTGGTGTCAGAGGGACGCAGGAGGAGATGGTGTGTTATTTGACATGAAGCTTATGTGAGGGCACGCACGTCACAGCCTCACCCTGGCTGGGCAAGATCTGACTGCTATCAGACTATGCAGACTGGTGGCAACACAGAGACCCCTTCTAGACAGCTGGGACCAACAACAGAGCAGCACAGAGTTTCTGAGGACATACACTTGTGTGTGTGTGTAAATGTTTAACTAGGGTACAAACTAACATGAAAGGAAAGTACATCTTGGGGGTCATAAATCATTTTAGAATAACTGTTAAAATAATCTTATTTTACTTTGGAATTCACGAATGTGGTAACCAGATCAAATGAATGTTAAGGACAAGAATGTGCAGTCAAATAAATTTATGGGAGAATTTGGAAAAATAGGTCCTGCAAAATTTGGATTGCAAAGATGTCCAATTAAATAATAAAATAACGTTAAGAAAATGTTAGGTGAAAACAAGTAGATAAAGATATTAGTCATTTAGAAACCATTTTTTAAGTCCTAGAAATCCATTTAGAATTACTATGAACTTAATTCTATCACATTTACCACACAAAATATACCACCTTGAGTCTTCATACTTCATAAAGAAAATGAACCAAACTGGGAGTTAACCACCTAAATTGCAATTTCACTTAAAAAATATCTCTTTTAAAAATTTACTTTGATTTAAAAATTCATGTAACTACCAACACAGTTACACTACATATAATCATATGGCTTCATAGATGCAAACATAGTTTAAACTTTGTCAAACTGTACATTTTAAACATGTATCCCTTGTTGTATATCAGTTATATCTCAATAAATCTGTAAAAAGTATCCATGTAAGTATTTATGAAGTTATACTAATAAGTGAGACAGCATAGCAGACACATAGTATTACTTAAGAGATAATGTTTCAGAGATTGGTATCAGTGCTTTAATCAAATCTTAAATTCCATTTATTCAGATATCCTTTCTTTCAGAAGTAGAATTTGTTGAAACAGCTATGAAAAAAGGACAATAATTCTAAATGATTAGCCAAATTAGGGACAATTATAATAAAAAATAAATAACGAATGAATAAAAAAAAATTTATAATAAAAATATATGAATAATGAAAATAAAATTATAGCTGCAAAACTTCCTTGCTAAAATTGGGAGAAAATGCAAGGAAGAAATCAAAGACTACAGAAGATCATCTTCCGGCTAAAAAACAGATATAACAAAGAGCAAGCATAGCACTTTATTTAAACCTTACCATACTTAATCCTGGCCTCCAAATATATTGACTTTTTTATAGTTGTGGGAAGAAAAATTTCTCTTAAACTAGGGAAATTTAATTTGTTACGTTCAATAATTTCTGTTGAAGAGATTAGGCTGCCTCTCTGGTGAATTAATTTCTACAAGTTCTTTTATATAAACTCAGAAGGAACAGACCAGGAAAAAGTATGTCTAACTTAAGTGTCATTCTAACAGGAAAACACATTAGGTTAAAAAGAACTGTCTTTGCCAGTGCTCTCCACCCCTGTGAATTGTTAAATATCATAAACTAGACACCGGATAGCCTAGTATAACTAAGGGGGGATATACGTGTAAACAGTTAATAAGTTCGTTGTTTGAAGTTTTTGACTCAATGGGAGATAAAAATAAAGCAGGAAAAGGAATGAGAGTACCAGGGTAAGAAAAATAAACCACTTGTTTTGATTTTATATACAACATACACATAAAAAAATAAAAATAATATATAGCATGTGACTTTGATATTTTTTAAAAAGTACGAAAGTGTGTATTTTGTTCTAAACAGTTTTCAAAGACCTTCAGGGCCACACCCTGTCACACTCGGTGTGAAGGCACAGTGAGAGACCCTGTCTGCTGAGGGTAGCTCAGTGGATGCTGAGTCACAGAACTTATTGGCAATGCCAAGACTTAATGGTCTTCAGCAATTGTCACATGTACTAGCATTTTGGCAGATTTATGGCTCTGATTTTGTAAAGGGAGGGTCTTTCAGGAAGCAATAAATATAGATTAGCCCCTCCTTAAATAATCATAGTCCAAGAGGATCAACATCACACAATTTGAACTTTTCATGGCAAATTCTTTTAGTCTATATAAATGGTTGATAGTACAAAAATTAAGAAAATGATTATCACACTATTTAATCTTTGCATATGTAAAGATGAAAGAATGAGTTGACTACAGTTTTATGTGACTAAAACATTAATTTAGAAACATTATAATTTTCTGTTCTCATGAAATGTGCTTCTCTCCTCCCCACCAAATAACACTTTTCCTGGAATAACATGTAATGGGCAAGGTAGACATGGAAATGGCACATATATAATAATTTTTTTAATGATTTTGGATAATGACTACTCTTAGGAGAAAGATACAGCAATTATATCCCTCAAAGAATTAGTTTTTAACTTGACTTCATCTTGGTAACTATCAATAATAATAACAAAATAATCCATCTCTACACCACTTGGAGTGGTGGATTACCCCAGCTTTTGTTGCCTGTCTTCATACTCTTGGCAACTTGATTCCATCACAGAGGAAATGTGAGATGAAATTTAAGTGAAATAATTTTTCAACTGAAATGAAACTTGGTGGAAAAATAACACTATAATTAATATGTCATGTATTATTATCAAAAGAATCAGTAAACTAGGGTGAACTAAGCACTGTCTCTGGAGAGCCCTACCCTACTTGTTCCAAATTCCCTCTTCTTGCCTAGTAATTGTGCAACCTTGGGAAATTTGCTCAGTTTTTCTGAGTACCCTTTTCTTTTTTCTGTATAATATGGAGAATAATGTCTGTTATAGAAGTTTTGCAATAATTAATGTAGATAATATCTTTAAAGCACAATCCCTGGCACATAAGAGAAATATAATAAATGGAAGTTATTACAATCATTTTTATTATCTCAGTGTTCATTATGATGTTCCCCTTTATAGCTTTCACTGGTAATTGAAAGTTGTTTCATGAATGGCATTAACAGTTAACTTTGCAGAAGCAAGTTAGTTAGCAACTGCATAATAATGAGTAAAAGAATAAGGGTCTTTCTCAAGTTGTCCCAGAAGCAGAGCCAGATAGCTGAGCATGGATGCCAGTCTAGAGAAAGAAAGACAACCAGAACTGTTGGTAGGAAAAGACTATTGTACTGAAAAATTACTATATATAAAAGGTAGAAAGAACTAAAAGGAACACTCTAAGTCTGCCAAACTTCTCCCTCAACCACCGATGCCTAGGAAAGAATACCAGGGATGACTCGTCTTAAAATAAAAAATCATTCAATGGAGAAGTCTAAGGTTTAAAGAGGAAAAAGCTTCAAAACACATACCATCCATCCTCTCATCCTGCCCCTTGCTCCCAGACCCCAGGCAAACAATAATTTACTTTCAGTCACTATATTTTATTTTGAATTGTCTAGAATTTTCTATAAATGGAGTCATATAGTATGTACTCTTTTTGAGTACAAGGGAATGGGAGGCCTATCCAGAGTTTTACCCCAACTGCTGTAAGGTGCTTGAAATTCCATTCTAGTTCATTACCTCCTTACTGTGGTTCTTAACCTTGATTATGCCACAAATTCCTTTGAGACCCTAATAAATTCTGTGAGCTAACATCCCAGAGAAACAAAACAAAAATGCACTTGTGTACATTCCCACAAAATGTTGCATACAGTTTCAGGGCATTCAGAGGAAGGAATTTGCTTTATCTTAAAACTTTTGTACCTACCAAATATACGATCAGACTAAGAAACTCTGTTTATCACATCAAAACTGGAATAAGAGGAACCAAAGGCTGTACAGAGCTGTGCATTCATATTTTGGATGTTGACCAGAAGGATTTATATTGCTTAGTAAATATTTATCTCTTTTCCTTTTTAGGGAGTACTAGACACAATGGCACCAATTTTCCTCTGTTCTGTAACAGAAAGGTTTCCTTTTTTTCTTCTTCTTCTCCTTCATTTCTGTACCTGGTTTTATGTGTGAGTTTTTTGAGAGGGAAGCATTCTTGTTCTGTTTAATATGAAAACCAGGTTTGAATTAATTTTAGACTTCTAAAATTCTTAGACTAAATTTTAAAATATTTATACAACTTTTCTCTCAGATTTTTTCTTACTCATTAAAAAAAAGAAACAACAACAACAAAAACTTCTGTCAGCAACTGAGAGTGTGATTTGTTGCTTATGTCACTTTCAGTTGGTGAATTATCACATGCAGCCTATATAAATGATACCTCTTAAATGTTTTGCTTAGAAGATTGACTATTTACCTACAGCTTAGATCATTGACTCCAGTAATGCTTCTTACAACTATGGTCCAGAAGTATAGAGATAATACATTAATGTGATATTAATGTATATATATATATATATATATATATATAT
>NW_020838012.1:3765065-3772029 GCF_003676395.1 Aethalodelphis obliquidens | reverse complement strand
CATATATATATATATATATATATATATATATATGTGTGTGTGTGTGTGTGTGTGTGTGTGTGTGTATAGAACTTTTTATATTATAATATATATAATATAAAGGTGAGCTTACTCAACCATTAGCAGATGTAAATTATCTTGGAAAATGATGTGTGTATCTACATGGAAAAACACCCCTCAGATTAAAACACTATTTGCTATGTCTCAAAATATTTCATTTTATACCTAGATGATAACTTTCTCTCTTCCCTTCAGCAATAAATGCTGCAAAATTATTTACCAAAGGAATAAGTACGTAAAAGGATCATACACCATGATCAAGTGGGGTTTATTCCAGAAATGCAAGGATTCTTCAATATATGCAAATCAATCAATGTGATAAACCATATTAACAAATTGAAGGAGAAAAACCATCTGATCATCTCAATAGATGCAGAGAAAGCTTTTGACAAAATTCAACACCAATATATGATTAAAAACCCTGCAGAAAGTAGGCATAAAGGAAACTTTCTTCAACATAATTAAGGCCATATATGACAAACTCACAGCCAACATCATCCTCAATGGTGAAAAACTGAAAGCATTTCCACTAAGATCAGGAAGAAGACAAGGACGCCCACTCTCACCACTCTTATTCAACATAGTTTTCGAAGTTTCAGCCACAGCAATCAGAGAAGAAAAGGAAATAAAAGGAATCCAAATCAGAAAACAAGAAGTAAAGCTGTCACTGTTTGCAGATGACATGATACTATACATAGAGAATCCTAAAGATGCTACCAGAAAACTACTAGAGCTAATCAATGAATTTGGTAATGCTGCAGGATACAAAATTAATGCACACAAATCTCTGGCATTCCTATACACTAATGATGAAAAATCTGAAGGTGAAATCAAAAAAACACTCCCATTTACCATCGCAACAAAAAGAATAAAATATCTAGGAATAAACCTACCTAAGGAGACAAAAGACCTGTATGCAGAAAATTATAAGACACTGATGAAAGAAATTAAAGATGATACAAATAGATGGAGAGATATACCATGTTCTTGGATTGGAAGAATCAACATTGTGAAAATGACTCTACTACCCAAAGCAATCTACAGATTCAATGCAATCCCTATCAAACTACCACTGACATTTTTCACAGAACTAGAACAAAAAACTTCACAATTTTTTTGGAAACACAAAACATCCCGAATATCCAAAACAATCTTGAGAATGAAAAACGGAGCTGGAGGAATCAGGCTCCCTGACTTCAGACTATACTACAAAGCTAGAGTAATCAAGACAGTATTGTACTGGCACAAAAACAGAAATATAGATCAATGGAACAGGATAGAAAGCCCAGAGAAAAACCCACGCACATATGGTCACCATATCTTTGATAAAGGAGGCAGGAATGTACAGTGGAGAAAGTACAGCCTATTCAATAAGTGATGCTGGAAAAACTGGACAGGTACATGTAAAAGTATGAGATTAGATCACTCCCTAACACCATACACAAAAATAAGCTCAAAATGGATTAAAGACCTAAATGTAAGGCCAGAAACTATCAAACTCTTAGAGGAAAACATAGGCAGAACACTCTATGACATGAATCACAGCAAGATCCTTTTTGACCCACCTCCTAGAGAAATGGAAATAAAAACAAAAATAAACAAATGGCACCTAATGAAACTTCAAAGCTTTTGCACAGCAAAGGAAACCATAAACAAGACCAAAAGACAACCCTTAGAATGGGAGAAAATATTTGCAAATGAAGCAACTGACAAAGGATTAATCTCCAAAATTTACAAGCAGCCCATGCAGCTCAATAACAAAAAAAACAAACAACCCAATCCAAAAATGGGCAGAAGACCTAAATAGACATTTCTCCAAAGAAGATATACAGACAGTCAACAAACACATGAAAGAATGCTCAAGATCATTAATCATTAGAGAAATGCAAACCAAAACTACAATGAGATATCATCTCACACCAGTCAGAATGGCCATCATCAAAAAATCTAGAAACAATAAATGCTGGAGATGGTGTGGACAAAAGGGAACACTCTTGCACTGCTGGTGGGAATGTGAATTGGTTCAGCCACTATGGAGAACAGTATGGAGGTTCCTTAAAAAACTACAAATAGAACTACCATATGACCCAGCAATCCCACTACTGGGCATATACCCTGAGAAAACCAAAATTCAAAAAGAGTCATGTACCACAATGTTCATTGCAGCTCTATTTACAATAGCCCGGAGATGGAAACAACCTAAGTGCCCGTCATCGGATGAATGGATAAAGAAGATGTGGCACATATATACAATGGAATATTACTCAGCCATAAAAAGAAACGAAATTGAGCTATTTGTAATGAGGTGGATAGACCTAGAGTCTGTCATACAGAGTGAAGTAAGTCAGAAAGAGAAAGACAAATACCGTATGCTAACACATATATATGGAATTTTAGAAAAAAATATGTCATGAAGAACCTAGGGGTAAGACGGGAATAAAGACACAGACCTACTAGAGAATGGACTTGAGAATATGGGGAGGGAGAGGGTGAGCTGTGACAAAGCGAGAGAGAGGCATACACTACCCAACGTAAGGTAGATAGCTAGTGGGAAGCAGCCGCATAGCACAGGGAGATCAGCTCGGTGCTTTGTGACCGTCTGGAGGTGTGGGATAGGGAGGGTGTGAGAGAGGGAGACGCAAGAGGGAAGAGATATGGGAACCTATGTATATGTATAACTGATTCACTTTGTTATAAAGCAGAAACTAACACACCATTGTAAAGCAATTATACCCCAATAAAGAAGTTAAAAAAAAAAAGGAATAAGTATGAAAGAAAAGACATTGCTTTGAAAAGAAGATAGATAGATCCCCTAGCTAACTACAGTTTGTGGTGCAATTTCCTAAAGTTCAAATTCCTGAAAAATGAAAGACTCTACTCTTGAGAAAGCTTTAATGCCAGCTTTGATTTCAATTATTGGAAGTTATTAACAGAAAGCGTGTTTTTACATTTATGATTCAAAAGGGGATATACTATGAAATATTTAATAAAATGTTGAGAAAAGAATAATGGATGGCTTTGTACTACTAATTTGAAAGAATTATCTATCTTTTTTTAAACAACTGAGAACATACACTCCAATAAGCATATGTAGAATCTTAGCCTTGATAGAGACAATTTTTTAAATGAATAACAAGAATTAAATAGAAATCATAGATTTGTTCATTCAATGGACAATGGTGGGGTTCAGTTAGAAAAAGCACACAAAAAAATCAAATTCTAGTCAACTTTTAGTATATAAACACTATACAGTTGTAGACATCTAAGAGAAATCTTTATCAGACTCAAATGTTCTAAATACTGTTTTCATATTCTTTGGCCTGTCAAAAGTTTTATTAAACTTAGTGAAGAAATTATTTCATATTCTTTAGGCAAATATTTTTGAGGTAATGGAAAAACGTCTCAGAAAATTCAGAGGAGCAAAAGGATTAGAAAGGGAAAGGGAGAGAGAGATAGAGAGCAATATAAGTTACAATATGGAAAACGTTGTCTCCTGTTCATACTGGAGAGTAGCCAGCTTAAATCAGGGAGACAAAAACAAAAAACAAAAAAACCCCCAGCAAACCCATGAATAAACCAATAGCTTCAGATACTAAGATATTTTCATTGCTGGGTTAAAATGTTACTAGACGTGTTCAGACTACAGCTGTCTTTCTTTTTCACCAGAGAATCTCTTCTTTTTTTCTGAGGAAACATATGCCATGTCCAGACAATCTGAGAATGAATATTCTTCTTATTTCTACTCCAGTCTCCTTTTCTTTTCTAGCTCCTTTCCTGTTCTTTGCAGCTCACAAGGAAAAGGCAGGCCAAGTGGGAGGCAAGGGAAGCATATTCATTCCAACATGGCCCCTGGAGTCATGGTCCTGTAGATCAGCTCCTCCTAGCACCAAAGGGGTGAGTCAGATTCTCACTTTGCCATTCAGAGTACCTGAGATCTGAAGGAAAAGTGGCAGGTCACCTAGTCTGGCCTTTTCCCAATTCAGAGCTATTCGATTGCCACAGTCATATCTTTTTCATGTATGGGTATCAGTTGGGCTGTTATTTAGTAAATACTTTTCTTTAAATGGCTCATTATTTATTTCAAATACTTTTAAATGGTATTGTACTAACCAGTTTAATTTAGCAAAAATAGAAATTATACATAAACATATACACAATGAAATCAATATGGTATTATTTAATTCCCACTAAATACTGTTGCCTCCTAAAACTGCAGCCTGATCTCTGCCAACTCCATTAACAAAGATTACTAAGATGATAAAGTCTTATCAACTTGAAACTGAGACACCTTTCCTTGACAAAATCAAAGGGAATGGAAGATAATTAAGAAAGGATTGTCTCAATTTATGATTCAAGATTATTTAATGCCCTGTCTAGAAATCATTAATAATCTTTCCATACAAAGCAGAACTAAAAACAAAATGGAAATTAGGTATCTTTTGCTGTTATCAAACAAAGTGAAAAAAAATCCATTTATTCTACAAAGACTCATAAATTTTAGACTGATACATTTGAAAGCAATCTAGTTTTCCACTTCACACAGCATTTACTCTTGCTTCTGCATTAAAAATCTCAAGAAGATTTTTTAAAATAAAAGTGAAAACAAAAATCTTTGTCAATAAAAATATTATGATTTGGTTTTGGAGAGAAAGCAATCACATGAACAATAGAGAATGAAGCAATTGTTTGAGTGTCAGATAACATAGAAATAACTGTCCTTTGTCTTTCTTTTAATAAATTGACATTTACTATGGGGTAGGCAAGGTGTTAAGTGCTTTACAAACATTTACCAATCCAGTGAGGTAGGTACATTGTTGTTCCCATTTTTGGATGAGGCAACTGAGGTCCAAAGAAGAAAACAAGCCCAAGGCAACACAACTGACAATTGGAGGAGTAGGATTCAAACCCAGCCTATCTCAGTTTTCTACATTAGTTATTGGATAAGGAATAAAATTGTCTAAAGGAATAAGCCAAGAGAACTTAAGTACTTGCTTTTCATTTTATTTTTGGTTCCTACCTACTATATACCATAGTTTCTTCTATATAGAATGGTGGCACATTTAAGATCCTCAACATTCAGGTGCAGTTTAATTCCTGACAGCTGTCAGAATTGTCAGAAGAACTCTCCTGGACCCCAAACTCACTGGGCTAATACATTGTGTGTGTGGCCCAATGCAGTGTCCGGTGCTGGGAGGGTTATCAGAAGATGGTGCAAAAATCCTCCTTCCATCTGCCCAACTGGAACATAGGCTATGAAATTAGTCCAGGTGCTTAGTTTTAAAAACAAAACAGTGGCCTCTACACTGACCATTCCCCAGCCTGTGTGGAGGGGTCAGCAAAAGCATATAGCTCTTAGGCATTACCATGGGGACAGAGGGTAAACAGTTTGCTTTTTCAAAGCTTCAAGCTTTCACTAAAGTGTGACTCAAAGAAGGCACATTAAATAAAAATCATGAACTAAGACATGATGAAGGGACTGTTAGTAAAAGATCCACCTGAACACCTGGGAGAAAATTCAAATTGCCACACAGCCTGCCTCAGCTAGAGGGTATCACGTGAAGCTAACTCCCTGTCCTGGGTGGAATATTCAGGCACTGTGTCGCCATGTTTTAGGATCTACAGCAGATGTTCTGTGGAGTTTGCCCAAAACAAGAGGGGGCCTGCTGCAAACTGAATTATTCCTGAAGCTGTTCTAACCTCAACTACCATTCTTTGTACTCTCTCCACCTTCTCTCCTCGAATCTGGTCCAACTCCTTAGGTTCACATCATTTAGAAATCCATGTATATAACAGCAATTAAAAGCAATATTAAGACGGAATGTTGATAAATATTAATATTCACTCTGTCAGCAAGCCTAACCTGTTTCCTAGGCTAATTTCTAGATGTGAAAAATTATTTGCTTTTAGAAATTAAAGTGCAAACAAATTACACTGTTTGTACACTTAAAGCATATGTAGGTTACAATGAAGGAGCAAAGAATATACAATAGGGAAAGGAGGATCTCGTCAATAAATGATATTGGGAAAACAGAACAGCCACACGCAAAATAATGAAATTGGACCCATATTTTATACCACAAACAAAAATTAACTCAAAATGGATTAAAGACTTGAACATAAGACCTGAAACCATAAAATTCCTGGAAGAAAATATAAGCATTAAGCTCCTTGACCATTGGCCTTGCAATGATTTTTTTTGGATTTGACAACAAAAGACAACAGAAGCAAACATAAATAAGTGGGACTACATAAAACTAAAAAGCTTCTGTGCAACAAAGAAAACCACCAAAAAATGAAAAGGCAACCTACTGATGGGAGAAAATATTTACAAATCATATATCTGATAAGGGACTAAGAACTCATATAACTCAAGAGCAAAAACACAAACAATCTAATTTAAAAATGAGCAGGGAAGCTGAATAGACATTTTTCCAAAGACATACAGATGGCCAACAAATACATGAAAAGGTATTCAACATCACTAGTAAACAGGGAAATGCAAATCAAAACCACAATGAGATATCACTTCACACCTGTTAGAATGGCTATTATCCAAAACACAACAAATAACAAGTATTGAAGAGGATGTGGAAAAGGGAGAACACTTGTGTCCTGTTGGAGGAAGTGTAAATTGGTGCAGCCACTATGGAAAACAGTATGGAGGTTCCTTAAAACACTAAAAATAAAACTACCATATGACCCATCAATCCCACTTCCGGGTATCTATCTGAAGAAAATGAAACACTACTTTAAAGAATATATGTACCCCTATGTTCATCACAGCATTATTTACAATAGCCAAGATATGGAAGCAACCTAAATGTCCATTGATAGATGGATGCATAACAAAATAGTGGTATATATATATATATATATATATATATATATATATATATATATATAT
>NW_020838012.1:3737531-3765055 GCF_003676395.1 Aethalodelphis obliquidens | reverse complement strand
ATATATATATATATATATATATATATATATATATATATATATATATAATGGAATATTACTTGGCCATAAAAAAGAATAAAATCTTGCCATTTGCAACAACATGGATGGATCTAGAGGGTAATATACTAAGTGAAATAAGTCAGAGAAAGACAAATACCATATGATCTCACTTATATGTGGAATCTAAAAAACAAAACAAAACAAAATAACCAAGCTCATAGATACAGAAAACACATTGGTGGTCACCAGAGCTGGGGGTGGGTGAAATGGCTGAAGCGAGGATCAAGCAGTAAAAATTTCTAGTTATAAAATAAATGTCCTAGAGATGTAATGGACAGCACGGTGACTATAGTTAATGATACTGTATTGAATTTTTGAAAGTTGCTGAGAGTAGATCTTAAAAATTCTCATCATAAGAAAAATAAATTTTGTAACTATATGTGGTGATAAACTCTAACGAGACATTCTGGTGATCATTTCACAATACATACAAATATTAAATCATGTTGTAGCCTGAAATTAATATATATAATATAATATATAGATATCTCAATTTTTAAAAAAAGCATATGTGTATTTTTTAAGTGGCTTACATGAAACCACTGAAGCCACAGCAAGCCCTCAGGACCAATAGACTATTCCTGCAGCTGCTATTCTTACCAAAAACCTGATTGCTAACATCAGCAGCAAAGGACAGCAAATGAAGATGAAACAGCTAGGATATGGGTATGCCTTAGAAAATTTCTTTAAATTTCATGTTTTTATTTAACATGCTTTTGTAATTATTATTTAAAATCATTATAGTCCCTCAGTAATCAATCTACAAAAATCAGTAATACAGAGTCTTGTGTAAAGAGGAACTGTTTCTCATATACCATCCTTTTGGCTTTCTTCAGCAACAAAAGTCAGATCCATCAACTAAGGCTATCAATACAGAAAAACAGCTAGGGAGCTTTTTTAAAATACCAGTGTGGGGACCTACTCCGAGCAAATTAAATCAGTATCTTTGGAGATGGGGTCCTCACATGAGTGGTTTTACAAGTTCCCCAGGTGATTCAAATGTGCAGGAAGAGTTGGGAACAGTTATTTTAGGTTGTGAAGTCCTACACATGAAGAATAACATAATGCAATGGCTTAAAACAGAAAAGATAATGTTATTTATTTTGCACTTATGCAGAAATAAAATATGTATAAATATATATTTTTATTACACCAAGAACTTGGTCAAATTCTCTGAAACAAGTTTTGTGTAGCTTCCTATTCCATTATTTTTAAAGGGAGAGAATGAAATTATTGGATTAGGAAACAAAGAAGGCAAAATTAATTTTAGCCTTCTTTGTTTCAAAATTAATTTTAGTCATAAATTTTTTTAATGTTTCATTTTGGGAAGACTACTAAATATTGCACTAGTTTTTATGTTATAGATAAAAACTTACTTAAATATCAGTCTGACTTGTATTCAGGATCTGCTTAATAAAAGCATATGGATTGTTTTGTACACATATATTTTAAATTTAGTAGCCTGAGTCCCTGGACATATTGTTGACCTCTTGCAATAACAATTAAGTAATAAACTTTAATAAGAATACAAATCCTTTAGAGATGATGATGATGGTGATGGTAATGATGAAGTGATAATGATCCCCTTTACACTGTGCTGGCCTCTGATCTGGATAAAAAAGTGTATATATATATATATATATATATATATATATATATATATATATAGTTGCCTAACATGTTTAGAAGACTGGAAGAATTCTTAGTGTTCTCTAAAGAAGAGAAGGATGGAAGACTAGTATTTGTTGAATGCCTACCATGTTACATGCATTATATTAAGCATATTATTTTACTGAATCTTCAAATACCCCTGTAGAACAGGGTTCAGCAAACTATGGCCAATGGGCCAAATCACCTACTTGTAAATAAAGTTTTATCAGTACATAGTCACACTCATTTACCTCTGCTTATAGCTTCTTTCTTGCTACAAAAGCAGAGTTTAGTCTTTGCAACAGAGACCATATAATCCAAAAAGCCAAAAATATTTACTATCTGACCTTTTACAGAAAAAGGTTGCCAATTCTACTACAGAATGTGTGTAATTATCTCTTTGAACCGTCTCTTGAGAAAACTATTTGTTGACTTAGAACATGGCCTAAAGAAGTGAACTAGCTAGAAAGAGGCTAGTGATTAAATAAATATTGTCTCCAAATTGAATATTTCTTCTCTAGTTTTGAAATAACAGGTATTTTCCCTTGTGTTTAGATGTCACGTGAGCCTCTCACTGTCTCTTCTGTGACAGAGAATCCAGAAATAATGAGTTCAATTATTGAACTTGTATAAATGTATTATAGGTAACAGCTATGAGGAACAAAACTTATAATTTAGTCATGAAAATACTCCATTACTTGAAATGTGGATACATGTCAAGGGACAGAAAGTAATCACAAAAGACTTCTGCAATAAGCAAAATTATCTGTTGAACTTTTATTTTATGTTAGTGAGAGGACACTTCCTTCCCATTCTTGATGTTTTCTTCCATGTGGAGGGGACTGTACTAGCATAACTCACCTGGTCCATCTCTGTACTTTCTCTTTCCTTACCTGGGGTTGTGGTGAAAGAGGGACTTAGATTAACGAGTTTCGAAGGTAAGCCAAGGCAGGAGCCCAGGTTCTCCTCTCTCCTCTCCTCTCTACTCCTCACTCTGATGTCATGAACACCTACTAAGATCTTTGACAACACTGAATACAGTGGGTTTTCTCTAGATTCTGGGAACAAATCTTTGCTTGAAATAACTGGCCCAGGGTCCCAAAGACTGGCTTGTTTTCTAAATTTGGGCAGTTGGTGAGGCCAAATAATCTTTTGAGACTGTCAAGTGAAGCATGAGGAACTTGGTTTGAGACAGACATGCCTGTAGCTGCTGAAACAATCACACTTCCTAGGCATCAAGAACCATCTGGCTGAGACTGAGCAGAACCAGAAGGTGGGGTAGTTAATGAAGTTTGGACTTTAGTTCCTGTGAAATTAGCCCATAGGACAAGAAGATTTGATGGTGGACTTGATGCTTTGTACTTTAAATTCCAGGGATTTAATCTTTGGATTTAATTCTCTTTGGCAATCTGAAAATGCAATGGGGTTTTATATCCAAATGTGGGACACTTTATTACTCTCACTTTACTGTTGGGTTATGTAGTAGATTTGATGACTCTTCCCAGCTACTACTTGTCCAATTAGCTTAAAAGAATGGGACTATTGGGAGGAGATACTTTCCATTCATGTTATTCTTTTATTCACGCAAGGGAGGTATCATTTCCATTACATTCCTTGCTTCTCTGATTTAATTTGACTGGTGAGTTTTGGAAGAAAAACTGGACAAGGGGAGTCTGACCCTCTCCTCTCTCTCCTTTTTCTCTTGAGTACAAGCTGCCCATGTTAGTAATGCATTCTGCTCAGCAACTCTGTACTGTAAGCTTTATAGAGTCAATCTTTGCCCCTAAGTAGGAAGGTTGCCCAAGTTTTGCACTACAATGCCTTGAACATGATAATATGAATTAACTATGATATGAATTAACTACACTGCTGAGATTCCTGAGGCAGCATTATAAGATGAAAAATCTCCTATGACTATTGCTGTCAAGCACTGGAAAAGCAGTGTTGAGTGTGTGAAAGGCTATGCTGTTCCATCACAAAGCATCCATCAGTCAACCATTTTAGGGAATTGTGCAAGGAAGTCAGATGTGGAACTGGTCATGAGAAAGACATGAGTTTTGCTTGGAATAAGCTGAAATTGAGATATAGTGAGAAATCCAGTAACTGAGAGAGAGACGAAAAGTCAGCGTGAGATTTGGGGTCATCAGCATGATTGATATTGAAACCTCTTGGGTTAGATGAAAATAATTTAGAAAAGAAGGACACAGGAACACATACAGCATTACCCTCAAGCAATACCAACAACTTTAGAAAAGGAGGAGAAAAAAGCTTTGGTGAAACACTTCTAAAAGGTTTACACATGAGGAAACTGTAATATTTCAAAAAAATGGGGGTGGATTTCCAGAAGGAGAGATCACTGAATACTGTGAGATTAACAAAGAGAATGGATTGAAAATCTATCATTAGGTTCAATAATCATGTGGTAATTTTTTAAGAGAATGGGTAAATAGAAATATTGTCAGGGTCAAGCCAACTTTTTCATATTCATGTTGGGAGATACCAGAATATATTTGAAGACAAAGGAAGTACAACCTAAGAAGAGTTTCCTAGAAGTTAATGGAAGTGTTTAACTACAGTTCATGTCTTTAGTTATTCTTAACATACCTTCAGAGAAACGGTTCTTAGTAATCATTGGAGACTAATCATTTCCATGTTAGAAGTACACATTCTTTTTGTGTTCACTACACATTTACAAATATTAGAATTTTTAGCAAAATATTTGAAGGGATTATAACCTTTACTATTGTTATACAGCCGAAATATATAGAGTGCAAATCTCAAAATAGATATAAACAATCCAAATAGTCATGACACAAAATCACTATTAAAGAGCCACAGTATTTTGTAGAATCTCTGTACACATCCATATTACCTGCACTATTTGTCTGGTTGTCCTTTAGCAGCTGTTTGAATAATATTGTTTACAGCCTGGACACACTCAATATACTCAAAAGGCAAATTTCTCATAAGTTCCATAAGCATAATATTCTTTTTAACATTAAACTTAGCAACAAAGTATGGCTCTTTCCTGGGTGACCACATGTCCCAATTTACCTGAACAGTCCAGTTTGTGCCCATTGTCCTGATGTAATTATCAATGGCACTTTTTCTCTCAACAGTGTCCTTGTGCAAATGATAAATCATACAGTTACCCTACTCTTACCTCTGAGTTTCTCTGCGTTATAGTCCAATGCAAGATTCCTCAATGTCACATTCTGCCCGACAAATGTAGTTGTCAAAGTATTTAAAATCAGTCACAATAAAATAAATATTACACATTGATCAAAATGTGTGAGCTCATAAGAATATTAGGGCTTATTAATTGAGAATAACTCTTCAAGGTAAATGTAAATAATGGTATAAAATAGATGGGCGATAGAAATCACAAAGATGTGGCAATGGCTAGTAATTCTAATTTATAGTTATAAAACCCTGAAGCTGAGGTTCACAAAGAAGCCTAAAACCAAAATATTAACTATCAAAGTTGAGATGAAAGACAACTTTTACAATGGATTACTTTCAAATTCCTTTCTTTAAAAATTGTTACCATATTTAATACTCTCAAACATCAATTCAATTCTGTCCCATTCAGGTTCAGAAGTGCTCTGTGACTCTGTTACTTACACAGCCTTAGCTGGACTTGCCAGATTTGCAGTATTCAGATTTAACCTCCTTTTTCAAATACATCTGCCCCTCATCTAAGCAGCTTGGGATTCCTTTTCGTATTCATTACCATCAGTTGGCTGCATTGCTCATGAGGTGGCAGCAAAGTTTCCTAGCTTCTCTCTGCTTCTTCAACTTAAGTTTTCTGCTCCAAGTAACATTGTGTTGCTCACCTTGATTACTCTTTCTCCTGACTGTGAATCACCTATAGGATACCAAATCTGGCTGATCTTCTGAACGAAATGGAAAATTTTATAAATAACGTTTCCCAAGCACCATTCGAGACTTACAGGGTCAATTTTCTGGGAATAGAGTCCAGAAATCTATGCTTTCTAGGTCATCCTCATGTGTAGGATTTATACCACACACTGGGCACTTGAGTTTTGCTCCAATAGTATTTCTTCTTTATATGTGCTTCCCAAGGTCACCATGTTGCTAAATGCAATGGCCAGCTCTGAGTCCTCATCTCCTTGACCTTTAAGTTGCATTTGACACAGTTTACAGTTGACACCTCTCTCTCTCCCTCTCTCTCTCTCTCTTTCTCTCTCAGCAATTTCTACATTTTGTTTTATCTCTATTTTGGTTTTCCTACTACCTCACAAATTTATTCTTTCTCACTCATTTTTGATGGATTCTCCAATTTTCTGCACCACTAAGTTGGGAAGAGATCCCGGGCTCACCCACTGGATCTTTTCTCTTTTATACAAAAAAACTTATTCCCTAGATGATTTCATCCAGTTGTATTGCTTTAAATACTATCTCTATGCTGACAACTTCCAAATTTATATCTCCAGCTTGGACTTCTCCCCTCAACTCCAGGCTCCTATATCATGGCCACGTGGCTGTCTAATAGTCAACCAGAGCCTAACATGACTAAGGCTGAACTTCTGATTTTCACCACCTCACCCAAACCTGCTTGTCCTTTGGTCTACTTCATCTCATGCTTTGCTCAGACTGAAAATTCCAGAGGAGTCTTTGACATTTCTCTTTACCACATTTAATCGACCAAAACCTCCTCTGGTTATACTTTCAAAATGTACACAGAATTTGATCACTTCTTACCCATCCCCACTCTATTCCAAGACACCATCATCACTCACCTGGTATATTTCTGTAGCACACTAAAGGGTCTCCCTGCTTCCTCCTTCTTCCTTCTCCCTAGTCACTACATAGCAGCCAAAGTAACATTGTTAAAACGGAAGTCAGGGTTTCCGGATGCGTCAGATGCTTCTGCCTCTTTAGGGGAAGATTCCTGGGCAAGTAACAAAAAGAAATTGGTTCAAGATGGCGGAGTAGAAGGACGTTCTCTCACTCCCTCCTGCGAGAACACTGGAATCACAACTAACTGCTGAACAATCATCGACAGGAAGACACTGTAACTCACCAAAAAAGATATCCCACATCGAAAGACAAAGGAGAAACCACAAGGAGATGGTAGGAAGGGTGCAATCACAATAAAATCAAATCCCATAACTGCTGGGTGGGTGACTCACAAACTGGAGAACACATATACCACAGAAGTCCACCCACTGGAGTGAAGGTTATGAGTCCCACGTCAGGCTTCCGAACCTGGGGGTCTGGCAACGGGAAGAGGAATTCCTAGAGAATCAGACTTTGAAGGCTAGCGGGATTCGATTGCAGGATTTCAACAGGACTGGGGGAAAAATAGACTCCACACCTGGAGGGCACACAAAAAGTAGTGTGCACATTGGGACCCAGGGGATGGAGCAGTGACCCCATATAGACTGACCCAGACTTACCTGCTAGTGTTGGAGGGTCTCCTGCAGAGTTGGGGGTTGGCTCTGTCTCACCACGAGGACAAGAACACTGGCAGCAGAAGTTCTGGGAAGTACTCCTTGGCGTGAGCCCTCCCAGAGTCCGCCATTAGTGCCACCAAAGAGCCCTGGTAGGCTCCAGTGTTGGGTCGCCTCAGGCCAAACAACCAACAAGGAGAGGACCCAGCCTCACCCACCAGCAGACAAGCGAATTAAAGTTTTACTGAGCTCTGCCCACCACAGCAACAGCCAGCTCTACCTACCACCAGTCCCTCCAATCAGGAAACTTGCACAAGCCTCATAGATAGCCTCACCCACCAGAGTGCAGACTGCAGAAGCAAGAAGAACTACAATCCTACAGCCTGTGGAACAAAAAACACATTCACAGAAAGATAGATAAGAAGAAAAGGCAGAGAGCTATGTACCAGAAGGAGCAAAAACATAAAACCCCAGCAAAACAACTGAATGAGGTGGAGATAGGCAACCTTCCAGAAAAAGAATTCAGAATAATGATAGTGAAGATGATCCAGGACCTCGGGAAATAAATGGAGGCAAAGGTCGAAAAGATGCAAGAAATGATTAACAAAGACCTAGAAGAATTAAAGAACAAGCAAACAGAAATGAACAATACAATAACTGAAATGAAAAATGCATTAGAAGGAATCAATAGCAGAATAACTGAGGCAGAAGAACAGATAAGTGATCTGGAGGACAGAATGGTGGAATTCACTGCTGCAGAACAGAATAAAGAAAAAGAATGAAAAGATATTAAGACAGCCTAAGAGACCTGTGGGACAATATTAAGTGCAACAGCATTCACAATATAGGGGTCCCAGAAGGAGAAGGGAGAGAGAAAGGACCCAAGAAATTATATGAAGAGATTATAGTCTAAAAATTCCCTACCATGGGAAAGGAAATAGCCACCCAAGTCTAGGAAGCACAGAGAGTCCCATACAGGATAAACCCTAGGAGAAACATGCCGAGATACAAAGTAATCAAACTGGAAAAAATTAAGGACAAAGAAAAATTATTGAAAGCAGCAAGGGAAAAAAGACAAATAACATACCAGGGAATTCCATGAGGTTAAGAGCTGATTTCTCAGCAGAAACTCTACAAGCCAGAAGGGAGTGTATGATACTTAAAGTGATGAAAAGGAAGAAACTACAACTAAGATTACTCTACCCAGCAAGGATCTCATTCAGATTCGATGGAGAAATTAAAACCTTTACAGACAAGCAAAAGCTGAGAGTTCAGCACCACCAAACCAGCTTTACAACAAATGCTAAAGGAACTTCTCTAGACAAGAAACACAAGAGAAGGAAAAGACCTATAATAACGAACCCAAAACAATTTAGAAAATGGGAATAGGAACATACATATCGATAATTACCTTAAACATGACTGGATTAAATGCTCTAACCAAAAGAAACAGACTGGCTGAATGGATACAAAAATAAGACTCATATATATGCTGTCTACAAGAGACCCACTTCAGACCTAGGGACACATATAGACTGAAAGTGAAGGGATGGAAAAAGATATCCCATGCAAATGGAAATCAGAAGAAAGTTGGAGTAGCAATTCTCATGTCAGACAAAATACACTTTAAAGTAAAGACTATTACAAGAGACAAAGAAGGACACTACTTAATGATCAAGGGATCGATCCAAGAAGAAGATATAACACTTGTAAATATTTATACACCCAACATACGAGCACCTCAGTACATACGGCAAATACTAACAGCCATAAAAAGGGGAAATTGACACTAACACAATCATAGTAGGGGACTTTAACACCCCACTTTCATCAATGGACACATCATCCAAAATGAAAATAAATAAGGAAACACAAGCTTTAACTGATACATTGAACCAGATGGACTTAATTGATATTTATACGACATTCCATCCAAAAACAACAGAATACACTTTCTTCTCAAGTGCTCAACAACATTCTCCAGGATAGATTATATCTTGGGTCACAAATCAAGCCTTGGTAAATTTAAGAAAATTGAAATCGTATCAGGTATCTTTTCCAAACATAACACTATGAGACTAGATACCAATTGCAGGGAAAAAATCTGTAAAAAATACAAACACATGGAGACTAAACAATACACTACTTAATAACCAAGAGATCACTGAAGAAATCAAAGAGGAAATCAAAAAATACCTAGAAACAAATGACAATGAAAACACGACCACCCAAAATCTATGGGATGCAGCAAAAGCAGTTCTAAGAGGGAAGTTTATAGAAATACAATCCTGGCTTAGGAAACAAGAAATATCTCAAATAAACAACCTAACCTCATACCTAAAGCAATTAGACAATGAAGAACAAAAAAACCCCCAAGGTTAGCAGAAGGAAAGAAATCATAAAGATCATATCAGAAGTAAATGAAAAAGAAATGAAGGAAACAATAGCAAAGATCAATAAAACTAAAAGCTGGTTCTTTGTGAAGATAAAAAAAAATTGATAAACCACTAGCCAGACTCATCAAGAAAAAAAGGGAGAAGACTCGAATCAATAGAATTAGAAATTAAAAAGGAGAAGTAAAAACTGACACTGCAGAAATAAAAAGGATCATGAGAGACTACTACAAGCAACTATATGCCAATAAAATGGACAACCTGGAAGAAATGGACAAATTCTTAGAAAAGCACAACCTTCTGAGACTGAACCAGGAAGATATAGAAAATGTAAACAGGCCAATCACAAGCACTGAAATTGAAACTGTGATTAAAAATCTTCCAACAAAGAAAAGCCCAGGACCAGATGGCTTCACAGGCGAATTCTATCAAACATTTAGAGAAGAGCTAACACCTATCCTTCTCAAACTCTTCCAAAATATAGCAGAGGGAGGACCACTCCCTAACTCCTTCTACGAGGCCACCATCACCTTGATACCAAAACCAGACAAGGATGTCACAAAGAAAGAAAACTACAGGCCAATATCACTGATGAACATAGATGCAAAAATCCTCAACAAAATACTAGCAAACAGAATCCAACAGCACATTAAAAGGATCATACACCATGATCAAGTGGGGTTTATTCCAGGAATGCAAGGATTCTTCAATATACGCAAATCTATCAATGTGATAAACCATATTAACAAATTGAAGGAGAAAAACCATATGATCATCTCAATAGATGCAGAGAAAGCTTTTGACAAAATTCAACACCCATTTATGATAAAAACCCTGCAGAAAGTAGGCATAGAGGGAACTTTCCTCAACATAATAAAGGCCATATATGACAAGCCCACAGCAAACATCATCCTCAATGGTGAAAAACTGAAAGCATTTCCACTAAGATCAGGAACAAGACAAGGTTGCCCACTCTCACCACTATTATTCAACATAGTTTTGGAAGTTTTAGCCACAGCAATCAGAGAAGAAAAGGAAATAAAAGGAATCCAAATTGGAAAAGAAGAAGTAAAGCTGTCACTGTTTGCAGATGACATGATCCTATACATAGAGAACCCTAAAGATGCTACCAGAAAACTACTAGAGCTAATCAATGAATTTGGTAAAGTGGCAGGATACAAAATTAATGCACAGAAATCTCTGGCATTCCTATATACTAATGATGAAAAATCTGAAAGTGAAATCAAGAAAACACTCCCATTTACCATTGCAACAAAAAGAATAAAATATCTAGGAATAAACCTACCTAAGGAGACAAAAGACCTGTATGCAGAAAATTATAAGACACTGATGAAAGAAATTAAAGATGATATAAATAGATGGAGAGATATACCATGTTCTTGGATTGGAAGAATCAACATTGTGAAAATGACTCTACTACCCAAAGCAATCTATAGATTCAATGCAATCCCTATCAAACTACCACTGGCATTTTTCACAGAACTAGAACAAAAAATTTCACAATTTGTATGGAAACACAAAAGACCCCGAATAGCCAAAGCAATCTTGAGAACGAAAGAAGGAACTGGAGGAATCAGGCTCCCTGACTTCAGACTATACTACAAAGCTACCGTAATCAAGACAGTATGGTACTGGCACAAAAACAGAAAGATAGATCAGTGGAACAGGATAGAAAGCCCAGAGATAAACCCATGCACATATGGACACCTTATCCTTGATAAAGGTGGCAGTAATGTACAATGGAGAAAGGACAGCCTCTTCAATAAGTGGTGCTGGGAAAACTGGACAGGTACATGTAAAAGTATGAGATTAGATCACTCCCTAACACCATACACAAAAATAAGCTCAAAATGGATTAAAGACCTAAATGTAAGGCCAGAAACTATCAAACTCTTAGAGGAAAACATAGGCAGAACACTCTATGACATAAATCAAAGCAAGATCCTTTCTGACCCACCTCCTAGAGTAATGGAAATAAAAACAAAAATAAACAAATGGGACCTAATGAAACTTCAAAGCTTTTGCACAGCAAAGGAAACCATAAACAAGACCAAAAGACAACCCTCAGAATGGGAGAAAATATTTGCAAATGAAGCAACCGACAAAGGATTAATCTCCAAAATTTACAAGCAGCTCATGCAGCTCAATAACAAGAAAACAAACAACCCAATCCAAAAATGGGCAGAAGACCTAAATAGACATTTCTCCAAAGAAGATATACAGACTGCCAACAAACACATGAAAGAATGCTCAACATCATTAATCATTAGAGAAATGCAAATCAAAACTACAATGAGATATCATCTCACACCAGTCAGAATGGCCATCATCAAAAAATCTAGAAACAATAAATGTTGGAGAGGGTGTGGAGAAAAGGGAACACTCTTGCACTGCTGGTGGGAATGTGAATTGGTTCAGCCACTATGGAGAACAGTATGGAGGTTCCTTAAAAAACTACAAATAGAACTACCATATGACCCAGCAATCCCACTACTGGGCATATACCCTGAGGAAACCAAAATTCAAAAAGAGTCATGTACCAAAATGTTCATTGCAGCTCTATTTACAATAGCCCGGAGATGGAAACAACCTAAGTGCCCGTCATCGGATGAATGGATAAAGAAGATGTGGCACATATATACAATGGAATATTACTCAGCCATAAAAAGAAACGAAATTGAGCTATTTGTAATGAGGTGGATAGACCTAGAGTCTGTCATACAGAGTGAAGTAAGTCAGAAAGAAAAAGACAAATACCGTATGCTAACACATATATATGGAATTTAAGAAAAAAATGTCATGAAGAACCTAGGGGTAAAGCAGGAATAAAGACGCAGACCTCTTAGAGAATGGACTTGAGGTTATGGGGAGGGGGAAGGGTGAGCTGTGACAGGGCGAGAGAGAGTCATGGGCATATACACACTAACAAACGCAGTAAGGTAGATAGCTAGTGGGAAGCAGCCGCATGGCACAGGGATATTGGCTCGGTGCTTTGTGACAGCCTGGAGGGGTGGGATGGGGAGGGTGGGAGGGAGGGAGACGCAACAGGGAAGACATATGGGAACATATGTTTATGTATGACTGATTCACTTTGTTATAAAGCAGAAACTAACACACCATTGTAAGGCAATTATACCCCAATAAAGATGTTAAAAAAAAAAAAAAAAAATCTTCCAACAAGCAAAAGCCCAGGACCAGATGGCTTCACAGGTGAATCCTATCAAACATTTAGAGAAGAACTAATACCCATCCTTCTCAAACTCATCCAAAAAATTACAGAGGAAGGAACACTCCCAAACTCATTCTATGAGGCCACCATCACCCTGATACCAAAACCAGACAAAGTTACTAGAAAAAAAGAAAATTACAGACCAATATCACTCATGAATATAGATGCAAAATCCTCAACAAAATATTAGCAAACAGAATCCAACAGTGCATTAAAGGATCATACACCATGATCAAGAGGGATTTATCCCAGGAATGCAAGGATTCTTCAATATACACAGCTCAATCAATGTGATACCCATATTAACAAATTGAAGAAGAAAAACCATACGAACATCTCGATAGATGGATGCTAAAAAAGCTTTTGACAAAATTCAACACCAATTTATGACAAAAACTCTCCAGAAAGTGGGCATAGAGGGAACCTACCTCAATATAATAAAGGCCGTATATGAAAAACCCACAGCAAACATGCTTTCAGTGGTGAAAAACTGAAAGCATCTCCTCTAAGATCAGAATCAAGACAAGGATGTCCACTCTCACCACTATTATTCAACATAGTTTTGGAAGTCCTAGCCACGACAATCAGAGAAAAAAAGAAATAAAAGTAATACAAATGGGAAAAGAAGAAGTACAGTTTTCACCGTTTGCAGATGACATGATACTGTACATAGAGAATCCTAAAGATGCCACCAGAAAACTACTAGAGCTAATCAATGAATTTGGTAAAATAGCAGGATACAAAATTAATGCACAGAAATCTCTGGCATTCCTATACACTAATGATGAAAAATCTGAAGGTGAAATTAAGGAAACACTCCCATTTACCATTGCAACCAAAAGAATAAAATACCTAGGAATAAACCTACCTAAGGAGACAAAAGACCTGTATGCAGAAAAGTATAAGATATTGATAAAGAAATTAAAGATGATACAAATAGATGGAGAGATATACCATGTTCTTGGATTGGAAACATCAACATTGTGGATATGACTATACTACCCAAAGCAATCTACAGATTCAGTGTAATCCCTATCAAACTACCACTGGCATTTTTCACAGAACCAGAACAAAACATTTCACAGTTTGTATGGAAACACAAAAGACCCTGAATAGCCAAAGCAATTTTGAGAAAAAAAATGGAGCTGGAGGAATGAGGATCCTTGATCAGAGACTATACCCCAAGCTACAGTCATCAAGACAGTATGGTACTGGCACTAAAACAGAAATATAGATCAATTTAATAGAATAGAAAGCCCAGAGATAAACCCATGCACCTATAGTCAACTAATCTATGACAAAGGAGGCAAGGATATAAAATGTACAAATGACAGTCTCTTCAATAAGTGGTGCTGGGAAAACTGGACAGCTATATATAAAAGAATGAAATTAGAGCACTCCCTAACATTGTACACAAAAATAAACACAAAATGGATTAGAGACCTAAATGTAAGGCCGGACACTATAAAACTCTTAGAGGAAAACATAGGAAGAACACTCTGACATAAATCACAGCAAGATCTTTTTTGATCCACCTCCTAGAGTAAGGGAAATAAAAACAAAAATAAACAAATGGGACCTAATGAAACTTAAAAGCTTTTGCATAGCATAGGAAACCATAAACAAAACAAAAAGACAACCCTCAAAATAGGAGGAAATATTTGCAAGTGAATCAATGGACAAAGGATTAATCTCCAAAATATATAAACAGCTCATGCAGCTCAATTGAAAAAAACCCAACAACTCAATCCAAAAATTGGCAAAAGACCTAAATAGATATTTCTCCAAAGAAGCCATAGAGATGGCCAAGTGGCACATGAAAAGCTACTCAACATCACTAATTATTAGAGAAATGCAAATCAAAATTACAATGAGGTATCACCTCACACCAGTTAGAATGGGCATCATCAGAAAATCTACAAACAAATGCTGGAGAGTGGGTGGAGAAAAGGGAACCCTCTTATATTGTTGGTGGGAATGTAAATTTATACAGCCACTATGGAGAACAGTCTGGAGGTTCCTTAAAAAACTAAAAATAGAATTACCATATGACCCAGCAATCCCATTACTGAACATATACCCAGAAAAAACCATAATTCAAAAAGACACATGCATCCCAATGTTCATTGCAGCACTATTTACAATAGCCAGCTCATGGAAGCAATGTAAGTGTCCATCAACAGATGAATGGATAAAGAAGATGTGGTACATATATACAATGAAATATTACTCAGCCATAAAAATGAACGAATGTGTAGAGATATGGATGGATCTAGAGACTGTCATACAAAGTGAAGTCAGAAAGAGAAAAACAAATATATATTAACGCATGTATGTGGAATCTAGAAAAATGATACAGATGAACCGGTTTGCAGGGCAGAAACTGAGACACAGATGTAGAGAGCAAACGTATGGACACCAAGGGCAGAAAGCGGCAGTGGGTGGTGGTGGTGGTGTGATGAACTGGGAGATTGGGATTGACATGTATACACTGATGTGTATAAAATTGATGACGAATAAGCATCTGCTATGTAAAAAATAAATTAAATTAAATTAAAAAATTAAAAAAAAAAAACAAAAAACGGAAGTGAGGGAATTCCTTGGTGGTCCAGGGGTTAAGACTCAATGTTCTCACTGCTGAGGGCCTGGGTTCAATCCCTGGTCGAGGAACTAAAATCCTGCAAGCTGCACCACACAGCCAAAAACAAAAACAAAAAACAATAAAACAAAAACGGAAAGTCACATACATCTCTCATCTGTAAAAAAAATAAGAAAAACTAAACTAAACAAACAAAAAGCCCTCTAACAACTTTCTGACTCAGAGTGAAAGCCTGAGTCTTTCTAAGACAAACAAGGCCCCCCATGACCTGGTTCTCCATTCCTCCTGTGATTGCATCTCCTGTGGCTCCACCCCTCCTCCACCCTGTTCAGCCATCTGTTTCCAGCTCTTCCTGCCAGGCACACTTGTTACTTAGGCCCCTAGCACCTGCTGTTTCCTCTGCCTGAGCTGCTCCTTTCCCAGGTATCCATGAGACTCACTCCCTCATTTCCTCAGGTCTTTACACAAAACACACCTTCTCAGCAAGGCCTTCCCTGGCCACCTTATATACTATTTCAACTCCCTTTGCACACCCTTCATTTCTCTACATTATGTCTTATTCTTAGCATGTATCCCTCATCACTCTCTAATTTGTCTGCAATTTACCTATACTCACTGTCTTCCCCAATTAGCCAACTAGAATATAACTAGAATATAATATAGAGTCTGGCACATGGTAGGCACTCAAAGTCTATTGAATGAATTAATGTGCGTATGCCTTATTTCCCCAACACAATACTTCAGCCCAGCATAATATATGACATATAGAAGAAGGATCTCAATAAATATCTGTGGGGTTTTTTTTGTTTTTGTTTGTTATTTTTTAACAATTAAATAAAGCAGAGTTGTTTTTGTCTTCTCAACTTTGGCAGGAACCAACACTTCATAGCTTTAAGACTATCTTTCCTGGCAATGGTGGTCCACTGCAGTGAAGGATTTTTTAAGGAAGAAAATATGTTGCAGATATATCAGTGAAATTTTACAAGAATTTTCCCAGATAATTCTCATTTAATAGCATGTTGTTTATGACGTAATTCACATCCATATACTTTCAAAACTCACCACTTCTAAGAGTGTCTGAAATATTAGACAAGAACTCTTATGACAAAATAATCTAAAGAAGTACCAGGGGAATTCCCCAGTGGTCCAGTGCTTAGGACTCCAAGCTCTCACTGCCGGGGGCCCAGGTTCCATCGCTGATCAGGGAAATAAGATCCCACAAGCTACAAGGCACAGCCAAAAAAAAAGTACCAGAAACCAAAAATGCAATATGATACCCACATCAAATATCAAGAAGGGTATTTACATCACCATCTGCTTCAGATACTATCTTCTGAAAATCCAAGCATCATTCTAAGCCTGTGTTTCTGCTTTAGCTCACATCACCAAATTCTTGACAGTTCCACTCAGGGGCAGGACCCAATTCATTTCTTTCTCTATTTTCAAAATTTAATTTAATTTGATTTAATTTTTTTACATATATATGTCTCTATTCTTTTTCAAATATTATTCCAATTTAGGTTGTTATAGAATGATAAGCAAAGTTCCCTGTACTATACAGTAGGTCCTTGTTGGTTTTTCTATTTTAAATATAGCAGTGTGAGCTATTTGTAATGAGGTGGATAGACCTAGAGTCTGTCATACAGAGTGAAGTCAGTCAGAAAGAGAGAGACAAATACCATATGCTAACACATATATATGGAATTTAAGAAAAAAAATGGCATGAAGAACCTAAGGGTAATACAGGAATAAAGACACAGACCTACTAGAGAATGGACTTGAGGATATGGGGAGTGGGAAGGGTAAGATGTGACAAAGCGAGAGAGAGGCATGGATATACATACACTACCAAACGTAAGGTAGATAGCTAGTGGGAAGCAGCCGCATAGCACAGGGAGATCAGCTTGGTGCTTTGTGACCGCCTGGAGGGGTGGGATAGGGAGGGTGTGAGGGAGGGAGACGCAAGAAGCAAGAGATATGGGAACATATGTATATGTATAACTGATTCACTTTGTTATGAAGCAGAAACTAACACACCATTGTAAAGCAATTATGCTCCAATAAAGATATATAAAAAAAAAAAAAAATAGCAGTGTGTACATGTCAATCCGAAACAGGACCCAATTCATTTCAATGGCAGTTGCCAGCATTATTTCTTCTCATTTTTTCCTTCCCCTTCATGATGTCTCTTACTTTTCAGACTTTTAATCTTTTCCCCAGATTTGCATTTCTTACCATAACTTTATGGTACATTTCCATGCATCAGTATATTTATATATGAAAAGGAAAAATAGCACATTTATACTTTCTTCTTATTTATAAGTGATGTGAACTTGAGAGGCACAAGAGTAATAAAGAATAAACGCCAGTAAATATCACAGTCATATTATCACAGTCAATATTAATAGGAAAGCAGCAAGATAAACCCATGATAAAGAGATGTACCTTCTTCCCCTGATGCCATCAGAACTGTATTTGTGTTGATAATTCTCACGGACTGAGAAAAGCTGACTCATTTCTTCTTTACATTTGTTCCTAGTCATGAACTCAGCCGTGTTACTCAGGGAGGCTACTTGTTTTGATATATATTAAAAAAAAGACTCTATGAACCTGTAATTACCAACAAATAAGGAGGAAGTTGCTTTGGTTGACATTTCTAGAGCCATTCACTAACCCTTTAAAGAGAACATTATGCATTGAGACTTCAAAATTTCTAAAAACTTTCCTGGGGAATTTCTATTTCGAGCATCTACCAGCCCCTCAAAATGTGCCAGCCCCTCCCAATAACACAATGAGGTATATATTCACAACTCTGGTTTTTATAAATGAGGAATCACAGCTGCAGGGAGGTGAGGTCACCTGCCCATGAGCATACACGTAGGATGTCGAGCTGGATTCAAACTGAAGTCTTTCTGACGGCCAGGCCTTTCACCCCTGCAACAATTATGTGCCACCCACACAGGGTTCCAATCTGGCCAGCACTTAAGTTGCTGTAGATCTGGGATTTGACTCTTACTTATATTTCTAGTCCTGCATTTCTGAAGCTGTGAATCCCCAAAATAAAATCAGTATTCCTGGGGCAAGGATGCTGTTACACAATGTCAAAGGGTCCACTTAACTGAAAGCTTCGCAGAGGCTTTAATATGCTTAGACACATAATGAATCACCAAGGGACGCAGCTTTCCAAACTTATTTACCCACCCTTATTTGCCACGAAACTCTTTAAATGTATGTGTGGGTGAGTGCGTGTGACTCTGTGTGTGTGTGTGTGTGTGTGTGTGTGTGTGTGGAGAAAGGGGAATAGTGATTGGGGAAAGTGAAAAATATTTTTTACAATCTCAAGAGACATTATGCTCTAAAACATTTTTAAAATACTGAACTAGAGATGAAATGTCACATTTATATTTTAATTTGGGACAAATTTTCTCTGGTTTGGGACTTTGTTTACTTCACCATTTCAGCCTCATATATTTTCACTTGAAAACTGACCAATTTTAAATGAAATACTAAAAAAAGTAAATGTTAATATTAGGCAGAAGTTCTGCTATTTTTGCAATTCTTTCTTTACTTTGACTTTATTGTCCAGGGTGGTGATAGTGGTGGGGGGAGGGTGGGGGAGATGGGTGAAGTAAGAAAGAAAAAATAGGCTCAAATGTGAGACGTATAAATTCAAGAAATTATACGGAAAGAAGAGTCAGTGATTTCTCTCAGGTAGGCTTCATACCTCTGGAGGTAACAAGATGATAAAATTCTAACACAATTTTCTTGTTTTATTTACAGTGCTTTACGTTACATTTGATTATTTTTACTTGTTAAAAACATCAGTGACTCCAGTGATATCAAAAAGTTTGAAAAGAAAATAATAATGGCTGTCTAAACAGCTTTCTGCTGGAAGTCTGGCAGGAATGGCTGCCTTCTAGCAATCCCACATCTGGCTTTTAGAGATAGAACAGACAGACAGAGAAGACACAGACATTGGACATTTATCCTCTTGTCAGCAATGGTCAGACTCTTCCATCAGGAAAATTCAGCTCCATAAACTGCAAATACCAACGAAGACTCTAAATGCCACTCATAGAGGGAATCTTAAAAACATTAACACTTTTTTTGTTTTTTTGAGAAGGATGTGTCTTTTATTTACTTATTTTTTATTGAATTATAGTTGATTTACAATGTTGTGTTAATTTCTACTGTACAGCAAAGTGATTCAGTTGTACGTATATGTGTGTATATATATATATATATATATATATATATATATATATATACATTCTTTTTTATATTCTTTTTCCATTATGGTTTATTACAGGATATTGAATATAGTTCCCTGTGCTATACAGTAGGACCTTGTTGTTTATCCATTCTATATGTAATGATTCGCATCCGCTAATCCCAAAATCCCAGTCCATTCCTCCCTGACCTCCCCTCCCCCTTGGCAACAGCAAGTCTGTTCTCTAAGGACATTAATCCTTTTGATTTGATTTAGTTTCAAAAACAAAATCAAGGTTGTATGATTGGGATTGACATATATACACTAATATGTATAAAATGGATAAGTAATAAGAACCTGCTGTATAAAAAAATAAAATACAATTTTAAAATAAATAAATAAATAAGGTTCTAACTAGTCTTAATCTTTGACAAGCAGTATGTAAATAAGCAAAGGAAGCTTTTCACATAGAGAGAGGTATCAGGAACTCAGACATTCCGTAAAGAAACTTCAAAATTCAGAGTAAGTACAGGGCAGAGCTTTACACTTATTTGTATTATGATAAAATATACTGTTATCACATCTGGAGCAAGGTACAGCCAACTTGCTGAGAAATTTTACTGGCAAATCGAATATGTTTAAGACTGGGTATAACAGGAATCAAGTTCTCCTTGTTTTACTGCTCCTTCTGTGGGATTCTTGTATTCACATTGAATTTAAATTTGAATTTTAGTGGAAGGTTGGTCATAGTGCCAACTTAACAGGCTTGTCGGTAGTATTTTTAAGGGGCAGAGTCTGAAAATGTCTACTTAATGCATTTTTAAAATTGGAGCTTGGAAGTGCAAAGGTGGAAGGTTTACAGTGAAGGACCCAATGAAAGCCAGATGTCAGACCATGTGCTGAAACAGTGATCAGAGTGGTACAGAAGCCAAAAAGTTGTAGGTGACCGAAACCCTGGTGCTCCCTGGAGGGTGTTCAAGAGGAAACCTATAGAATAACTGAAAGTCATAACAGATGGTGTGTCTGTGCCTCTTGCAGTGCCATTTCAGGCATATTTGGAAATCCATTCTGCACTTTCAAGTGCTCCAGGAAGAGTCATTTCCCAGTTCAGTGCTGTTGGGTCACCAGCCGGCACTGAACCAGCAGGATGAGATACGGTCCGACTGAGCTGGCCGAAATTCTCACAGTCCCCTAAGCCAACTTAGTTCAAGGCTCAGTCCATCCTAAAAGAATCAACTTCACAGAGTTTTGCTTCATTTACTATGTTTATGCACATGAATTCTCTCCTAAAAGAAAAAGCATGCAGTTTTAAGTCAGAACAGAGTTCTTGACATCCACAAGCTGGATGAAGCTGAGCATACTACATATATTCCCTGGCCCTTAATGTTTCTTTTATAAAGTGGGTGTAATAATGTTATAAACTGAAAAGATTTCAAGGAAGAATAATTTAAAAACATGCATAAAGTGCACCTAGTAGAATGCCTAATTCATAATAGATATTCCCTAAATATTTGTTCAGCTTTGAAAGCTTTATATATAGTTTTATTAGGGGAGTAGAAAATTGACTTGCATTTTAACGTTTCTCATCTGCAATTATTGACTAAAAGATGGTACTCTTAGAGCTATAGCACAGAACATTATTTTTCCTAGGGCCAATCAATGAAATCTTAGAAGGTACAGTTTGGAGAGCTATTAGAAGATCATTCTGGTTAATAGTTAAACTGGGGAGTAAACCTATTTAAATTCATATTCTCATTCTAATAGCTTTTAATTGGGTAATGTTGTATTTTTTAATGATTATAATGTGTTTATTCTGTATTAGACACTGTCCTAAGTACTTTTCAATTTTTTTTTCAGAAACCCTTTGAAGTAGGATAATTATTATCCTTATTTTATAGATGACATTTTTAGTCATGAATACAGTTGAAGAATTTTTTTAACATCTTTTTTGTAGTATAATTGCTTTACAATGGTGTGTTAGTTTCTGCTTTATAACAAAGTGAATAAGATACACATATACATATATCCCCATATCTCTTCCCTCTTGATTCTCCCTCCCTCCCACACTCCCTATCCCACTCCTCTAGGTGGTCGCAAAGTACCGAGCTGATCTCCCTGTGCTATGTGGCTGCTTCCCACTAGCTATTGATTTTACATTTGGTAGTGTACATATGTCCATGTCACTCTCTCACTTTGTCCCAGCTTACCCTTCCCCCTCCCCATGTCCTCAAGTATATTCTTTAGTAGGTCTGCATCTTTATTCCCATTCTGCCCCTAGGTTCTTCATGACCATTTTTTTTTTTTAGATTCCATATATATGTGTTAGCATACTGTATTTGTTTTTCTCTGTCTGACTTACTTCACTCTGTATGACAGACTCTAGGTCCATCCACCTCACTACAAATAACTCAATTTTGTTTCTTTTTATGGCTGGGTAATATTCCATTGTATATATGTGCCACACATTCTTTATCCATTCCTCTGTCAATGGACACTTAGGTTGCTTTCATGTCCTGGCTATTGTAAATTGAGTTGCAATGAACATTGTGGTACATGACTATTTTTGAATTATGGTTTTCTCAGGGTATATGCTCAGTAGTGTGATTGCTGGGTCATATGGTAGTTCTATTTTTAGTTTCTTAAGGAACCACCATACTGTTCTCCATAGTGGCTGTATAAATTTACATTCCCACCAACAGTGCAAGAGGGTTCCCTTTACTCCACACCCTCTTCAGCATTTATTGTTTGCAGATTTTTTGGTAATGGCCACTCTGACTGGTGTGAGATGATATCTCAATGCAGTTTTGATTTGCATTTCTCCAGTGATTAATGATGTTGAGCATTCTTTCATGTGTTTGTTGGCAATCTGTATATCTTCTTTGGAGAAATGTCTATTTAGTTCTTCTGCCCATTTTTGGATTGGGTTGCTTGTTTTTTCGATATTCAGCTGCATGAGCTGCTTATAAATTTTGGAGATTAATCCTTTGTCAGGTGCTTCATTTGCAAATATTTTCTCCCATTCTGAGGGTTGTCTTTTCGTCTTGTTTATGGTTTCCTTTGGTATGCAAAAATTTAAGTTTAATTAGATCTCATTTGTTTCTTCTTGTTTTTATTCCCATTTCTCTAGGAGGTGGGTCAAATGAATCTTGCTGTTATTTATGTCATAGAGTGTTCTGCCTATGTTTTCCTCTAAGACTTTGACAGTGTCTAGCCTTACATTTAGGTCTTCAATCCATTTTGAGTTTCTTTTTGTGTATGGTGTTAGAGAGCATTCTAATTTCATTCTTTTACATGTAGCTGTCCAGTTTTCCCAGCATCACTTATTGAAGAGACTTTCTTTTCTCCATTGTATATTCTTGCCTCCTTTAACAAAAATAAGGTGACCATATGTGCATGGGTTTATCTCTAGGCTTCCTATTCTATTCCATTGATCTATATTTCTGTTTTTGTGACAGTACCATACTGTCTTGATTACTCTAGCTTTGTTGTATAGTCTGATCAGGGAGCCTCATTCCTCCAGCACCGTTTTTCTTTCTCAAAATTGCTTTGGCTATTCAGGGTCTTTTGTGTTTCCATACAAACTGTGAAATGTTGTGTTCTAGTTCTGTGAAAAATGCCAGTGGTAGTTTGATAGGGATTGCATTGAATCTGTAGATTGCTTTGGGTAGTAGAGTCATTTTCACAATGTTGATGTTTCCAATCCAAGAACATGGTATATCTCTCCATCTATTTGTATCATCTTTAATTTCTTTATCAATATCTTATACTTTTCTGCATACAGGTCGTTTGTCTCCTTAGGTAGGTTTATCCCTAAGTATATTATTCTTTTTGTTGCAATGGTAAATGGGAGTATTTCCTTAATTTCACCTTCAGATTTTTCATCATTAGTGTATAGGAGTGCAGGAGATTCCTGTGCATTAATTTTGTATCCTGTTATTTTACCAAATTCATTGATTAGCTCTAGTAGTTTTCTGGTAGCATCTTTAGGATTCTCTATGTACATTATCATGTCATCTGAAAACAGTGACAGCTTTACATCTACTTTTCCCATTTGTATTCCTTTTATTTCTTTTTCTTTTCTGATTGCCGTGGCTAGACTTCCAAAACTATGTTGAATAATAGTGGTGAGAGTGGACATCCTTGTCTTGTTCCTGATCTTAGAGGAAATGCTTTCAGTTTTTCACCACTGAGAAAGATGTTTGCTGTGGGTTTGTCATATATGGCCTTTATTATGTTGAGGTAGGTTCCCTCTATGTCCACTTTCTGGAGAGTTTTTATCATAAACTGGTGTTGAATTTTGTCAAAAGCTATTTCAGCATCCATCTATTGAGATGTTCGTATGGTTTTTCTTCTTCCATTTGTTAATATGGGTATCACATTGATTGAGCTGTGTATATTGAAGAATCTTTGCATTCCTGGGATAAATCCCTCTTGATCATGGTGTATGATCCTTTCTGTGTGCTTTTGGATTCTTTTTGCTAATATTTTGTTGAGGATTTTGCATCTATATTCATGAGTGATATTGGTCTGTAATTTTCTTTTTTTCTAGTAACTTTGTCTGGTTTTGGTATCAGGGTGATGGTAGCCTCATAGAATGAGTTTTGTAGTCTTCCTTTCTCTGTAATTTTTTGCAAGAGTTTGAGAAGTTTGAGTGTTAGTTCTTCTCTAAATGTTTGATAGAATTCACCTGTGAAGCCATCTGGTCCTGAGCTTTCATTTGTTGGAAGGTTTTTAATCACAGTTTCAATTCAGTGCTTGTGATTGGTCTGTTTATATTTTCTATTTCTTCCAGGTTCAGTCGCAGAAGATTATACTTTTCTAAGAATGTGTCCATTTCTTCCAGGTTGTCCATTTTATTGGCATATAGTTGTTTGTAGTAGTCTCTCATGATCCTTTTCATTTCTGCAGTGTCAGTTTTTACTTCTCCTTTTTCATTTCTAATTCTATTGACTTGAGTCTTCTCCCTTTTTTTCCTGATGAGTCTGGCTAGTGGTTTATCAATTTTGTTTGTCTTCACAAAGAACCAGCTTTTAGTTTTATTGATCTTTGTTATCGTTTCCTTCATTTCTTTTTCATTTATTTCTGATCTGATCTTTATGATTTTTTTCCTTCTGCTAACTAGGCGTTTTTTGTTCTTCTTTCTCTAATTGCTTTAGGTGTAAGGTTAGGTTGTTTATTTGAGATGTTTCTTGTTTCTTAAGGTAGGATTGTATTGCTAGAAACTTCGCTCTTAGAACTGTTTTTGCTGCATCCCATAGATTTTGGGTCATTGTGTTTTCATGGTCAATTGTTTCTAGGTATTTTTTATTTCCTCTTTGATTTCTTCAGTGATCTCTTGGTTATTAAGTGTGTATTTTCTAGCCTCCATGTGTTTGTATATTTTACAGACTTTTTTCCTATAATTGATATCTAGTCTTATAGCATTGTGTTCAATTTCCATTTTCTTAAATTTACCAAGGCTTCATTTGTGACCCAAGATAGGATGTATCCTGGAGAAGGTTCCATGAGCACTTGAAAAGAAAGTGTATTCTGTTGTTTTTGGTTACATGCCCTATAAATTTCAATTAAGTCCATCTTGTTTAATGTATCATTTAAAGCTTGTGCTTCCTAATTTATTTTCATTTTGGATGATCTGTCCTTGATGAAAGTGGGGTGTTAACGTCCCCTACTATGATTGTGTTACTGACCATTTCCCCTTTATGGCTGTTAGTATTTGCCTTAGGTATTGAGGTGCCCCTATGTTGGGTGCATAAATATTTACAATTGTTGTATCTTCTTCTTGGATTGATCCCTTGATCATTATGTAGTGTCCTTCTTTGTCGCTTCTAATAGTCTTTGTTTTAAAGTCTATCTTGTCTGATATGATAATTGCTACTCCAGCTGTCTTTTGATTTCCATTTGCATGGAATACCTTTTTCCATCCCCCCACTTTCAGTCTGTGTGTGTCCCTGGGTCAGAAGTGAGTCTCTGTTGACAGCATATATATGTGTATTGTTTTTGTATTCATTCAGGGAGCCTGTGTCTTTTGCTTGGAGTATTTAATCCATTCACATTTAGATAATTATGGATATGTACGTTCCTGTTACCATTTTCTTAATTGTTTTGTGTTTGTTATTGTAGGTCTTTCCCTTCTCTTGTGTTTCCTGCCTAGATAATTTCCTTTAGCATTTGTTGTAAAGTTGGTTTGGTGGTGCTTAATTCTCTTAGCTTTTGCTTGTCTGTAAAGGTTTTAATTCCTCAGTCAAATCTGAATGAGATCCTTGCTGAGTAGAGTAATCTTGGTTGTCGGTTTTTCTCTTTCATCACATCACACTAAATATGTCCTGCCACTCCCTTCTGGCTTGCAGAGTTTCTGCTGAATGATCAGCTGTTAACCTTATGGGAATTCCCTTGTATGTTATTTGTTGTTTTCCCCTTGCTGCTTTTAATATTTTTTCTTTGTATTTAATTTTTGTTAGTTTGATTAATATGTGTCTTGGCGTGTTTCTCCTTGGATTTATCCTCTCTGTGCTTCCTGGACTTGATTAACTATTTCCTTTCCCATATTAGGGAAATTTTCAACTGTAATCTCTTCAAATATTTTCACAGTCCCTTTCTTTTACTCTTCAACTTCTGAGACCCCTTTAATTTGAATGTTGGTGTGTTTAATGTTGTCCCAGAAGTCTCTGAGACTGTCCTCAATTCTTTTCATTCTTTTTTCTTTATTCTGCTCTGCAGTAGTTATTTCTACCGTTTTATTTTCCAGGTCACTTCTCTGTTCTTCTGCCTCAGTTATTCTGCTATTGATTCCTTCTAGAGAATTTTTTATTTCATTTATTGTGTTGTTCATCATTGTTTGTTTGTTCTTTAGTTCTTCTAGGTCCTTGTTAAACGTTTCTTGTATTTTCTCCATTCTATTTCCAAGATTTTGGATCATCTCTGCTATCATTATTCTGAATTCTTTATCAGGTAGACTGTGTATTTCCTCTTCATTTTTTAGGTCTGGTTGGTCTTTGCCTTGCTCCTTCATCTACTGTGTGTTTCTCTGTCTTCTCATTTTGCTTAACTTACTGTGTTTGGGGTCTCCTTTCACAGGCTGCACGTTTGTAGTTCCCATTGTTTTTGATGTCTGCCCCCAGTGGTTAAGGTTGACTTAGTGGGTTGGGTAGGCTTCCCGGTGGAGGGGACTAGTGCCTGTGTTCTGGTGGATAAGGCTGGATCTTGTGTTCCTGGTGGGCAGGTCCACATTTGGTGGTGTGTTTTGTATTGTCTGTGACCTTATTATGATTTTAGGCAGCCTCTCTCCAAATGGGTGGGGTTTTGTTCCTGTCTTGCTAGTCGTTTGGCATAGCGTGTCCAGCATTGGAGCTTGACGGGTTTTGAGTGGAGCTGATTCTTGACATTGAGATGGAGAACTCTGGGAGATTTTCACCATTTGATATTACATGGAGCTGGGAGGTCTCTGGTGGATCAATGTCTTGAACTTGGCTCTCCCACCTCAGAGGCATAGCCCTGATGCCCAGCTGGAGCACCAAGACCCTGTCATCCACACAGCTCAGAATAAAAGGGAGAAAAAAAGAAAAGAAAGAGAGAAAGAAAGAAAGAAAGAAAGAAAGAAAGAAAGAAAGAAAGAAAGAAAGAAAGAAAGAAAGAAAGAAAGAAAGAAAGAAAGAAAGAGAAAGAAAGAAAGAAAGAAAAACATAAATAAAATAAAGTTATTAAATAATAAATAATTATTAAAAATTTTAAGTAACAAAAAAAAAGAAAGAAAGAAAGAAGAGAGCAACGAAACCAAGGAAGAAATCCACCAATGATAGCAAGCGTTAAAAACTATACTAAAGCAAACAAAGAAACAAAAAAATTTACAGAGAGAGCCTTAAGACAGATGGTAAAAGCAAAGCTATACAGACAAAATCACATGGAAGCATACACATACACACTCACAAAAAGAGAAAACGGGACAAAA
>NW_020838012.1:3674199-3737431 GCF_003676395.1 Aethalodelphis obliquidens | reverse complement strand
CGTTGTTCCCAAAGTCCACCACCTCAGTTTGGGATGATTTGTTGTCTATTCAGGTATTCCACAGGTGCAGAGTACACCAAGTTGATTGTGGGGATTTAATCTGCTGCTCCTGAGACTGCTGGGAGAAATTTCACTTTCTCTTCTTTGTTCACACAGCTCCTGGTGTTCAGCTTTGGATATGGCCCCGCCTCTGTGTGTAGGTCACCTGAGGGCATCTCTCCCCGCTCAGACAGAATGGAGTTAAAGTAGCAGCTGATTAGGGGTTTCTGGCTCACTCAGGGCTGGAGGAAGGAGGGGTACGGAATGTGGGGTGAGCCTGCTGCGGCAGAGGCAGCCTTAGCGTTTCATGCCCGTCTCTGGGGTCTGCGCTGTTAGCTGCGGCTCGCGCCCATCTCTGGAGCTCGTTTAGGTGGCACTCTTAATCCCCTCTCCTTGCGCACCGCAAAACAAAGAGGCAAGAAAAAGTCTTTTGTCTCTTCGGCAGGTCCAGACGTTTTTCCCAGGACTCCCTCCCGGCCAGCCGTGGTGCACTAACCCCTTCAGGCTGTGTTCACGCCGCCAACCCCAGTCCTCTCCCAGCGCTCCGACAGAAGCCCGAGCCTCAGCTCCCAGCCCCCGCCCGCCCCGGCGGGTGAGCAGACAAGCCTCTCGGGCTGGTGAGTGCTGGTCAGCACCGCTCCTCTGTGCAGGAATCTCTCTGCTTTGCCCTCCGCACCCCTGTTGCTGCCCTTTCCTCCATGGCTTCGAAGCTTCCCCCCTCCGCCACCCGCAGTCTCTGCCCGCGAAGGGCCTTCCTAGTGTGTGGAAACCTTTCCTCCTTCACAGCTCCCTCCCACTGGTGCAGGTCCCGTCCCTATTCTTTTGTCACTGTTTATTCTTTTTTCTTTTGCCCTACCCAGGTACGTGGGGAGTTTCTTGCCTTTTGGAAGGTCTAAGGTCTGCCCGCATGCAATAGGTGTTCTGTAGGAGTTGTTCCACATGTAGGTGTATTTCTGATGTATTTGTGGGGAGGAAGGTGATCTCCATGTCTTACTCTTCTGACATTTTGAGGCTCCCTGGGTAATCTTGTTATTTAATCTCTAAGGGTTTCAGTTGCCTCATCTATAAAATAGGAATCATATTAATAATTATCTTACAGGGTAGTTTTAAATGTCTGACACACATCAAATCCATATCAGCTTGTATTAGAAATATTATTTGTTGTTTTATTAGAATTTTTATTAATTGTTCTCTCTGTATTAGTTAGAATAGCTTAGGCTATATTGTGCTAACTAACTCTCCCAAAATTTCAGTGGTTAAAACAACAAAGCTTATGCCAGTCACCAATGTGTGTGGCTCACTGCTCTGTTTATCTTAGTGCCTCAAGAATCCAAGCCAATGACCGCTCCATCTTTACACATGTGGTAGCAGAAGAATCCTTTGGAGTGTCTGGCACTGGCAATTAAATGTTAAGCTATGAAATTGACCCAAAATCCACTAGCTGGAACCAGTCACATGACCCCACTCAAATGCAAGGGGTTTGAAAAGTGTAATCCTCCCATGGGCCTACATGAGTACAGCATTGGATGTTGGTGAATAGTAGGAGAGTCTACTACATTTTTAATTGCTTTTTTTCAAGAGCTTCTCCTGTTTATAGTGATATAAGCAGAAACAGAGAATTATTCAGGGAAAGGGAAAGAGGATTTTATTTTCTCCTCAGAACTAAAGGATGAGAATTCTTAAGCAAGGAAGGCAGAATTGGACAAGGAAAGAACATTTATTCATTTATTTATTTGCACATTACTTAAAGAAAGGAAAGCATAAGTGTAATTGAGCTCTAGATTTCTTATGACAGATATAAAAAAGTTGAAAAAGAAATTATTTAAAATCCACTTTGAATAAAATGGGAATAACCACTCAAAATCTATTCCAGAAATAGCTTTTGGACTTCCCTGGTGGCACAGTGGTTAAGAATCCACCTGTCAGTGTAGGAGACACGGGTTGGAGCCCTGGTCCGGGAAGATCCCACATGCCGCAGAGCAACTAAGCCATGAGCCACAACTACTGAGCCCGCGTGCCACAGCTACTGAAGCCCACGCACCTAGAGCCCACACTCCGCAACAAAGAGAAGCCATGACAATGAGAAGCCCGCACACCATAACGAAGAGTAGCCCCCACTCGCGGCAACTAGAGAAAGCCCGCGCACAGCAATGAAGAGCCAATGCAGCCAAAAATAAATAAATAAATAAAAGAAATAGATTTTACCTAGTTATCACAGAAAATATAAATTCTCTATTAATTTTCATTTCATATTACCAAAAAAAAATTTTTCCCTTCAAGATTAAACTGTTTGTCATGGATGAATCAGATTATTTTCCATTATCTGAAACTGTTAGGAAATTAATTCTTTGACAAATGTTGTTATCCTGGTAGTCTGCGATATTTGCTTCACAAGAATAGGTAATGTATCACTGGAGTCTGACTAGTATCTCGTGACTACAACGTGATGTTTTTGCAATAGTTTGCAAAATGAGAAAACCTAGATATGTAATATTGACGTATGCATATTACATATCCTCTGTGGGCTTAGTCCTCATTACCAGTGCATAAGATATTGAAAAGCTTTCACCTAATTCACCTCAGAATTATATAACCGAGGCTGATTAACTTCTGTGTGAAAAAGAATGTTTTGGAAAACTTCAGTTCAAACCTCCACAAGATTCTTCTTTTTTCCTTTTAACAGCAGTGAAATCCAAACATTCTTTTTGATTTTGCTTTTCTTTCCAGCTCAATCTTCCAAATCACTTGCAAAACTGACATTCACAAAAGTCTGAAGCTGTCTCTGTTCAATTAAATTCTCTCCTTTTCATTCCCCATTAACTCATGATTATTGATACATGTTTAAAATCTTAGATTGTGGGTTTTTCACTTTGCCCATGCTTCTGTTCAATACTGAAGTCATTAAGCGGAAGGTGGCAATAGTCCCCTGCTGACAGATAGAACATACTCCTTTTTCTTGTTCAGTAAACACAACATTGCAGGCTATTCTAGAAACCACTTTGGAAACTATGATTTTTGAAAGTAAATTTTATACATATTTTTTAAATCACATGTAAAAGAAGTCTTGTCCTACTGAATAATTGCCGCCCAGAGCTAGCAGTCCTCCATCGCAAACTAAAGTCTACAATCCCTTTCCCGTCTAGTAAGAAGGACAATTGAGATGTCACTTGGTGTCCACCGTAATGACAGCTTTACTGCCCTAATTCTCCTGACCCACCCTGGATCTGCCAGGTCACTAGACCTTCAGTTCGAAAGTCCATTTACCTCTTGAAATTAGATGCAAAATTTAATGTGAATTTGCATACTTTTTTCTGCAGAGAGGGCTTACAGTTCTCATCAACTGCTCAAAATGGATTTATAACCCTCCAAATTTTTAAGAGTCACTGAGTTTGCTAGGTTTCCATTACAGAGCATACAGTGAGCTAGAGCTCAGGATATGTCTATGTGAGTAGTGGAAGTACAGTCCCAGGTAAGAGAGGAGATCCAGTCTGGCAAGTGTGTGTAGCATGCAGGTTGCAGGTCGACAGCTACAGCAAATACCTGGAAAATTCAACATAAATTATAGGATGACCCAGAAACCCAAAGGACCTGGTGGGAAAAAAACCAGGATCTGCATGTGGCAGATCTGGCAGAAAGGAAGCATTGGGGAGTCTACTCACTGCTGACTACAGAAGCCAGGTACTAGACACTGAGCCTCATGAAATAGTGGCAAGAAAGATACTGGGACTCAGGGCTAGTTAGAGAAGGACAGTGAATTTTACAGAAAAAATGTCTTAAGCACAGAAATGGAAATTATAACTGGAAACAAAAGATAGCTAAGACTGCTAACTGACCACTAAAAATCATCTCTCTTCCTCCAGAGTAATAGTTTTGTGTTGGATGCTCAGTAAAAGCAAATGTGATATGTGTATACACGTGTGTGTGTGGTGTGTACCTATGTGTGTGTGTGTGTGTATATATATATATATATATATATATTTGAAAAGTATAAATATTTACTGAGATTATAGGATAATCCAGGAACTGTGTCCAATTTAAGAGGCACAAAAGTAAGAAATAAATGATTCTTGGACTCAATGTGCTTAAAACCTATTAGGGCAAGACACTTATGGTAAAAGATTAGAATCAATATGTTATCTTAGAAGCATACAGGGTGCCAAGGGAGTTGAAGGAAATGAGGACTTCAAACTTCCCAGATCTCAGAAGCAAACTCTCATAAGAGTGGGACTTGTGTGCCCGGCCCACCAGCCTCTCCTCCCAGGGGTGATGCTGTGCCTACTGATGAGCGTCAAGTGTTCTTGGCTGTGAGGAGAAGAGGCCTGCAGTCAGGGACCAGGCATGCACTGATGAAGCCCAGGGTCTCCATCAGTCTGGGCGACTATAACAGAATACCATAGACTGGGTGACTTCTAAGCAACAGACATTTATTTCTCACCATTCCAGAGGCTGGGAAATCTAAGACCAAGGTGCTGGCAGAGTCAGTATGTAGTGAGAGCCTGCTTCCTGGTTCATAGACAACTGATTTCTCCCTATGGCATCACATGGTGGAAGGGATGAGAACTCTCTGCGGCCTCTTTTATAAAGGTGCTATTCCAATAACAAGTGTTGACATAGATGTGGAAAAATTGAAACTCTTGAGCATTGCTGGAATGTAAAATGGTACAACCACTGTGGAAAACAGTATAGTGGGTCTTCAAAAAATTAAACATAAGATTACCATTTGATCCAGCAGTTCCACTTCTGGATATAAACTCAAAAGAACTGAAATCAGGAACTAGAACAGATATTTGCATAATGATGCTCTTAGGAGTTATTCCCAAATGTCCATCTATGGATAAATGGATAAACAAAATGGGTATATACATACAATAGAATATTATTCAGCCTCAAAAAGAAATGAAATCCTGGTATAAGCTACAACATGGATGAACCTTGAAGATATTATGCTAAGTGAAATAAGACCAGACACAAAAAGACAAATAATTGTGAGATTCCACTTATATGAGGTCTCCAGAGTAGTAAAATTTATAGAGACAAAAGTAGAATAGTGGTTACCATGTTCTGGGGTGGGAAAGAATGGGGAGTTATTGTTTAATTGGCACAGTTTCAGTTTAGGATGATGATAAAGCTCTGGAGATGGATGGGGGTGATGGTTGCACAACAATGTACTTAATGCCACTGAACTGGATGCTTAAAACTGGTTAAAATGATAAATGTGTATGTTATGTATATTTTATCACCATAAAAAATTTAAAGAATTATTTAGATGAAGTCTGAAAAGCAATTTCTAGTTTCTCCAAACTACCGCAGTACGACTTTATTACATAGGTTGCTAAATATATACTTAATGATGTTATGAAATCTGAGGCAGGTATTACTTCAGAGTCTGCCCTGTGAAGGTTACTGAGTCTCCCCTCAGTTTCCTTTGGGAAAAGCATCAAATGTATCAGTGCGTAACTGATGCTCATTGGGAATTATCTGTAATATTCCACACAGTTTCATGCACATTACCCTGCATTGCAATTGGCATAAGTCTACACACTTTATTGGTTAGATGCATATTCCTTGAGGATATTTATTATTTCAATAGTTCTCCCTATCTCTTTCCATTCTCCCCATGTAGATAAGATACAAATATCTGATTGTGACAAATAGTTTCAAAGTTTCTTATAGTAATTCATTTCAAATTCATCAAAACGATATAAGAAGGACAAGTAACATTTTGATAAATACACAAATACCTATCTAAATATACATATGAATATATGTTATATTAATACAATATCATATATATGTGAGAGAGAGACATATGGATGGATGGATGGAGAGACAGAGAAGCAAGTATTTAACCTTCAATGTGCAATGAACCTAAGTTTGAGGCCATATTTCTTACTTGGTTTTCCCCTTTTTTTTTAATGTCATTGCCACAATAAGAGTGTTACATAGAATCTTAGGTTTAAAATGAGGGACCAGGATCCGGTATTTGTATTTGATGATTCTAGACCACTTCCTCTAGGAATCAGAGGCCAGAACCTATGGAGGCCAGAATCATGTAGGTCAATATCTAAAGGATCATTAGCTGGTCTTTTGGTTTCTGGATGAGCTTATTAAAGTAATAATTAAGGAAAACACAATAAACTTTATCCCCAAATACTAAACTTAAGCACTTTTAATGATTGACTACTATTTTGAATAGATTTTAAAAGATCATAAGACATTTAAACACTAGTTTAGAAATCAGAAAACTTGCATTTTCATTGTAGCTTTCCTACTTACCACCTAAGAGACTTCAGGCAAGCTATGTAACACATCGGAATGTCTGTTTCCTCATCTGCAATCTGACATTGATAATAATCGCTCTGTCTCCCTCCAAAGTGGATGAGTGGAATAAATCAGTTGTAAGTACTTTGAAAATTATAAAGTGCTTCTACAAACGTAAAGATTATTATCACTCCATAGTTCCCACAGATAATGAATCATGAAAACAGAAAGAGAAAAAAGAAAGAGAAAAAAAACTGAACTACATTATCCAGCAAATGTTGAAGTGGAAATAATTCTACTTTTGGGTGAAACAAAAAAATTGAGATTCTATTCTTACACCCTTAAGGATAAAATAGGAGAAGTAGGCCCAGCTGTTGTAAGCTATATGTATGAATCAGAGAAACAATCTAAGCTCATAGAGTCTGCCTACAGTTCTGCTTCTCCAGCCCTGTCTCCCTCTCAGACCTGGATCCCCGCCTACAGATGTAGCTCTGTCTTAGGCTCAGTGACCACTATTGAAGTTAGGCAGGTGGATTCATCCCATTCATAGGAGCTTCAGTTAATTTCTGAGGGATTCAGCAACAAGTCAGCTTCTCCACTAATTGTGTTCTGACCTCAAGGGCCTTTCCTAACAGCTGGATTGAGTCCCCAGTTTTGACCCCACTTTGTACACCCATTATTATCTCTGAATCCATGTACTTTCCCTGCACTTGAACCTCTTCTTGACAACCCTATCCTCAGTCCCTCTTTCCTTGTATCCATCTTCTCTCAGGAAGTGGCATCATCTCCATGAGGCCCAGCTTCTGTCTGGGGCCTTCGTCTGCTATAAGACTCTTTCCTGGTGCAGCCTACCAGGACATGAGAGCACTGCCAGCTGATAGGCTTCTGGTTGTCACCCGGTCTGCCTGTAAGTGTGCTCCTGATCTTGACATTCCCTGACAGTCCTCCCTGGTGCTGCCTGCTGCATGGAATGTTGAGTGTTCTCCATTTGTGAAATTCTGCCTGCTTCGATGAAATTTTTCTTAGTTCCTACACTTGATTTACATCTAAGTGTCTATCTAACTCAAAGGATTGCCACCTTATACTTTCTTCATTTGCCACATGCTTCTTTAGGGCCAAGACTTACCAAGTACTATTTCCAGCTCTGTGTACAAAAAGGCTTGCACTAGCTGTCTATTGGTGCTTATATGTTGCCCCCCAAAATGTAACAGCTTAGAACAACATTTATTATCTCACATTATCTGAATCTGGGAGCAACTTCTCAGGGTAGGTGGTTCTGACTCAGGGTCTCTCCATGAGATGGCATCAAGATTTGGCCATGGCTGCAATCATCCAAAGGGGCTGGAGCATCTGCTTCCCAGATGGCTCATTACATACTTACTGGATGGAGCTTTGAGTCCCTCTCCACATACATCTCTCCATGGAGCTGCTTGAGCACCTTCACATCACAGCAGCTAGCTTCCATCAGAGTGACAATCCAAAAGAGAGAGTAAGGTAGATGTCCAATGCCTTTTACAACCTAACTGGAAGTCATGTGCCAACACTTCTGCCATATGCTAATGGCCACACAGAGAGCTCCTGATACGGTGTAAGAGGAAACTCTACAAAGGGTGAATACCAGGTGGGAATTACTAGGGTCCACTACAAGGACTAAATGGAAACAAATTTTCTGTTAAAACAAACAAACAACAGAATACCCTAAAACCAACATGGATTTCTCTTTCGGCTGTCCCTGACTCCTTTATATTTGACTACTCTGCTGAAGTGCCACACCCAATCCAGAATATAAGCAAACTAAGAGCAGTGGCACTTACACTATTCCCAATAGACTCCAGACCATCGATTCTCCACTTTCTTGCTCTTACTCCTATTTTCTTTGTTCACAGATCCCAGACTGTCTCAATGACTTCTTGCATAGAAAACTACTGGTTGCATTCCCAGGCCCAGAGAAGTCTCCAGTTTCTCATTACTAATCAGATATTGCTCCAGGAAAGTGGAGGAAAAATAGAGAAAAAAAGGTCATTGAAGGACAGGGAATACTTGCCTACTTGTTGAATCATCAGTATACCTCATTACGTTGAGTTCCATGTATGACGCTGAGCTAGACATCTTCTCCTAGCACTTTCAGATGGTTCCCAGAGGCTGTTTTCCGTTTTCCTGAAACTTTATTTAAGAATTCCATATATCCCAGAAAAGATGCCCAGTGCAATGTTTGTACTAATAATATTCAGTGAATTAATAACAGTGGCAAAGACAATCTTCTTGATTTGATTATGAATTATAAATATATAATCTAGTCAAGAAATTATCATTTAGTTCAACTTCTCTGTACTCTTCTCCCCTTCTTCCTCCCTCTCATTTTTTTCTTTTTGAATTAAGAATAAGAAAAGACTTAGAAATCATGTTTTCCTGAAAGTAAAAATAGGAAACTAGGGCACAGAGAGATGATGGAAAATATAATTTCTTTCGATCTTTTTTGACAATCTTCAGGCTGTGGTTCCCTACCGCTTTGCCCCACAAATTCTCTTTCCTAGACTAAATACCTAAAAGTGTATCTCTCAGTTTAATTTGGAGTCAAGCCTAGGAGATGTGGTGTATGTGGGGAAATCATACTAGAAGAAAGCTCGGACTTTAGAGAGCACGTGTCTCTCTGTTCTTCAGAAACAGAAGCTTAAATGCCACCATGTGTCCTTTCTAGTAACTCAAGCAGATTCTGCAGGTTATCTCCTCTCCTGGTTCTTTTTCTGTGTCTGTTGTTAGTTCTCCTTCTACATTTATCCTTTCAAAGTTGGTGTTTGTCATGCTTGATCCTGGGCTCTGAGGTCTTCCTTCTACAGTTTTCCACCTAAGTTATCTCACTCTTTCCTGTGGCTTTAAGTGCCTTCTACACACCATCGATGCCCAACTTGGTGTTTCCAGTCTAACTGCCTCTCTGAGTTTCAGTCTTATAAATGCAACGCCAACTGGTATCATCATTTGATATGATATCATCATATCATCATTTGGAGGTCCTACAGGTCTCCCCAACTTAACATGTCTGTGATACACATGAACTTATTTACAAAACAGAAATAGACCCACAGACATAGAAAACAAACTTATGGTTACCAAAGGGGAAAGGTGGGGAGGGGTAAATTAGAAATTTGGGATTAACAAATACACACTACTATATATAAATAACCAACAAGGACCTAAAGTATAGCACAGGGAAGTATACTCTATATTTTATAATAACCTATAATGGAAAAGAACCGGAAAAAGATTAAATAGACATATATATATATATATATATATATATATATATATATATATATATATATCTGAATCACTTTGCTCTACATCTGAAACTAACACAACATTTTAAATCAACTGTACCTCAATTAAAAAGAAATATTTCAAACTTAAAAAATAAATTAATTAAATAAAAATAAAACAAAACAAACAAAACCCATTCTTGATTGTGTGCCCTTCTCCCAACATTTGCTTGTCTCAGTCTTCACATCCACTGCATAAACCAAAAACCCTAAGAATTATCCTTGAATCCTTTCTTTCTCTCACACTCCCTACATCCAATATACCACACATATCTGGTCATTTCTTCCCCTAAAATAGTTGGCAATTCTCTTCTCCATTCCATTGCTCAGGGTCCCAGTCCAAGTGCCATCATTTCTCACCTGGTTTCCTACAATAGCTTCCTCATTTCTCTTTAACATCTGCTTTGGTCCTTATAAATTATTTCCTCACACATCAGCCAGACTAATCAGTTTAAAATTTTAGACAACTCTATCCAAGGATTTTCTGTCACACACAGAAACCAGTCTAAATTTCTAACCATGGCCTGTGATGCCTGCAGGACTGATTCACACCTACAGAGTTATACTTTTTTATTCCTTCTCCTCCTGGCTCTTCAGTCACAATGGCCACTTTTCCCTTCCGGAAACACAACAATACAAGAGGCTCTTTCCTCCGTCAGAGCCTTTAGATGTGTTTCCTCTGCTTTGAACGTTCTCCCACTCTCACCTGTAAACCTCAGAGGAAAGGGCATGGTAACAGCTAACACCCTGCAATCAGCCAGGTTAGGATTTACAACTGACCACCTGGAGAAACCTGGAAGACCCTTTCCTCTCCCAGAGGAAAACTAGCTGAGATCATAACGTTAGCGCTCTTGCTGGGCGATTTGTCATGAACGTGACGATGTAATTACTTCATTAAATGTTATTGAGTCACATATGCCTCTTTCCTTTTTCACAGCATTCCGGTGACAGCACGGTGAGTAGTTAAAAGCCTGGGTGGAGGTATGGACAGGAAGGAGGCTTCCAAGAACTCAGTATACAAGAGTGAGACAGAGGGTTTGAAGGAATATCCTAGGGACTGGTTGAAATGGTTTGCTCTGGAAGTTAATCTGGGTAAGTGAAGGCATGAGACAGTGAAGGACATTTGATCCTAGTGAGTCAATGGATGATTGGATGGGGGACGGTAAATGAAGCAGCTGAAAAAAGAAGGGGGCAACAGAGAGCAGGATGGTTACAATTGAGATTGTAAATTAAATGTCTAAGGGAGGGTGGAGGGCCTTAGATAAAGGGAGGGAAGATAAAGGGAGGGAAGAAGTCAAGGAACCAAGAGGCTAAGGTCCTGGGAGGATCATCAATGTGACTATTAAGACTACAATAGTCAATGTGACAGGGGCAAAGTAGGACAGAGTGACCCAAAACCTTGAGTATTGAGGAGAAGTGGCAGGAGAGGGTTGGCAGGTGACTGCAACAAGGAGAGGCCATGAGTTAACTTTCAACCACAAAATTGTATTAAGAATAGGTTGCTTACATCGAGCTTTACTCTCTAGAACACATTTGAATACACATCACCTCTTTTAATATTTTCATAAGCTCTGTGAGTAGGACTTTGTGGAGAAAGACAACGAACATTTGTTCAGTCTGTTCTCTGGACCAGGAACTGTGCTACATCTTTCACATCTTCTGTCTTTTATTCCTGAAACTAAGCATCTGTTTGGCAACTTTAATTCTTTCAGGAATATTCTTGGAATTAATAGGCTCCCTCACTGATGATACTAATGAGAAGAGCTGTACTTTCTTGAAGACTTTTTGACTGGCTTTCTCAGCTTTTCCAGATTAGTGGGGTAATAATTAAAACAGTATTAATCTTTGGGGGGAGGGGTGACTGGGAAACTGAACAGAAGAGGTCAGATAGGCTGGACCAAAGAAAAAGGGTAAAATGAGAATGTTAAATTTTGTTGCCTTGGCTACATGAGAATAATTTAAGAGAGGAGGTGAGATGTTAAGTAAGACTTGAGAGCAAAGCTCCCACTTGAGAGTTGGATAAGAAAGAGTTGATAATCCATGCATTTAGACAATCCTGCCGGAGTCTCAAATCCCTCTCAACCTCCCCTCCCCCACAGAACAGAACTGTTCGGCCGTCAGGAGAGCGTTCACCAATTATCAGGCACTTATTGTACACAGGCACTGAGCCAGACACTTGCATGTTGTCTCTCCAGGACAGCTGTGCTGATACACATCTATGATGAGTGCTTTTATGGAAGTATATCCTCACCCCTCTTTCCCTTCCCCTTCTTTAAAGCCTGAAAACCCCCACCTGTGTGGCTACAAATCATCAGTTTCCTTCCCAAGAGAAGACAGAGACCAGATAATGTTGAGTTTGGGGGATTTTTGTGAGCTTTATTTCACACAAGAATCATTTCCTTGTCCCTAAAGGAAAACTGAGACAGCCTGCATGTGAACTCGGTGAGGTTTAGCAACCGAGTCTTGCTGGGGTCAGGGCTCATGCTTTGCATTCATGGAGCAAGTATGGGGCCTCTTGAAGGGATTAAGACCCCTCAATCCTTTGAGGCTGTGGAATGTCTAAGTGGAAAGAACAGAAACTTCGAGTTAAATTCCTAGTGCTGGCACTTGCTAGCTGTTGGACCTTACGCAATTTACTCTGTCTTTTTGTACCTTAATTCTCCCACCCCTAAAATCAAGATGTTTGTAATAATATCTGCCTTCTTGAGTTGTTTTTAGACCTAATGAGTTAATATATATTTTGGGCTGACACTAGTGGATACTTAATAAATATAACTGTTATCCTAAGGTCAGGAGTACCAGTGAAAGCATGTGTCATCTGAACTGTATATGTTTGTGGGATAATTGAGGATTCATTATCCTATTAAATGCTCCATACTGGCACCATCAAATGCTATTTTTAAACTACTTTGTATGTGTTAATATTTTCTTTCTTTTTTTTTTATTTTAACAGAAGAGACAAGGATTTTATCCTGCTACTTTTGTTTAACCTTTGGTATCCAAGAAATCTTTTTAGGTCTGCAAAGAGCTCATCCTCAAAGCTAAGCAACAGTTGAAGGAAAAGGTAGCAGCTGTCTTCCCTCTGGTTCAATCAGGGAAGCCTGAACTGGACCAAATTAAAAGAAAGCCCAATGGGGCTAGAAGCCTGGGTTACTGGGCCATCCCAGAATCAGGCCAGGATAGTCAAAAGAAGGGCAAAGTGTATGCTCCACAGCCACAGTCTGTCCCAAAATGGAGAGGACAAGATGCGGGCAAAGCTTGGCATGATCTCTCTTTCCCTGAATGCAAACGTCCTCTGGTTTAAAGTTAAGTTTCATGAAAGAATGTGAGAGAATAAAATGGAAAGCAGGAAAGTTTAGGTTAGATATTTGTTTTCTAAAAATATTTTCCCCCAAAAGATTTTTTCCTATTTCCAAGGGCCCTTGTTTATTTGGATTGTCTCTTTTAAGACAAAGAAAGAGTGGTCCAGAATGTGCAGGGCTCTCTGGGGACCCTATAGTTATTCCTGCACTTCAAGGCTGGGGAGATGAGGCCTCCCACTGCTGCAGCGCGATTTTGGTTTCAGGTAATTATGTCTAGAATCCAAAAAAATAGGACTGGAGCGATGGCATTTTTTTTTCTGATTTATGTATCTAAAATCTAAAGTTGTTTCTCTACCTGATTGACTAGGCACCCTAAGTATTTTCTGTAGCAATGGAACACGGACAAACTCTTTTCTCCTTGTGTTCCAGCAGCACTTCTGAACCATCAGTTTCTTTCGAGTAACAGCATTTCAAGTCTATCTTCTCTACACATGTAAGAGATCATCACACTGAGGGAGAGCACTGCCCCTGGGGAAAGCAGCAGACCTTGCTTGCAGATGACAGTTCTACTGGAATATTAATGCAAGAAGTCAGCTTGTTTGCTTGACTAGGAGAAACCAGAGCAGAAATTCAGCTGGAGCCTTGGGGAGCTCACTTCTTTACACAGAGTTAATTTGGATACAGACGTTGTAGATGGAACATCAGCACAAACATTGGTTTCCTGGGCTGGTGATGGTATGCATTATAGATGCACAGAAATACTTAGCGTATATTATTAAAACTTAGCTTTGGGTACATGTCATATAAATATTCAAACGTTTTGCAAACTGATGGCTTCATCGGCAGAATCTGGTCCTTGAAAAATTTGTCTTGGCCATTTTACAATTGTCTTTGACCCCTTTTATTTTTTTTTAATTTATTTTAATTTATTTATTATTTTTGGCTGCAGTGGGTCTTCATTACAGCATGCGGGCTTTCTCTAGTTGCGGCAAGCGGGGGCTGCTCTTCTCTGTGGTGCACAGTCTTCTCATTGCAGTGGCTTCTCTTGTTGCAGAGCATGGGCTTGAGGCACACAAACTTCAGTAGTTGTGGCACGCGGGCTCAGTAGCGGTGGCTCGCAGGCTCTAGAGCGCAGGCTCAATAATTTTGGTACTTACGCTTAGTTGCTCCGCAGCATGTGGGATCTTCCCGGACCAGGGATCAAACCTGTGTCCCCTGCATTGGCAGACAGATTCTTAACCACTGTGCCACCAGAGAAGTCCCTGACCCCTTTTAGATAAGACTAACGATCTAGTGCCTCACTGACCTCCCCACTCCTTATTGTCTAAATCCACTCAGCTTCACCTATTGGCATTACTTTTCTGATTCCCGAAATAATTAATGTTTGTGGAAGTTTAGTAAAGGTTTATTTTTGCCCTTAGCATCACAAATTTTTTTAGCCAGAAGAAATTTGACTTAGTGTGGCTTGATGTTTTTACATCAATAACCTCTTAAAATATATATAGCTCTGGAAGCACAAAGGCTGGGAGTTTGTGAAAGCTGTAAAATGAGTGAAGCAGGCTGCATCCAGGAGGGAAGACAGATGCCTCTCTCTGTCCTTCCCAAAGAAGACCTATTGTATTGCTGCCCCGCCTTTGTTTGCTGCTCCACAGATGGAAATCTGTTAAGTTCAGCAGTGCAGAGAGAATGCAAAGGGAACGGGGCTTGAGACATGGAAGGCACAAAAGGAGACTGGGTGTGAGTAGGCAGCAAGTTCAATGCAAGAATAATTTGTTCCTTCAAGGGAGAAACAAAAAAAAAAATCCTTTGGTAATAATGAACTTTGTTTTATTGAGGAACATCTATGAGTGTGGAGAGACAGAGTGTGTGGGCTGTAACCGGGGTAACGAGTGGGCAGTAGTTCAGCAATCTGGAAATTTATGGTGAGACTTAGAAAGGGCTCATCTGCTCACTTGAGTCTCCTCCATCCACAGTGGCACCTGATGCTGTGATTGTGAGCTCAACCCTGGGTCCGGGAAAGGAGGGTTGACTGGCAGTTGAAGAATCTAGCCTTATTCATCACCAGTTCACCAGGAAAGGGGAAATGAAGAGAGAAAAGAAAGAAAATATGAGGAAAGTAAAGTAGGACATAGTAAAAAAAATAAATTTAGTCTATTTTTAGACATGTACAAACAACATAATAAGAATCGGCATGACAATGACCAGATATTCTTGAGCCTGTTTGAGACAATAAATCTTCAGTCCTTTGTAACCCTAGCCTGGGCTCAAGCAGGAAACCCCAGCTTCTCTGGACCTGATGCCTCAGCTGCCCTTATCATTGGTTGATAGAAACTTAAAGAAAAACTCCTTCTACTAAATGTGCCCAGTAAAAAATAATTTCTGGTTGAGAAAAATAATTAGCTAAGTATATCAGATTAACATAGCACATGAAGCTCACAGATCTGTAACACCCTGAATAAGGAATTACCAAGTTATCATCTATTCTACTAGGAACTTCTGTGAAAAGAATTAAGGCCCAATATGATTAAGTATATTCCTAAATTTTCATTGATCAATATATAGAAGGCTGTTACATTAGCAATATCTTCAAATTAGCCAATTCCTCAGGTTAGTTAGTCTTCTAAAGAGCCATAATCAAATTATGTGTCTACAAATCACTCAACAATGTCCCATTTATTTTAATTTTGTAATGAGTTAATATTTTAAAATTAGAACTGTAACATATGACAGGGGATCTTCCAAGTTATCTCCCAAAGATTAATTTGGTAAATACTAATAAAGGCTGATATTTGCAAGGTACAGTTTCTACCAATCTGCAGACCTCATGCTACCCAATTTCATGTCGACATGTTGACTTTTATGTCTTAGTAAAGCTACAGATACCAGTAAAAGTATCCGAAATACAGGAAATATTCTATTGGCTGCTGAAATACAGGAAATATTCTATTTACATTCTTGGAAATATTTTTTTAACATATAATGTCAGAAGTGGCAGGAAGATCTTAAAAAGTGGGTTATTTGGAATTGATGACTTCCATATTTATCATCTCTCTCCTCACCAAAAAACAGTGGCTTGAATGTTCTTCTTTTCTGGGAAACAGATGCTGAGCTTTACTAATACTGCATTGTAAGTTTTAGAACCTTGTCTTATTTTACCACTCATTATAGACTGACATTCTCTCACAGAAGTCCTCATTGCAATGTAAATATGAACTTATTTTTTTAATGTCACATTCATGATGAAAAATTGAAACTTTATTTCTCCTAATGTTTATTTCACCCATATTTCAAGTAAGAAATTGGTCTTTAAGTCTGTTTACTACTAGTTGACAAATCACAGTAGATGATACCCTTCTAACTAATCTTATTAATTAGCATGGAATGGGAGTGAAAAACCAACTCTCTTGTTTCTCTGTAGACTTTATTTTAATATCTATTAGCATTAATTATTTTTGTGGTCTATTCCAAACTTACCATGTCCCAGGAATGATGTATTTGATAATAAGTTTCAAAATAAACCATGAAATCAAAATTTCTCTTTTTATCCTAAAATTCCATGTATTTCAACAAGTTTCACCCTCCATTGTATAACTGACCATCCATAGGCATCCATGGATTTCATACTGCTATAAACTGCATGTTTTTGTTCCCCCCAAATTTATTTGTTAAGTCCTAACGCCCAATGGGAGGAGGTAGGTCTTCAGAAGATGATTAGGTCATGTGGGTGGGGTCCTCCTGAATGGGATTAGTGCCCTTCTAAAAGAGTCTTCAGAAAGATCTCTTGTACCTTCTGCCATGTGAGGACACAGCAAGTAGACAGCTGTCTATGAACAGAAGCACACTCTCACCAAACACCAAATCTACAGGTGCCTTAATCTTGGACTTACAGCCTCCAGAGCTGTGAGGGATAATTTTCTATTGTTTATAAGCCACCCAGTCTGTGGTTTCCTGTCATAATAGCTTAAGTGGACTAAGACATATTTGCTTTGGGATTAGAGTCTATTAAGGATGAAGTGAAGAGTTAGACAATTCTACTGGGTGACACAGTCTAACCAGTTTTGAGGCTGAAAAATCATCTCTTGAAAAAGGAACTAAGTGCCTCACGTCCCAAGCCAAACTTGTTTTTCTTATGCACTGAAAAACATTGTGGTGCTTTTCCACACTGTATTATTCTTCCATGTTCAAAGATGTGTTCTAATCATTTCCATTAGTTAACTTTCATGTTATGATTCCTATCACAGGACTAAGAACCAAACATTTCTGTTTCCAGTAAACAACAAACTAGATTTGGACAAAACTCTTGCTAGAAACAAATAAAATACTGTGTAAGGTTTTTTTAAAACCTCTTAAAAGAATAAATATTTAACAAAATAGTAAGAGACTATCAAGTTGAAACCTAAAGGAAGTTGGGAACCAGAGAAATAAATGAAAGGATGAAGCTTCTTTTGAAACCTTGAGAGCATGTGCTGAACTCAGTAAATTTGGACTCAGGAGATGAAACAGTCAGAAGTTAGGGCAGAGAGTCCACTCCAGGTAGTAGGTTTATGATGAGACCCTCCCCTCATTAAGCTGGGTACCATGGGGCTTATCTCAGGGCAGAAACTAATCAGAAATAGGTCCCTGACCCCAACCCCATACACATTCCTCAGGTGACTGTAGAGAAGGTTGATGCCATGATACAGTGTAAATAGAGGAAAAAGATAAGAGGGCAGAGAAAGTTCCTGAGAAGTGTGGTCACCACAGCCTTATCCTGGGATAGGTCCAAAGTTTGGACTATATTATTTGGACAGTCAGTCAATTTCAAGCCATAAACTTGGTTGGTGGCATTACCAAATTAGTAGTGCCCACGGGGTCTGCAGAAGGAAATGCAGATTGTCACTGCAGGAAGGCACCTTAATCTTAGGCCTCAAAGAATCATAAAAAAGTATTTTTTCAAGAAATATTGAGTAGTCCATGATAAAAATAATAAAGTAAAAATACACAAGAAAATAAGTCACCATGAAAAATAATCAGCAGCAAAATAAAATTACAGAACAGATCCAAAAATAGTTGAGATGTTGAGATGATCAGATCCAGAAATAAAACAAGTATGCTTACTCTGCTTAAAGATATTAAAGAAAATTAAAATTCCTACAAGGAAAAGAAACTATAAAAATAAACCTAGGAAATTTGAAAAAGAAAGAAAGAAATAATATAAAAGAAACAAACATAAGAGACGAGCATAATAACTTAGTTGAGGGGGTGAAGAGATAATGAGATACAGCTGGAAAAGATTTAGTGAGTTGGAAAATAGACCAGAAAATTAACTAGAATTCAGCATACAGAGACAAAAAGTTGGAAAATATGTTGTAGAGTTAAGAGATGGATGATAGAGAGAAGAGTTAACATAATTTTAATCAAAGTTCCAGAAGGGGACAAATTCAGAAAAGTGAAGAGGACAGAGGTAATAATTAAAAGTAATAATTAAGGTAATAGCAGATAATTTTCCAGAACTAAATAAAATAGATTCAATAAATGAAACCACATTTAGAAATGTCATCATGAAACTGCAAAACACCAAAGAAAATGCAACTCTCTTAAAACAGCCACAAGAAAAAAGGTAGATTATCAAAAGAATGATACAGAGATAGGCTTTTTTTTTCATGCTTCATTTACTTTTTTAACATGGCTACCAGAAAATTTTAAATTACATATGCAGTTCACCTTATACTTCTTTTGGACAGTGCTGCTACAGACCAATATATAACCCATAGCTCTACTGAAACTAAAAATAAATTCCTAAGATCCCAGCAGTGTTTTAGAACAGCACCGAGCAAGCTTGTAGCAGGCGTGACCTCCAGCAAATTCCTTAACCTATCCAGGTCTCAGTTTCCGTGTCTATAAGAGGTAACTGGTAAAAATATTTGCCCCACCGGGGTTTATTATGAAGGTCAAATCCAACATGTGAATACAGGCTCTGGGAAATGTAATGTATGATGCGTTCTGTTTTATGGGCTCCCCTGAGAGAAACCCCACACCACAGCTCATCTACCACCACCTTCCTTAATCCAACATCCCTGAGCTGGAGGAGAGTGTAAGTTAAGGTGAAAATGAAACTATCTGGACAACCAGAGATAAGCTTGCCCAACAGGATTCATTATACTGCATAGGATGCTAGAACCACTGCTGAGTTAAGAGGGCAGATTAACCTCCCTTAACAAATATCCATCTTCAGTTGTAAGAAATACAATGCCTGATTTGTTGTTGCTGCAGTGTGTTGGTATCAGGTATAAAAATCTTACTCAAAAAGGTATGGTTTTAAGAGCAACAATAGAAGCTGGAAATCAGTAGTATGATTGTATGATATGTGTAGAAATAAAATAATTGCCAATCTAGAATTCCATACCCATGAAAGTCATTTTTTAAGAATGTGAATGGACTTAATGTTTCAGTTACGAGACAGGGATTTTCAGACTTGTTTCTAAAAAAGATGTGCTATTTACATAAAGATAAGTTTAAAGAAAAGAACACAGGGAAGTACAAATCAAAACCACAATGATATATCACCCTACAGTTGTCAGAATGGCTATCATCAAAAAGATGATAACATAAATAACAAATGTTGGCAAGGATGTGAAGAAAAAGAAACTCTTGTACAGTATTGGTGGGAATGTAAATTGGTGCAGCCACTGTGGAAAACAGTATGAAAGTTTCTCAAAAAACTAAAAATAGAGCTACCATATTATCCAGCAAATCCACTCCTGGGTATATATCCAAAAAACAAACACAGTAATTTGAAAAGTTACATGTATCCCAATGTTCATAGCAGTTTTATTTACAATTACCAAGATATGGAAGCAAACTAAGTGTCAATTAACAGATTAATGGATAAAGAAGATGTGGTATGTATAGATGATGGAATATTAGTCATAAAAAAAGAATAAAATTTTGCCATTTCTAGCAACATGGAGGGACTTGGAGGGCATATGCTAAGTGAAATAAGTAAGACAGAGAAAGACAAATACTGTATGATATCACTTATATGTGGAATCTAAAAAATACAACAAAGTAGAGAATATAACAAAAAAAAAAAAAAGCAAGTTCACAGACATAGAGGACAAACTAGTGGTTACCAGTTTTTTGGGGGGCAATATATGGGTGAAGGACAAAGACGTACAAGAATGTATTGTATTATATTGGGTATAAGATAAGACCAAGAATGTATTGTAAAACACGGGGGATATAGCTAATATTTTGTAATAACTGTAAATGGAAAGTAAACTTTAAAAATTGTATTAAAAATAGAAAAAGAAAAAAATTAAAGAAAGGAACATAAAGAGAGATATTATGCAATTCTAGCAAACAACATGGCAGATGTAGCTATATTAATGTTAGGCAAAATTTGCTCTTAAGCAAAAAACATTACCAGAGATAAAGTCATTTTACATTGATAAAAGATTCAATTTTTACAAAGATGCCACACTGTTTAAATTTGTAAGCAAATAATAAAAATCTAAAAATACAAAAATCACAACTTGACAGAAACACAGGGAAAACTAGATAAATATACAACCATAGTTGGAGATTTTTGTTGTTGTCATTAAAGAGGGTTTTCCCCTCTAACATTTTGCAGTTGTAATTCTAATACAATAAACTGCATCCTTTTTAGTGTACAATTCAATGAGTTTCTACAGATGGACACAGAATATTTGCATCTCCCCAAAAGTTTTCTGATGTGCCTTAATAGTCTATCCCTCTATTGACTCCAGTCTCAGGCAACCTCTAAACTCTTTTTTTTTTTTGTGTCACTATAAATTAGTTTGCATTTTCTAGAATTTATATAACTGAATCTTACAGTATGTATCATTCTGTGTCTGACTTCTTTCACTCAGGATAATGATTTTAAGAGCCATTTCTGTTGTGTATATCAATAGGTAGTTTTTATACTGCTGAAAGGTATATTCCTTTGTATGGAGGTACCACTGTTTGTTTACCCATTCACCCATGGATAGACATCAGAGTTATTTCCAGGTTTTGCTCCCCCAAAAGTTCCCTTTCCAGAAAAGGATGAGATTGTGACTGGGAAGAGGCATATCAGGACTTCCGGCATGTTAGTAAGGTTCTATTGGCAGTAAAACAGGTACTTGCTTAATAATTATTCACCGGAATGTGTGTACAAGTTATATTTAATTTTTTGTCAGTATGTTATATTTTATCAAAAGAGTAGAAAAATCAAGTATTTGAGATTACATCTGCATGAAAGTGAAGCAGCTGTGGCTTAGTGAAGAAAGTCATAGCTCTGATAAAAATGAATTTGGGCAATATTACTTAACCTCTCTCAGCCCCATTCATTTGTGAAGTCAGGATGATAAAACCAGAAAATTATATTACAGCACTTTGTAATTTGTACCATGCTATACCCATAGGAGATATTATTATCATCATCATCATTATTATTATTATTATTACAAGGGAGTAGACAAAATGACTTGAACCAAAATATTTCAGTTTATCTGTTTCCTGTCTAGACTGTGGGTTCTTCTTTCCCACTGGGCAGCCATGGGGCTGTGCCACTCAGATCCTCCTTCAAGAGAAAACCTTCTGCAAAGTGTGTATTTGTTGACACTTCCAGTGGCCACATCCTCGGGATCTGCTGAGGCAACACTCTCCCCAGGCTGCTCCCCCCCCGAGTCTGAGCCTGGTAAGAGTATTAGAGTTGGGCCCTTTCTGCCCAACACAGGAGTCCTCAGCAGGTAATCTTTGTTCCAGGGCTCCACCACTGGCCTAGCCAAGGCCTTCTCAGAGCTGTGCTGTGCTCGAAGGCTCTTCCTACCTAACCCTCCCACTTTCCCTCCTCTCCTTCCACAGTCAGACCTGCATCGCTGTTTGAAGGCTCTCCCTGATTACTCCTGCCCCTCTCTACTTCATCTTTCATGATACTTTTCCCCTAGTAAATCTCTTACATTTCTAATTCTGTCTTAGCATCTCCTTAGCACCTTGGAAGACCAGAACTAACTAACATAGGCAGAACAGTGTTTTTAATTAGCAAGAACTATGAAAAATTTTTAAATCATAAAACAAGAAATGATATGAGATGTTTGCAGACACTGAAATTCCTGACTTATAAACAAACAGCCTCATACAGACAGTGCAAGCCAAGTTTTTAATTTATATTTGATCCTGATGTCCCATATCAATATAGCCAGATTCATAAGATTAATATTTTTATCTAAAAAAATCCCTGAATAGAACAGTTGAGTCTTCAAAATGCTATTTATTTTGAAACTAAACTACATTTTCTCTCTCTCTTACTCATTTCTACATTTAATCCATAAGTTTATTAGAGGCCCATTGAGTCTGGATTTGCTGAAGTCTCTCAAGGTAAAGTCACCTAAATTGAGGGTCTGTGTCAATCTGGAACTGTCACTAAGCTGTAGAAGACAGATGATAAAAGGAATTTAAGGATTTAAGTAAGCAGAATATGTTAAAAAATCTTTGTATCCATATTTTGAATTTATGTTCCAAATATTTACCAAGTCAGCAGCCAAATGAAACTGATTTTCGCATAAACTGTGAATTAAAGTTTTCAAGAAACAAGGCATTTAAATTTATTTCATTTAAAAATAGTCGTGGCTTTTATAGCATTTATCATTTTCTTATAATTTTAAAGGAGACAATAGGAAATATAATAAGAAAGGGGGTTAACTGTATGGTAGTGGACGGTTACTAGATTTGTGGTTATGATCACTCTGCAGTGTATACATATGTAGCTTGAACTATAATGCTGTACACCTGAAACTTATATAATAAAAAATAATAATCATTGAATAAATTAGAAAAAGTAATAAAACAAAATAAAATGATTGATTTTAAATCAGTGTATTTTCCTAAAATTAAACATGTCTTTGATTTGCCTCTAGTATTGTTACTCTAGGAAGTATCCAATCCAAGTCCAAACTCACACTTAATTTCATTATTTGTAGGCCAAATACTGCATTAAAAGTGAATATGTAAAATGTATCACTTTAATCATATATAAAGAAAGTAAAACTGATTATCTGCACTTTTTTTTTTTTCGCGGCACCACTCAGCTTGCGGGATCTTAGTTCCCCGACCAGGGATTGAACCTGGGCCACGGCAGTGAAAGCGCCAAATCCTAACCACTAGACAACAAAGGAACTCCCTATCTGCACTATTTTAAGTCATATTTGAAACACTGGTGGGTAGGATAAAGTGCACTGTTAAGAATCAAACCTGGGTGAGAGGTAAGAATTCCATCACTGATTCAATGACAACTAGTGTTTGTGAAAGACTCCATCTTGTTGACTTTGCTACCAAGTTTCTCTCCTAAATCTCCTCTGATTCTTTTCTCATTTCCTTGATCAACCAGCTCTCCTTTTTCCTACACATCTGCTCATTTTCTTCCCTAACTGCTTGTTTATTTATCTGCTTTTTGATCCATAAATCAAATAGATATTTGAGGCCAATATTTATTTCTTAGTCTTTCCTTCTTTCTGTCTCTCCCGTTACAAATCAACCCAACTTTTTTTTTTTAATATTTATTTATTTGGTTACACTGAGTCTTAGTTGTGGCAGGCTGGTTCCTTAGTTGTGGCATGCAAACTCTTAGTTGCAGCATGCATGTGAGATCTAGTTCATTGACCAGGGATCAAACCCGGGCCTCCTGCACTAGGAGCATGGAGTCTTAACCACTGTGCCACCAGGGAAGTCCCCCAACTTCTTCTACCTTCATTGTATCCTTTCAAATGCCACCCTTGAAGTTGAGTATTCCAACTTCCCAGACCTCCTTCTATACAAGCATCCTGAAATTCATCCCTTATTCCACAGCCTTATCTTCCAGATTTTGTCCATCATTCAAAACCAACTGACACGTCTACCTAACAACAGGTGATTTAATACAATTAATTGTATTTGAATGACTTCAAATAAAAATAAACCCTTAACTTAATTTTTTTCTAAGACCTTAAACATTCAAATGTCTTTTCTGCTTATACTTCAATAGACTTTAAGCCACCTCATTGTTTCCTGGACCAGCTTCCTTGGTAAGAGAAGGGCAGTTACTATCATAATGAACTCTTAGGTGTTTACAAACACACAAAGCTCCATTGGGAGCACAGCTAATCCTGGGAAACCTCCTTCTGGTCCTAGAACGTGTTTCTATTGCAGCAGGAGAGAAATGGAAAAATGTGGGGAGAAGGAGTTTCTTAAATAGAATTAGTCAAGACCTCTAAATAATCTGCTCTTCTTGTTTCCAAAATCTGCAGAGGCATTTTTGTCTTCTACCCTGAAATATTTCATGGATACCGAAAACCATGTTTTGAATCTCAGAGCTCTTTGTTCATTTATTCATTCATGTACTTATTAAATGCATGTTTTATAGCAAAAGCTGAGCTAGCCCTTGGCTCTGGTTTCAAGGAGTGACTCATAAGATACATTTACCCTGTCTTCTTAAATTCATCAGCCACAATAATTTTCAGCATGGTATCTGTCCTCAGCCAGATGTTAGGACCAAATTGATTCCCAGGAGTGTTAACTAATTAACCCAGATGGATCTCAAGCAGCTAAAGTCTGAGAAAGTGTGGAGGATTTAGCTTGGATCTTACATGAGGAGAGAGGTAACTCAAAGTTCTTTAAATCACACACTTCAAACTCCATTCTTGTTAACTAGACTGGTCTGATGTTGGCAAAGGATGGAGTTGAGGCCCCAAGCTTCCTCTCCTCCTCATTCAATTACCCTTTTTCCCATCAGCTCTCTACTTGGAACCCAAGGCCTAGTTTGGCCCAGTCTGATACTCTCAAGGAGGTAGAAAACTCCATTTAAGAAAGAAAGAAATTGTGTTAACCAAACTCAAGCGAGGACTGAGAGCACATTCTTATCACCTGGAACATGGGCACTCCTGCTAAATTAGGGTAGATAGAAAGTCAGGCCCTACTTCCACACCAGTTGCTATAAAAAATAGAGGACAAGTGTTTAACATTATGCTGAAATTTCATGCCAAGATGATATATATCAACCAACACATGCATATCATTGCTACTGTTCATTTCACTGCTCCATTCCATTTGGAAGATGCATCTTCTCACCAGCCAGAAAACTAGGTTAGATTTAGTCATCATCCTACTACTCTAAGCACACATCCAGAGTATAAACATCCATCTAAGTCACCATGCTGTCACCCAAGAGGCTCCTTTTAATAATCCTCTTTGCTTGATTGTTGTAATTTCAAACAGTTTTCTTCTCCTCCTCTAATGTCTTCAATAGATTGCTTCTCCAGCTGACAAAAGATTAATCTCCAAAATTTACAAGCAGCTCATTCAGCTCAATACCAAAAAAACAAACAACCCAATCCAAAAATGCACAGAAGGTCAAAACTACAATGAGGTGTCACCTCACACCAGTCAGAATGGCCATCATCAAAAAATCTACAAACAATAAATGCTGGAGAGGGTGTGGAGAAAAGGGAACCCTCTTGCACTGTTGGTGGGAATGTAAATTGATACAGCCACTATGGAGAACAGTATGGAGGTTCCTTAAAAAACTAAAAATAGAACTACCATACGATCAAGTAATCCCACTACTGGGCATATACCCTGAGAAAAACATAATTCAAGAAGAGTCATGTACCTCAACGTTCATTGCAGCTCTGTTTACAATAATCAGGACATGGAAGCAACCTATGTGTCCATTGACAGATGAATGGATAAAGAAGACATGGCACATATATACAATGGAATATTACTCAGCCATAAAAAGAATCAAAATTGAGTTATTTGTAGTGAGGTGGATGGACCTAGAGTCTGTCATACAGAGTGAAGTAAGTCAGAAAGAGAAAAAATAAATACCATATGCTAACACATATATATGGAATCTAAAAAATAAAGTTCTGAAAAACCTAGGGGCATAAAGACACAGACTCAGAGAATGGACTTGAGGATGGGGAGGGGGAAGGGTAAGCTGGGACAAAGTGAGAGAGTGGCTTGGACATATATACACTACCAAATGTAAAATACAGAGCTAGTGGGAAGCAGCTTCATAGCACAGGGAGATCAGCTCGGTGCTCTGTGTCCACTTAGAGGGGTGGGATAGCGAGGGTGGGAGGGAGACACAAGAGGGAGGGGATATGGGGCTATATGTATACTATAGCTGATTCACTTTGTTATACAGAAGAAACTAACACACCATTGTAAAGCAATTATACTGCAACAAAGATGCTAAAAAAAAAAAAATAGATTGCTTCTCTCTTTGTTCACAGAGTCTTGGTTTCCCTTAAGCCAACTTACTAATTTGCTCTTCCTGTCTGAGGAGCACATCAATTTCTTAATTAATGAGACAGGATGGGCAAAGTATTCTATTGATATAAGGAAACAACAAGATATAAGCTATCATTTCTAACACATGTAAGCTATCATTTCTAAGCTATCTTGAATAACGTGAGAAAGGCGAAGACCATCTTCCTGTACATCTCTGATTCAATTTATCACTTTGTCTGCTCTGCCAGGTGCTACCCAATAGCTCCTCAGCCGGACGGAAATGTACTAAACAGGGTTAGCACATCACATATAGTTTGTTACTTTTTTAAAAAGAGGCAAGAGTATACAATGGAGAAAAGACAATCTCTTCAATAAATGGTGCTGAGAAAACTGGACAGCTGTTAGTAAAAGAATGAAATTAGAACATCCTCTAACACCATATACAAAATAAACCCAAAATGGTTTAAAGACCTAAATGTAAAATCGGAAAGCATAAAACTTCTAGAGGAAAACATAGGCAGAAGACCCTTCGACATAAATCACAGCAATGTTTTTTTTTGGATCTGTCTCTTAAAGCAAAGGAAATAAAAAAGAAAATAAACAAATGGGACTTAACTAAACTTAAAAGCTTTTGCACAGCAAAGGAAACCAATGACAAAGTGAAAAGACAACCTACTGAATGGGAGAAGATATTTGTAAATAATATGACTGATAAGGAGTTAATATCCAACATATATTAACAGCTTATGCAACTCAACATCAAAAAAACAAACAACCCTATTTTAAAATGGGCAGAAGAATGAATAGACATTTTTCCAAAGAGGAAATGCAGATGGTCAACAGGAACATGAAGATACTCAACATCGTTAATCATCAGAGAAATGAAAATCACACCTGTCAGAATGGCATCATCAAAAAGAACACAAATAACAATGTTGGTGAGGATGTGGAGAAAGGGAACTTTGTACACTGCTGGTGAGAATGTAAATTGATGCAACCACTCTGCAAAACAGTGTGGAGGTTTCTCAAAAAACTAAAAATAGAACTATCATATAACCCAGCAATTCCACTCCTCGGTATATATCAAAAAAAAACAAAAACACTAATTTGAAAATATATATGCACCTCAATGTTCATAGCAGCATTATTTACAATTGCCAAGATATGAAAACAACCTAAGTCCATCAACAGATAAATGGATAAAGAAGATGTGGTATATACAGACAATGGAATACTTAGCCATAAAAAAGAATGAAATTTTGCCACTTGTAGCAACATGGATGGACTTGGAGGGCATTATACTAAGTGAAATAAGTCAGAGAAAGACAAATACTGTATGATATCACTTCTAAGTGGAATCTAAAAAATACAACAAACTAGTGAATATAACAAAAAGAATCAGACTCACAGATGTAGAGAACAAAGTAGCTGTTACCAGTGGGGAGAGGGGAGGGGGAGGGGCAATACTGGGGTAGGAGATTAAGAGGTACAAACTATTATGTATAAAATAAGTTACAAGGATATATTGTACAACATGGGAACTATAGCCAATATTTTATAATAGCTGTAAATGGAGTATAACCTTTAAAAATTGTGAATCATTGTATTGTACACATTTAACTTATATTGTACATCAACAATACTTCAATAAAAAAAGAAAATTAAAAAATAAAAACAACCACACAAAAAAGAACCAGTTAATTCACAAGCTGTGCATGAAAACATTCTAATTTTTAAAATACAGATAAAGCCCAGTTCTCCTTGGTTTTCATTAATTCTCCTCCCTTTTCATTATACACTACAGGAAAACTACCATTGACAATTTGGCTTGTATCACCTCAGACCATTTTCTAGATAGATAGATAGATAGATAGGTAGATAGATAGAGATACAGCTAAATATATATATATGATGCAGTTTTGTTTCGTGAAATTTTGTTTTGTTTTGCTTACAAAAATGGAATTATACTGTTCATTTAGTTTAGCAACATGTTTTAATTTGATATGTCTTGAAAATGTTTTCCTATCTCCAAACATAGATCTTCCTTATTCTCTCAACTGCTGCATAGTTACGAATGTACCATAATTTAATCATCAGTTTCCTGAGGTGCTTAGCAATTTTCACTCTTCCCAAAAACTGCTAAACGAATATTCCTAAATATCACTTTGCACATATGTGGGAGTATTTTTCTAGTAAAGATAATTATTTTAATAAAAACCACCAAATTTCTCTAAAAATTACTTAACTAATTTGCATGCCCTTCATTTTTCCACATCTTCATGTAATACTTAATCTCCAGTCTTTGTTTGTTTGTTTCTAAATATTTATTACAAATATTTCCTGCTTGTCTGTTCCTTGACCATTAATTGTTATAGTATAGGAACTTTGTAATTTGCACAGAGTTAAATTATGAATATTTTTCTTTATTGCACTTGCATTTTGCATACTGATTCAAAGACTTTGCCCACACCAGATTTATAAACATATCCCCTCATATTTTCTCCTAATTTTTTAAGTTTAAAAATTTTATTTAAATGTTTAATCTCCCTGGATTTTAACTTATTTACCTTTTTCCCCAAGTGAATAGCCATTGGCACAAAATCATTTACTGAATAGTTAATTCTTTCCTCTCTAATATGAACTGTTACATTTATCATTTACTAAACTTCAATGTATATATTTTTTCTGAACTCTCTATTAGGTGTAATAGATCTATTGTTCCATTTTTGCATGAATATCAGACTGTTTTAGTTAGTATAACTTAAGAATACACTTTACTATAGAAGAAAAAACTCCCCCTTATTTAAAAAAAATAATTTCTTAATCATTATTGTGTTTCATTTTGCAGATGAATTTTATATTTAGCCTGCTAAATTCCATAATATTTCTTATTAGAATTTTTATTTATATTACTTTGAATTTATGGGTACTTATCACATTTTTACAATATATAATTCTTTAATTAGATGTTAAAAGCAACAAGAATTGCTTTCAGGGAAACAGAAAAATTCCTTTGCAATTTTGATAACCAGATACTGCATTTTCTATTGAATGTATGAAGTGATGAGGAATTTTAATGAATGGAAGGAGAGATGAAAGAATTGCTTTTCAGAAACTTTTGCTGATTGCTTAAGAAGCTTACTAAAAGCAAAGAATTAGGTTAGGATTAGGGTAATGGAAGAAATAGTCTCGCAAAAGGTAAACAGTTAGCTGATGGCAGGAATCTGGTCCTAAGGTGATGAGTATCTGGCTAAGAAGTGCTAAGGAATATGAAGGGGAAAGAACACATGGGAACTATTTCCAAGGAAGAAATGGGCTGTCATCACACCCTTGTTTGATAATTAAGGGTCTGAGGCATTCCAGGGAAGTAACTTGGCTTCCTTGTCCTTGGGTCTCCACCCAGGACAGAAAGTCTTCCAGACCAGAAATGATTATTCCTGTTCTTTACTTCTTTTTTGGACATTTGGTATGCCTGACTTGTGTTCAGGAACCTTGAGGGATTAGAGTCCAATATTTTCTGACTGTGACTTTGAGCAATGTTGCCTGGGGTTTTCACATATAGTTAATCTTCTGATTGACTTTAATCTATTTACACAATAGTCTGATTCATTTAAAAGGCAAAACAAGCCTGTATAACCCTTGTCGTTATTTTTAAAGTCACAAAAACATCAAAATTAAACCTGAATATTTCATTACCCAGAATATTTGGAATCTTCCAGTATTCTAGATACTGGGATCCCAAGAACATTAGTATTCCAAAGGATACTCTTCACCATCAAAACTCTCAGCATTTATTGACTAGTCACCATGACCCAAGCACTTTGTTAAGTGCTGTGTACGTATTACTTAATTAATCCATTCTTCCAAGGAGCAACTTCCCAGGAGATAGATATGATTAGTATTTCCATTTTACAGGTGAAGAAACCGAGGTGAACAAAAGTTAAGTAAGCTGCTCAAAGGCAGGCTACTGCTAAGTGACACAGTCTCTATGTTAAACACAGCAGTTTGATCCCTAAGCCTAGACTGAACAGTTATTCTCAATGGCTAAACTAACAGCATCTTTTCTTAGACATAGAGATCTTTAAGAAGTTGCTAATTACCACTCACCTCTTTGTTACTTTATTTGAGAACATGTTTTCTTTTCCCAGTGCCATATTTAGATGTATTGAGGCCACATATTTGTGTTCAGAGCTTTTATCCAAATGAAAGAGAAAGTGAGTCATCAGGTTTTAGATGCTTCTTTGACTCGAGTGTTCTAATTTTGCTTGTTCTCCCTGGAAATGTGCAAACATCCTGAAAGTTTGTGTGACTGAAGCTTCTGAAGTTAGACAGAAACATCCCTTACATCACTTCCCATTATTCACCCTCATGTCGGTCACTTAACTCTTCTGCAAACTCCCTTGACTGCCATCCTACGTTAGCACCTAACATCTGGTCACCAAAGATAAAATTTGTCATTCTTCCGCTTTTTTTAAGCTGCAGTATTTTCTGTGCATTTGAGGTTTGAGTAACAGTTACTGAAAGCCAGTTTCTCTCCTGGATACATGAAGATGGAAGTATTTGAAGGAAGTGGACCCCTGCAAATGATTGATTTCTGGGTGTTATTTTTTAACATCTTTATTGGAGTATAATTGGTTTACAATAGTGTGTTAGTTTCTGCTGTATAAAAAAGTGAACCAGCTATATGTATACATATATTCCCATACCTCCTCCCTCTTGCATCTCCCTCCCACCCTCCCTATCCCACCCCTCTAGTTGGACACAAAGCACCAAGCTGGTCTCCCTGTGCTATGCAGCTGATGATTTCTGGTTTTGAAATCGTTCGTGGTACTTGATGAAATATAATACTTCAGTTCAACCTGAAGACAGTTGCAACATGTCATTCTAACCCATAATAGCCTTAATTTACTGGATAGTGACTGAAGAGCTGTGTAAGGGGTTCAGCTGCATTTATCTAATTACCTTGTGACAAAAGAACAAGCTGCTTCCCAGTCTACCTTGACACCCTAACTGTAACTGTAGGCAGTTCTGAAAAAAAAATTGTCTGGGCCTCCATACAATTTAGTTTAAATAAGGTAAAATGAAGAGATTACTGCTGTTGATATTTCTCACTTTCTTTTTGAGAAAACGTCTGACCGTATTGGCATCAGGAAAAAAATCCCACAAACCATCTGTGCTAAGAGCTGTATGAGTTCAAACTCTCAGAGTGGAATTCCACGCAGCCCCTCTCAGAGGCAGAACCGCTGCAGAAAACTCCCCAGGTGTTCCGTTTACAAGAGGGTGGGGAAGTGGGAAGTGTTCTGCTAATCGGATGTGCTGTCCCAACGTGATGGGCTGTGGTGTACGCTGGTCCCGCTGGGGTTATTTGCTGCAGGAGCACAGACACTGGACACCATCACACCACACGAGGGAGAGTTTTCAGTCCAAGGCATTTATCACAAGGAAGGACCAACTTATTTCCCTCATTTGGAGTGTATCCTTTCTTTGGTCCTGCCCCAAACGTCTTCCTAGAGATGCAAAGCAGAAGAGATAGAAGTTCAGCAAGTAGAATGAGAAATGAGAGGCAACCGTTTTCACATATTTTCACACCCATTTGAGATATTTTCCTCCATTCAGATAACACACACACACACACACACACACACAGAGATTTTAAAGCCGTATTGGAAACATGGTTTGAAAAATTGGAAGTAAATATTGTGCTAACTTTGAAAGTATATTGAGGCCTGACACGAATCCAAGGGGATCATTGGTTAAGGGTGAGTATGCCTTCTCCTGGGTACACATGAAGGAGGGCCCATGCTCAAAATCACAACGGAATGAAAGAGACAACAAATACCAATTCCTCACAAGTCAAGGTCAAGAGTATATTAATGGTAAGACAAGCCACAGCAATGAGAAGCCCACACACTGCGGCAAAGAGTAGCCCCCGCTCACTGCAGCTAGAGAAAAGCCCGCATGCAGCAACGAAGACTCAACGCAGCCAAAAAATAAATAAATAGATAAATAGATAGATTTATTAAAAAATAAATAAACCACCCCCGCCTGAAAGGAATGACAAAAAATCAAATTTCTAAAAAAAAAAAAAAAAAACAGAGTACATTAATGGTCAACTATTAATAAATCTGAATTACGCAGCATCGTGTGTTCTAAGTTGAAAACATGAACATCATGCATTCACGATTATGACGAGGGCTAGAATGTTTACATAGGATGAAAAATAAATGAATTCTGAATTATAATTGATTTCTCAGCTGACAGAAACTCACATCTGAAAACCTGTTTATATTAATTTATAATTCAGGATCATGTGGTTTCCATTATAATTCCAATCAGCCCCACCAACACCAAACCATTTTTAAAATAGCAAAGTAAGAAGCATAAACCAGGAACTCGAGCCCCAGTTTCAGCACTATGTAATATATGCAGTTTTCTCACATTCCTCCTGTGACTGTGAGATAAGATGTCTGAGTTTTTTCTTCTTCTTTCAGTCAGGGGATAAAACTTATCAGAATCAACGTGTTTTTAGGTCTATTGTCAAAGTTTAAATAGTGAAGTTATTGTAGAGATTTGGGATCATTATTTTTCATCACAGAATAATACATAGCAGTACTAAAAGAAAAATATCACATTTTTATTTTGTTAAAAATAACTGTGGTGTTTTTACCTCAATGTGAAAAGAAAAAAAGGAGTAGAAGGTTTGTCTTTCCCCCTTTAGTATTTAGTTAACCTGATATTTGGGCCCTCTTGACTTCTCACTTCTAATTTCCAACCACTAGCCACATTTTCATTCCATCAGAAGTTGTCTGTCTCCTAAAATAAGCCTGTTCCTGCAACCTGCTATGAGTAGGCTATGGCAGAGTGTATTTTCCAAAGACAGCAGCAATATTCTCTCCCATCCCAAATGCTCCCCTAGGACCCTGCAACTCCCCCTTCAGTCTTGAATGTGAGCAGGGTTGTGAGAGATATGAAGGCACTGGAATGAAGCAGAAGTGATGCTGTGTGACTTCTGAGGCTAGGTGAGCTTCCCCGTGTACGCCAGAACACTCATGTCAGAGGCCTGAACCGCCCTGCAAGCGGCCCTGCTGCCCCAGAGCCGCCATCCTATGAGGAAGCCCAATCTAACCCCCACAGAAAAAACACTCAAGAAGACTTGGGACAACACGAAGGGAGCCCACAGCTACTCCTGCCCCTGCTTCTCCAATTCAGCCACTCTCTGCAGCCACATGAGCACCCTGGGCCAGCACCACCCCGCCAAGCCTCTCTTGCCGAACAGCTGCCCCACAGAAACAGTAGAGATAAGGAAATAATTGTGTGTTTTAAGGTACTAAGTTTGGGGGTGATTCATTACATGGTAATAATAACTAGAACATAGGTACTGAGAAGAAAGTAAATTCCCAATCAAGGTAGTACCCCAGCTTCAGAAATTCATTGGCAGAAGAATTTCTGGAGAAGGTCTATTTAAACATAACCATTCTGCTTGGCAAGTTTCACCATTTCTCATTAGGATCATTGGTGTAGAGATTGAGACATTTAAATCATAAAGTTAACCTTATTTTCTTTGGTCTATACCTCAAATGAAATTGCGCAAGAGTCAAACCCAGAAAGAAACTGGAGTTATAGGGCAAGTAGGTTGAAGTTGTTCTGAATCAACAAGAATTTTTCCTGAGTACATCTCCGCTCTCTAGTGGGCAAGGTCTCCCCATTTTCAAAGCTGTAAATACCAGAATGGCCTCCTACTGTGCTGCTGGAATTTTATGCTCCTCCATGGAAAGGAGAGCTATGATCATAAGACAAAATTGTCTAGGAGGCGACATTTTCCTCATTCTTCCCTGAAAGTGCTGGGTTTTTAATTCAGGTGTATTAGGTTGTGCTTTTGGCAGGCTGCTTCATAAATAGAAGTTCTTCAACACTTACGTGAGTAGCGTGTGCTTTGTCTCATAAGCAACAAAGAGCGGGGGGCTCTGTCTTCTCCGGGACCTCGTCGCTCCCTACGGCACCTACCACAGCCCTGCACCTCAGAAACACTTGGAGAATGTGAAGTGTGAATAGGAGCGTTCCATCAGAGATCCAGCAAGATCTTTACAAGTGTCTCCAAGGTAATAATAAATAGCTATCAACATTAGACTCATCTAAGCTAGACTCTGGCAATCATGTGGATGGAAGTGAAAAATGGGATAAAACAAAGGAAAATGTTGCCTCCTAGGAGCTGTCTTTCCTGGTAATATCATCTAAAAGAGCTCTTGTTCCTTTGGTCCCACAGCCTCTGCCTCCTGCCCCTTCAGAAATTCTTACCCCACCAGGCACACAATGTACTAACAGTTTATCTTTGGTCTTGCAGGACTAGATTGTACACTCCTGGGATCAGGGACAGCAGGGAACCCTGCTGTGTCTCCAGGGCTTGGAAGAGAACCTGGCACAGAGTAGGTGTTCAACAAATATTTGTGGAATAATTTAAATTCAGACAGCAAGAATAATTAAAAATGGATAGTTGGATGAGAGAAAGATTTAGGTGAAAAGAAAGGAGAAAAACCCCTGCTTCAGGGACTGAAAACAAATAGGCTCTTGGTGGAACACAGGAGAAAACTTCAAAGATTCCCACCCTTTGTTCCAGGCTTCATTTTTTAAGCCAAAATTAACAAGACTCAGCAGAGCATCAGACACATGATTTAGCAACACGCTGATTCTAACCACACAAGAAGCCTCATTTTCAAAATACCTTTGACCAGAGAGGAAACAGTAGTTGTGTTGGATTCATTTTCCTTTCTCATGATTATGACATTGGCAGACATTACATTTTCACTTTTATTGACCGTGTTTTATATATATATATATATATATATAGTGAAAAGGCTCCCAGCAGCATCCTTATCACTTTGGTACCATAATCCAGAGATTAGGACAATATCTAACTCTCTTTAAATTACTTACCTAATGCCTCTAAAAGAATGGGTCAGATTATTCCTTTCTTCAGGTATTTAACAAACACCTACTGTATGCACACGTGTATTGGGCATTGTCGGGAAACCAAAAATGACTCAGATGCAGATCCCATCCTCAGAAGCCAATATGGGCCCCACCAGGCTGCACTATTTTCAGTGAACACCTGTACAATGTTTCTTTTCTGTAGAAGTAAGTGACAGTTTATATTAAATCACTGAGTTTATTTTCACTCATCTCACCAGCTGTATCGCTGCTTCCATGATATTCTTTAATGTCATGGAAAATTTCTTCTGAATCGTGTTGTCCTGTCTCTTTCTTTCTTAAAGCAGAAAGTGAGGGGAAAAGTATTAGGACAGCTGGTCTATGTGCCTGTGGCGAAGGAGGACTGAACACGTGAGAGTTTTTCTTCCTTCGTTGCTGCATTTATCACCACGACATGGAGAATTAGTCATTTCAACAAATCTCCAGATTACAGGGGTTCTCTTTTTCTTTTTGAATTTCTGACTTTATGAAGACATTGGTTTTTTTTGTTTTTTTGGTTTTTTTTTGCGGTACGCGGGCCTCTCACTGTTGTGGCCTCTCCCGTTGCGGAGCACAGGCTCCGGACGCGCAGGCTCAGCGGCCATGGCTCACGGGCCCAGCCACTCCGCGGCATGTGGGATCTTCCCGGACCAGGGCACGAACCCGTGTCCCCTGCATCGGCAGGCGGACTCTCAACCACTGCGCCACCAGGGAAGCCCGATGAAGACATTTTTATAGTCAGACCTATCAAATTCATTTACTCATTCATTCATTTATTCAACAAATATGCCTCGAGTTACTATTGCCTGCCAAATAGTACCCTATCTCAAGGAGCTTATGGTTTTGAGGGCAGATAGACATGAAAACACACAATTTTAATACAAGAGCTTTGATTTAATAAAGGTATGTGTAAGCCTGAGGGAGGCGGCAGGGAGGTAGCAGTGGGGGCAGTGAGGAGCAGAGGAAAAGGAGAATGAGGGAAGATTCATAGAGAGATAACTATTCCGCTGCAAGCCAGAGAATAAGTAAAAGACGGCTAGGCAGAGAAGCAAGAGTGGCTAGGCAGAGAAGCAAGAGTGTCGTGGGGAGGTCTGGGGATGGGAGGGTGTGTTACAGGCAGTTGGAAAAGTTAAAAAAGATAAGAATGCAACACAGGTTGTAGTATAGTTGGAGTGTAAAATAAAGGGGGGATGTGGCAGAGAAACTGGAGGGGGAAGCATCTACTCATGGAAAGACCTTGCCTTTCATGAAAAAAGTTACATTATTTACCCCAGGGGGCATGTGAAAGCACCACAACTTTTTGAGCAAAAGAATGATAGAATCAGATTTTATTTTAAAAGATCTGCTGACAACATCGTAAGGATTGAACTAATGATAATGGATGAGAGGGTGGAGGAAGCAGAAGAGAGATGGAGAGAGGTAAGGTAAGTTGCTGAAATAACACAGGTGAGAGATGATGTTGTTCTGATCTAAACAGATTCTGTTCTGACTCTTTTTGATTAGCTAAAATCAGATTATCAATATGAAATAATGAACAGAGAAAAATTAGACTAAAGACATTACTTTAACAAATACTTATTTAGTACCTATTGTCCACCAGATGATGTGGTAGTTGCCAGGGAGAGAAAGGTGAGTCTTTGTCCTAAGAAAGCTCCAAGCCCGAGGAGTGGGTCAAATCAAGTCAACAGCATTAGCATACAACAAGCTAAGGGCTATATTGAAGCCTGAAAGGCCCTGGAAACAATGATAGAGGATCTACATTCTCTGATTATCACAAACACTAACTTCATAAGAGCAAGCATGGTTTTTGCATACTTACTTTGTGCCAAACTGTGGGTATGCTTTATCTACACAATCTCCATAAAGGGCAAGATACTAAAAGTTACTTTTAAATTGTCTGTCTCTTCCTTCCAAAGGATCTTAACTACGCAACACTATTCTATGTGGTAGCTCATTTGGACTACATTTCTTTCTTTCTTTCTTTCTTTTTTTTCAGCTACAGTAAACACTTTATTTCTTTAAAAAAATACCAATTTAAAGGAAACATGGTAATATTTGTTAATATTTGTTAAATCTAGTTTGTTAGATACATGGATGTGTCATCTATTATTCATTTTCTTTCCCATGCTTATGACATTGGCAGACATTACCTTTTCATTTCTGTTTGACTAAGCAATAGTACTTTTGCAGTTCCTAGTTTTCCCCCGTGGCTATGATTATCCAAAACACATAATTATCAATATGTTAATTTTTTTAAAAAAAGACATTAAAGATAACCTTTTGCAAAGGTATACATTTGGACTGCTAATTACACACCTAATTTATATTGCTCTGTTAATGATGGATTTAGCTTTTGCTTAACAAGATTTTAAGAAAACATTAACAGATTGCAAATTTTGTCCCTACTTTTGTGCTCTAGTTAACAGCCCAGCTGAATATTAACCAGCAACTAGTTTTACAGAGGATGGAGCCTGAGGTCACTTGGAGCAGCGTGTTCAACCAGAGTACCTGACATGCATCCTGCTGCTCGTCCTGCCACAGGCCAGGGATGTAAAATTGAATGCATTTAAAACTGGGTGCATTTTGTCAACAACACAGCCTGGCTTCCATTGTTTAGTTAAGTTGTGTGCTGCATGGCTGTTGGGAAGACATGGTGATATGGTTGACGAACGTTTATGTGGAGGTAAATCTATCTCAAATTGGCTCTGAGACCCTTAGACAACAGATGTCTGTGACAGCACCTTTATCAGTCAAAAGATTTTCTGCTTTATACTTTACTTATAACTTTATTCAAATCAAAGAAGCAGGTTTTTATGAGCTGCAAAGCTCTCTGGTCCCAAGACCATGCTCCATCTACCATTCGTGCAAGCTGTTTTCCTAACATCAATCTTTTTCCCAACTAAACTGTAAATTCCCTAAAGGCAGCAACTATGTATTATATTTATTCTGCAAACCCCAATATGCTGCACATGAGTTGCGGACAAAATACTTCTACATTTGGCTCTGCTCCTTGCCATCTGTCTATCTTAAGCATAGTCCCTTCACTTCCCCAAGCTTCAGTTTGCTAATGTATAAAAAGAGGGAATAATATCTTCTGAGGATTAAATTAGGTAATAAATTTTAAAACTGCTCCATAAACCTAAATAAAATTGCCAAACAAATATAATCTAAAACATATTAATAATACATATATTACCAAGCATTTTACTCATATGAATATAATCTTCTTGCTATTGATGTTTAAGCAAAATCAGACCCCCGCCCACCGTGTATGGCAAACCTCTTAGAAAAAGAATTTCTGAAAGGAGAAAATATATTTGTTTCACATGATTTGTACAGTACTGTCTCATGTGGCAACGATCTTACTTTTTTTATGATAATAGCAATGCTATCAATTATCTCCAGAAATTATAGTGCTGAGGAAATCTATGATATTTACCAAGAAAACGTGTTTTAACTCAAAATACAGTCTATTTAAAGTGTTTTGAATTCCAATTAGAAAAAAAGTGCAAGAAGTATTTATATTCAATGGCAAAAAAATGGAGAAGAGATTTGAAGAATGAAAAAATATGAAATTAATATATATTCAAAGTGATGGTCTTCTACAAAATAAATTCCTATTTTTAATATCACAACAGCGGAGGGAAAGAACTGTAAGCATTGCGGTCCTTCTGGAATATTCATTTGGTTTCTATACATTTCATTGGTACACTCATTTTGTTTTTAACTTGAAGGATTGAAGTTCTATTAAAAAATAAGTGATGCTGTTTTTGAGAGGGTCTAAGATCGAGTTGGAGATATTAAGTCCAAACCCCTCATCAGCTTAGGTTGTGTGAAGTATCTTCTTTATAAGCTTTGTCACGGAAAAGAAATGCACAGCCTAAAAGTTGAGAATTATGTTTCATTCGGCAGACATACTGAGGACTTAAGCCTGAGATACAGCCTCTCCAGAGTACATAGGAGTTTTTACAAAAAAAAAAAAAAAAAAGCCAAAAAACAGGCTGTTGAAACATCAAAAGATTACTGTTAGTTAAAGAAAACCAGACATCTCAAGTTTATGAATTTAGCACTTTTCTATATATGGGAAGATGCAAGAGACTGGGCTCATTGAAATCATTTCTTGGCTATGCACTTTAACTATCTAGGGCTAGTATCCTGTTTTCTTCATCCTGAATCCCCCCGGAGGTATACTGTTGGGGGAGGGGGAGCCACTGCAGTGGCGGATGGCTCAGTGGTCCCAACATCCTTTGTTTAGTGATATGGCAGGCGACATTCTTTGTCCACAGCCTCAACTCACTCTTTTTACCTGGTAAGTCAATGAAACATGCAGTAGGAATTAAAAAGATATCATCCAGATCTTAGAAGGTAAGGCAGCCAATGGGTTTATTCCCACCAATATATCATCTCTATCCTTTAGGATCAAAGATTCCACAGCTGTGTGTCTTCCCTTTAACCCACTGTAAACGAGAGAGCTAGCTGCCTCACCTAAGTTGGAGTTCAGTTGGGGGCTGTCCACTTCCCCCCAAATAAGAATATGCCTTAGTGGGGAATGAGATAGGTGGGAGGAAGTAATCCTGTATTAGCATACCCTAAAGAGCAGTTTACAAAATGCTCACAGGAATTCCCTTAGTCCTTTAGAGACTGACCCTTCCCAGACTTAGTAACTAGAGGATTTTCTTAAAGATTTGTCTGCTGGGTGTTTCCTTGACTCACCACTGTTCTTGTTTGTTTGTTTTCTTACCAATGCTACATTTTCCTTATGCAAATAATTTTGAATTGTCATGGTTTTTTATTAACCCTAAACAATGGTATTATAAAAGGGTGACAATGGCCACAGTGTGCCTATCACCTAGCTTATTGCCAGCACTGTAGAGCTCAATCCTTTGCATTTTGGAGGCCCTGAGTGACCACTTGGTGAACGGCCACTAAAGTTATAATGTGTGGTCCCAAAGAGACTGAAAGTAAAAGAAAATCCTGCCATTTCACACAGGTCATAGAATCCAGCATGTATTGTTCCTCAGAAAAGAGGACATTTTCAACATAGCCAGATTACACTGGGTGACCGTTCTTGAAACACTAGTTTTCATTTATAGACTAATCGTATTCCTTTGAAGACTTGAGATACCAGAGTGGCTTTAAACGGCATCTAGAGTCTCTTTTTTTGTTGTTGTTAAACTTACCAGTGTCAGAATTCACCAGTGCTATCAACAAAGGGAGATATTGTTTCATCTAGTTATAACGTGTTTTTTTAATTAATTTATTTATTTATTTATTTGACTGCGTCAGGTCTTAGTTGTGGCACACGGGATCTTCCGTTGAGGCATGCGGGCTCTTTGTTGTGGCGCACGGGCTTAGCTGCCCTGAGGCATGTGGGATCTGAGTTCCCCGACCAGAGATCGAACCCACGTCCCCTGCATTGGAAGGCGGATTCTTAACCACTGTACCACCAGGGAAGTCTGAGTCTCTTTTTTCTGATCTTCCATCTACCTGATGTCAAACTATTCCTAACTCTGAAACCATACATTAACCTTTTTTCCTGAGAGACATACAGAGCCTTATTATTGATCACTTTTGTTGAAAATAGAGCATCATATTCTCATATAAAATGACCAATGATACTGTAATCAAATGTTCTTTATATTTCCAGTTAAGGATTGATTCCTTTCTAGGACCAAAATTCTTTTCAAGTAAATGAATAACCGTTTATGCATCCAGTAATGCATCCTGAACACTTATGCTGAATCCTATCTATGTTCTGTACTAAACAGATTATCCAGCATAGCTTGGGGCTGGAGCATGTCCTGACCCATTTATGAGTGGGTCAAGGTGAGGCCAATGACTAATGTTAGAGGGTGGCTCTACCAGATCTTTAGAGACACTGAATGCAGAATGAGGGTGACATAAACGTCAGAAGTCTTCAGAGAGAAGAAACACAGATGTCTCTTTGATCTCCTCTCCCTTTTCTACCCATCCACCACATTTCACATTTCTCCCCTAATCTATATTGCTTAGAAAGCTGCTTTTTTTTTTTTAAGGCACCCTAGATGCCCACTGAATGCCTGTATACTTTGTCAGTTGCCTGATAATCATAAAGATAAATAACCAACATTACCATAAAATAGTGAATGTAAATATTGCTTATAAAATTCAGCACAGCGAATGTAATTAACATGAAGCCAAAATTGGTTTTGCAGTTTACCCAAAAAAGAATGGTGTGTCTTTAGAGAGGACCCTAGACTTCAATACCCCTAATAGAGAAAGAAAAGCGCCCTTCCCACGGAAACCACGCTGTTTTTCATCCATGCAGCATTGGCGCCCCCTCCCTGTTCAGGACTGAGAATGACAGCCCAAGTGAAGACGTGAGCAAACAAAGCGCTCTGGCTCTGTTATAACTCTGAATTCCACCAAAGGCAGAAGAATTAGGTCAACAATTTTCATCTAAATGTGGAAATAAGCATCATGCTGGCAGGACTGTTTTGTGGGCATTATTTATTTCATCCATGTGTTTGTTACTGGGTCATTTCCAGTTATGTTTATAATCCAAAAACCTGGACCTAGTCCAAAATGAAAATGACAACTGGGTATTCTTAAGGTTTAACAGCTAAGAGTTGATCAAATATATTTACCTGAGGAAAAAACTTACAGGAAAGAACTCCACATATAGTGAAAACTGTTAACTAGCAGTGCATGTTAGTGCCTATTATCACCATAATTTGCGTCACAAACAGGATCTGCAGGGCTGGTGAAAAATAGAACGAATGATGGTACTCCCTTGAGCAATACCTAATTCCAACCACCACCACACCTGGTGTGATGAAAAACGAGGTTTCGTTCTCCTTACTCCTTCAGCAAATATAAGGTCATCGTGTACCCTTAAATATGGAATCAGAACATAACTCTGTGAAAACCAAACAACAGATGATACCTGTACATATGTGTGTTTGTGGGTATAATCACCAATGCTGTTCTCTTTTTCTTTAGATGTCATACAGCTGCCTGTAAAGGGCTAATTTTTCATTCTGTAGAAAAATCAACTCAAGCTCAAAAAGAATAAGTGACTTCCCTTTGGTTTTAAAATTCATTCTCATGGGGTTTCCAAGAATTTTCCAGTCTTATTCATTGAACAACCCTGAATTTTCGAATATCAGAATTTTTGGTTGGTCAGATGGTTGCTAGAAAGTGGTAACTGGCTATTCATGCCCATTTTTATTACAGAGTAATTAAAGAAAATTAGGAAGAAATAACTACTTGCAGATTTTACTAGGTTCAAGAAAGCAGAGAGTTAGAGGAAGCTGTTGTTTGGTTTCTTGGAATTTGTTCCTATTTTTCAAAATGCCAACCTTGGCTGCAATTATGGGCATGAAGTTTTCTGAGACAAACTCTCTTGACAGCTTTTGACTATTACTCTTATCTTCTTTATCTCAGATTAAGTAGCTATTAATGTTTATTCTGAAAGGAAAAGGGATGGAACTAGACTCCCAGCTTCCCACCGTTAGAAATACGTCTTCAACTGAGTCCAAATTCCACATTTATCGGCTGAATTTTTTCCCTTTTGTTTTGGACTAATTTCTTTTAAGAGATTTGAGGTGTTTGCATAACCCATGCACCACCTAGTGGTTAACAGGTGGAAAAAGTCCACCTAGAAAAATAAAACACGAGAGCCTTTCAGAGAGAACAATTAACAAAATACAGTATTTCATCTTTGAAATACTACTTAATGAGATATGCCATTTCGTATATAGAATTAAACAATCTGAAATTATTTTAATAACCTTTGAACTGTGCTTATCACGAGGATTATCTATGGCAAGGGAAAGGCGTATTTCTGGATTTTGTTATGTTGAAATTCTTTGGAGACGATTGCTATTGTGTTTTAGATCAGCTTGTAATCATCGCTCTTTCACACGCTTGCCAGAGTAAGAGTGGGTCAGGGATCAAGCGCTCCGAATAAGGACCAAACAAGCTGGCATCAAATTTCTGGCTCTGCTTTCTACTACCTGCATGACCTTTGGCAAAATTACCTAATCTCTCTGACCTTCTGGAAACCTTTCCTGTAAAAAGGAGATAAAATAAAAAACCACATGTTAAGCACTTATAAAAATGCTCAACACATGTTAACTATTCATTAAATGTTAGGTATTATTAATTATTATGAAACAAATCAGAAAAAAATGTGTAACAATTTCATATTTACCTAGTTCTTCAATCAAGCCAATATAAAAAGCTAAAGTTGTTTTCCACTAACATCATTGGCCTGCCATTAGCCATGGCTGGCTGCTCAGAGAATAGATAGAATTTACAAATTTCCATGGGAATTTCAAAGGCCCAACAGGGATCATTTGGGCCCACTTAGTAAGTCAACAGCAGTGCATCCTTCAGACAATGGGTGTGGAGGGGGTGTTAGCAAAATGGAATTTCTGCCTCAGTAGACATGGGCCCAAAACACACTCCTCTTTCAGCCTTTTAATAGATACTGGCCCATTCTCGAACTCTTTACTAAACTATCTTTCTGCTGATGGTGCTTGAGCCAGTCCACTATTCATTACTGAACAATGAACAAAGGAGAGTGCTATTAAAATACATTCTAATTTATTTTATTAATTGGGTTGCATGAGAAGTCAAAGAGGAGGAAAGTTATTGAAAACACTATCTGTTGAACAAGGCTTTTTGTGAAAGAGCATAGGGTAGATGAGATTTGATTGATGGAAAGTTAAAGGAGCAGAAAGATTAAAAGGAGCAGAATTCAGGTGCTGCTAAAAGAATTGGGGAAGGGTGCCTGGGCAGTCATGGGACAACATGTGAGGATGGACTGCTTGGATGTAAAAGACCTTGACATCCTCTGTTCACTGTACCTTGCCTCATCCTGGGGCCAGCGATTGATAAATTACTTCTAAAACACACTCTCATTGACTATAGCTCCATCGTCAACTACCAACTAAATTGACTCCTTGCTTTTTGATTTATTCAGGAAACTTCTATTGAGTATCTGCTTCACCACCATCATTAAGTGGTTTCTCCATACATAGAGAGTAGTGAATTACTAGCAATAAGTCAATGACTGACTGTCTATTGTTGATGAAAAATTAATTAATAATCAATCTAAGAACGAAATAGAAAATTTTATTGGAGCCTATCTGAGGATTGTAACCCAGGAGACAATCTTTCAGAAAACTCTGAGGACTCTTCCACCTATTAAAGGTCAAGCACAATTACATATGTTTCTGAGACCAAGAGTTACTCATCAAATGACGTTCTGACAGTTAACACAATCCAGATCTGCGTGTACAAAGTGAGTAGTGGGTCATCATGACCACTTACAAGACTAGGAAGGAATATTATCTCTTCAGGATTAATGCAGAAGTACAAGACACCCTGAAGAGAAGGGAGGAGGCCAAAATGGGTAGAGATCATTTTTATGCTTAAATTTTCTTGTCTTCCATAAAACATGAATTTTATTTCATCACTGTTCTTTGCATTCTTAGTGTTGAAATATGGTCTGCCTGTTCAAAAGTTCATTCAACAAATATTTTTTTAATGCCTGCTGTGTACTAAATACACGTGCATATGACCCACTGGGATTTAGTGACCTAGATGGACAAAGTACCAGCTTACATTGTGGGGGAGTGCAGTAAGTAAACCGACATGCAAAACAAACAAGAAAAGAGCTAGATCACGGTAAGGTCTACTTTGAGTTGATTGGTCAGGAACTAACTTTTTTTGAAAAATTTAAATTTAATCTAAGATCTGAACAAGAGCAGCTAGTTGTATAAACATCACGCCTGTAAACATCCTTCCAGGAGAAGGAACAGCCAGAGAAAAAGATAGAAACAAGACTGGCATGTTCAAGAAACAGCATTCCTCAGATGAAAATTTTCTCCACTTCTCTTTCTGGATTCCTCACTTGCTCTCCATGAGAAGGGATTATTTGCAGCTAGTAGTCTCTGGCAACTAAAGTAATTTCCTGCCTAATTATGAAACTGTCACTAAAAAGAGTTGGATGGAGTACTTCCTTTCTCAAGATTGCTCTATACCCATTAAAAACAGCCTAGAAAAAGCATCCAATTTCTTTAATCAATTGTTGGGGGTTTATTAACATTCTAGTTGCTTTGCTAGACATTTTGCATGCATGACCTTGTTTAGTCCTCATATAAGTCTTATGATAAGGTAAAAAAGATCTCTGTTTTATATATAAGTAAATAGGGCACACAGTTATTAAGTGGCAATGCTGAGATTCAAACTCAGATTTCTCTGAGGCCTCCTTAAAAAATATAGAAGCAGCCATGGGCAACATCGATCTACTCAGAAGCAAGATCCCATCTTTGGGTACCATACAGGTGACTAAGAGATAAGCAGGGCTCTCCAGCTATGTACCCATTACCAGCACACCCATGTGCATGCACGCATGTGTGCGCACACACACACACACACACACACACACACACAGAAGGAGAACTTCAGCTGTCTAAACTCTTCTAATTTCTTATTGTTACTATTCCAACATAATTCTGAGGAGCACTGGTATTGCTATATAGAGAGCACTTCTTTTGTATAGAAAACTGGGGACTCAGAAGTTAAGAAAAATGTATGAAAAGAAGAGGAAAGTCTTTAGGGTATGAGAAATGGGCAAAGAAAATTATCAATTAGGTTTAGTGTTTAGTAGGAAATAGCAATTTCACTTTTTAAAAAAAGTCAAGTCTGATGTCTCAAGAAGTTTCTCATCTAAATGGAGAAAAAATAAGTATAAAAAACAGTTTTGGCTCAAGTAAGAAATTAGCTGAGGATCAGGATTTACATATTGGAAGAGGAAGCTGAGAAAATCCAGAGTATCAACAAGGCCGTTGAACAATGACCATTCACAGTGATCTTTATTTTATTGATATAGAATGATTCATTTAAATAAATTTTGTGGAAGTGTTTTAAACCAATCTGCCATTTTGAAAGCAGCTAGATCTGGAATATAAGTATATTGTGGACCTAAGAGTGGTTTTTTGAGTCAATGTGGTGTCAGGATTTCCTAGGAGACAAAAGTAAGAGAAATTTAAAAGAAAAAAATCATAGAATGGCACAGGGTATACTCTATTATCTGTTAATTATAAACTAATAGACATTTTAAAATTATCATAATCACAACTTTCCCTTTGATGTGAGCCCTTGGGTAAATTTACAGAGAGCAAGAAGGCTGTATTGTATCACAAATCTCCAGATTAAAACCTGTCAGTAATAATACATACTGCTTCACTGCAGTGTTTCACCATACTTGTGTAATCAAGCAGGAAGTCCATGGATCACAGCCCTGTATTGGGCATCAACCACATCCTCTTCAAAGGAGAATGTGTGATGGGTGTTTGCATTGCATTTTTATATTGCTCTTTTGAATCACAACTTACTAAAACAAGAAAGCTTCTTCCATAGATAGCAAATCCTTTCTTGTAAAAGCTAATCAATTCTGTTAACTTTGGTACATTTCTGTTTCTCCAAATTAAAAACACTTGATAATATTTTTTAAACAATTGTTAATATTGGATTTGGCTTGTACTCCATTCAGCAGACATATGCCCTTGGATGTAGATACAGAAACCATGTAAATCATATCCTATTCATATCCTTAGAGAGATATTGAATATTGAATCAAAGAACAACAGGTTTTTATTTTTTTTTTAATGAAGGAACACAAGTAGAAGGTTTTGGAAAACAAAAAAATAAAATATTATAGCAGAAAAATACACAAAAAAAGGGCTTAAAGATGAAGAAATATGACTGACAGGTCAAATATCTAATAATTGAAGTTCCCAAAGGATGAAAAAAGGCAGATGAGAAGAAATTATAAAAGCCATAAATCAAGAATATTTTGCAGAACTGAAGGACTTGAAATCCAGATTAAAAGAACCACTGAGCACCCAGTACAATGAACAACAACAAGAAAATGATGTACCTAGGGATCATCATCATGAAATTTTACAACCCTAGGAATAAAGAGAAGACCCAAAAACTTTCAGAGAGAAGAAAAAGGTCATCTATTAAGGAAAACATTGTACTCCTAAGGCAATATTAGAAACTTGGAAAAAAAAAGGAAAAGCAACATCATCAAATTCTTTGTGAGAAGCATTTTCAGTCTAGCATTCCATACCCAGCCAAGCCACTAATCAAGAGCAATGGTAGAATAAATAGACCTTTCTGAACATCCATGGTCTTTGAAACCTTGCCAAGGTATTTGAAACTCTAGTTCGGGAATTTTCTCAGGAATTTCTGGAGAATGTTCTCCATCAAAAAAGGGGAATAAACCGAGAAGAGGAAGACATAGGATCCAAGAGAAAATGAGATCTCATGCAGAAGAATGTCAAACGGGATCCCTTGATGACAGAAATTTCCAGGGCAAAAGCTTTACAGTAGGCCATGAAAGCAACCAGTACAGATCGGAACGGAATGACGGATAGAAATGTCCAGAAGAAAACAAACAATCAAAAAAGTGGAAGTGATAGATTTTCTGATGTATTTGTGAGGAAAAGTTCATTAAAAAAAAAAAACAACTGGGGTACTTGAGAAGAACAGGCATTTAGAGTAAGGTACATAGAAAGCTAAGCAAATTAAAAAGAGAATAAGAATTATCTCAGGAGGAATACAAAAAGTTGTGCAAGAATAGAAAAATAATCACAACACATTATGGGAATCATAACAATGCAATCAGTGAATATTGATTTAACCGAAAATTATGATATAGTCATTGATTGACAGGGAATGATGTAAGAGAGCAAAATCCTCATCTATGGAAAAGGAAGTCAACAGATACTGTACTGCTCAGTCTTTAAATACGGTACTACATTCCAGTAAAAGGAAGGAAAGCTTCTTAGAGAAATGCCTGATTTCAGGTCTGGAGTAAGAAATGTACAAAATGAGCCCAGGACAATTTGTCACGCCTAAAAGCAAGGATGCTATCAAAGAAATTGATTTCTTTGAAATTTGAAATTCTTTGAAGTTTGAAATTTTTTGAAGTTTGAAGTTTCAAACTTTGAAGTTTGAAATTTTTCATTATAAAAAGAAAAAAAGAGTTGGAGTGTAGGGTTGGGAGGAAGTAAAGAGAACTTTTCTAGTAAATGAACTTCAGTCCTATTTGAATATTTTAAATAAGAATGTAAATGTATGTATTCCTCATGTAATTTCTAATTAACTGAAATTTTAGATTAAAATTTAAAAGAAACAATAGTGTAAGCAAATTTCTTAGAAGTGTGAAGTTAATTCCCATGGAGACTAATAAGGGTTGAAAGTCTTGGCTGAAGGGAAGTACAACAGGAACATGAAGAGGGGTGAGCAGGGAATTGCTGTTTTGTTGTTTGTAAGCCTTTTGGTCTTGTTTGGCTTTTAAATTATGTGCATATTTTACTTCAATAAAAACAAACTTTAATTTTAAAATATTTTTAATAGAAGATAATGGTCTTTGGGATCACATAGAACTTCATTAAAAACTTAATTTGGGCATTTACCAGCTAAAAGGCCTTGAGCAGAGGCTTAATCTCTCTCAGTTTGTTCACCTATGAAATGAAGATAATACAACCACCTGTGGAGTCACGAAGCTTTAACGTAATACATTTGAAGCACTTAGCCTGGCACATAGTCAGTATATGGTAGACATTATTACTGTATTATATTTAGAACCTTTGCCGAAGCTGAACTCTAAATCTGCTAAAAGCTGAGACAGATCTTCAAAGACTGCCAAAATACAGCGTGTATAGATATGGGCGTTGAGTGGGGGCCAGATAGTCTGTCCTCTTCCAATTTAAGGAACAGAGAAAGTTGGAGTAATTGTGCCCTTAGTGTATGAAATGTCCTCAGGAGTGGAAGTCAAGTTTCTCTCATGTAAAGGGACAGAGAAGCTTTCTCCAAGACACAAGAATACTAACAAAACTTTAGTGACTGGTCTGTACTAAACTAAACTCTGGTGATTTAAGATCCCAAAACTCTTCAAATCCAGTTAGGTGGTTGCAACTTGAATTAGATCCTGAGGGAGCTGAGAGTAAGCAAATTGGCTTTTCTACACTTTCAGTACATTGTTAACAGAAAGGCAGAGAGAATAAAGAAACTCTTGGATCAAATAAATGATGATCAGTATCAGTAAGACTAAATCAGGAAGACACAGGGACTTCCCTGTTCACACAGTGGTTAAGAATCTGCCTGCCAATGCAGGGGACATGGGTTCGATCCCTGGTCCCGGAAGATCCCACATGCCGCGGAGCAACTAAGCCCGTGCGCCACAACTACAGAGCCTGTGCTCTAGAGCCTGAGAGCCACAACTACTGAGCCCACGTGCCACAACTACTGAAGCCCACGCACCTAGAGCCCGTGCTCCAGAAGAGAAGCCACTGCAATGAGAAGCCTGCGCACCACAACAAAGAGTAGCCCCCGCTCACCACAACTAGAGAAAGCCCGTGCACAGCAACAAAGACCCAACGCAGCCAAAGATAAATAAATTTAAAAAAAAAAAGGAAGACACAATTTTTTTATATAGGTCTCAAATTTCTTTAAAATTAGTTATAATGATGTGTCAGTTTCTTATACACTATAGATGGGTTAAATTTATGCTTTTTAAGTTTTGTTTTAACAGAGAAGACGTAATTGACCACCCTGTGTTGCCAATTTGTTCTCCCTCTCTCTCTCTCTCTTTCTCTCTCTCTCTCTCTCTTTCACACACACACACACACACACACACACACACACACAATTAATTCATGTTAGTCTAAGTATCTAAGTGAAAGTTTTCCCATCTTTACTAAAAAATCAACTGCATTTTGAGTAGCTGTGATAGACCCAGGTGGCTGGCTAACCCACTCCTCTTTCCTCTACCCACCTTCACTCTAGAGGCTGGAAGAGGTCACTCTGGTAGACTTTTTCACAGCTAGGCTAGTTATGTGACCAGTTTCCAACCAACAAAGTCATGATGACATAAGAGGACATTTGGGGGCTTCTGGTAAGCTTTTTACTCTTTGCTTCGCTTCCCACCTTGAAGGAAAATGTGGGCTTCCACGGGAGTAGACATCCTGAGACCATGGAAAGTCACACTAACATGCTAAGAATAGTGAAATGAAAAGAAGAAAAAGTGAGCCTGGGTCTTCGATGACAGAGTTGAGGAGACGAACACATCCCTAACTGACACAGCAGCGCTTTAGATTTCTGTCCTGTTTACTGTTGAAATTTTTCTTTTTGCATGTACCAAGAAAACATTAAGATGCAAATCTGTTATATAAAATTTACAAGAATGCCATCTAAATGCCATCACTCCTGAAGCATTCCCCTTCAAAAATGCCACTTTCCCCCCAAAAAATGTAAAGTGTGTTCAAGGCTCCACCATCTTACTTCTCTTCACTAAGATGAAGAAAGGAACACAGGAAGCAAAGGCAGAGACAGGCTACACAAATTATCTATTAAGTGAATTCTTGGGGGAGATGAGGGATGTTTGAACCATCATGGGTTTCTTTTTTCCAATTGCTTCCTATACTCATAAAAATGTTTTTATTTTATATATTTTATTTTAAACTTTATGCTAAGTGAAGGTGCAGGCTCTTTAGATTCCAGCCGCATAGATTCCAAATAGTTGGTCATTCTCTCACATCTCTGTGACCTGAAACAAGTTACCTGATCACCTTAAGCCTCGGTTCCCACATCTATAAACTGGGGATAATGAAGATACCAAATTCATAGGGGTTTTGTGAGGGCTAGAGGAGCAAACCTACACAAAAATGTTAAGTATAGTGTTTGGCACAGTTCCAGGCTCAGCAAATGTTAGCTGTTATGACTGTAACCACTACAACTCTATTTAACAAACACCTATTTAGTATTTACTATATGCCAGGCACTGCCTTAGTGCTTGGCAAATATTAATTTACTTATTATTCATAAAACCCTGTGAAATTATTACTACTATTACTATTATTATATCAATTTTATATAAGATAGCACAGAAAAATTGAGGAACTTTTCAAGGATCACACAGCTCAAAGGTGGCTGAGCTGGAATTTGGACAAAGAAATCCTGGCTGTAGAATAGGTGCTGTAACCCCCTGCTCTGCTACCCCACCTTCTCCTCTCCCTTCCCTCCTTCTTGTTCCTCTCTAATGCTCTAGTGAGTGGTAAGCATTAAACAAACAGACAGGACCAAAAAGTTTCCAGTAACAGGCATAGAGGTAATTTTTAAAGACTTAAAAGCTTTTTGGTCACCTTTACTTAAAATATAAATTTTTTACTTAATAATATTTCTGTTTATTTTACTAAGTATCAGTTGCCATATTATAAGAGAAAGTAGAGTTTGAATAACATTAGCTACAATGAGTGCTTTCAATCATCCTCATTATTTTTTCATAGCAAGCAAAGAAGGCTCTCTATGTTTAAAGCAAGGAGACTTGCCAATTGTTTTCATCAGTAGGAGTGAAGATACCCATTTCACCTTGAGGCTCAGATATGAGACAGAAGAAGGCATCCTGAAGTAACTATTTTCAGTGGGATTTGAAATTTAACATATTAACTTGAATTTTATTTGCAAACATTACCTCTGACCAACAGACCTGTTAAAGACAGAGGCTGTTTCTTCTTTAAAAGAATGAAAGTATGGTGTTCCCAGAGAAGCTTTTCACATGAGTATATGAGATGCACAGTCTGCTGTTTCCAAACTCCTATGCAGACACTGCCACTTAGAATTTAACATTGTCATGTTGCCACTGGGACAGCTAAGTGTTATAGCTTCTATCTGCTCATGATGTACCTTCTCACTGTACCAGCAGCTGCTTAAAAATGTACATCACACACACATGAAGCATCCCCCTATGGGCCATGGGCTCCAGTTACCTGTAAAATAAACATGGACAAAATTAGCAGTAGGATACATGTGTGCTGGTAGGATGGCATTGGCTTCAGGTGAAAAGTGAAAGAAGCCAAAATCCTAATGACCATCTCATTCTAACAGGTCAGCTAAAAAGATGCTGTAGCCCTTTTCTTCCTCTTCATTCATTTGTTGACTGAACTGAGGTCACACTGAAAGATACTAGTCTGCATGGGGTAGCACTTAATTCATCCCCTCCCCCTCCCTGCCACCAAAATAATCCAGAGTGGCAGGGGTTCCAACAAAATTAAATGCAGGAAAAAATAAAGATACTGGTATGTCTTGACTATGTTTTACTCATAACACTCTAAAAATTCATTGCTAAATGAGTAATTGAAGAAGTAGAGGAGTCAGCAAACCTGGGAAAATTATTTAACTTCTCTGGGACTTGGATTTCACAAGGCACATACTCTGCATTTAATCATACTAAGTTATTTTCAGTTTCTTGAAGGGACCGCGTTTGTTAAATATTTGTATTTCCAGCCTCCACATCTATTGTCTGTCACTTAGTAGCTTCTCAGCAGATATTAGTTTTTTTCGGGTTTCGGGGGAAATCTACCATAATCAATAACTGGGAAAGAGAAGGAATATAACTGCTCATTTGCTATTTTCTGCCTCGGTCTCTCATTACACAATTAGTTACGCTTGTATGAATGTAAAAGCTCTGGGAAAATAAATCATTTCCAAGAATTATTAGAGCAAGAGGCTTTGCCTTGGAAGAGATCAGAGAGTTGCAGCAATGTCTCTACTGTTAATATAGTATACTTTTACTTTGTTTCTGGATGGATATAGTTTTTACAATGTAAATGAAAGATGTAAAGAAAACCCAGAAGCCTGAAACAGACCAAACTAAAAAATAAATTATCAGGCCAAGAATAGCTCTCACTGTACTGTATTGCTTTCATTTACTTATGTGTCTCTCCCTTCTACCAAACTATAAGCTTCCTGAGAGCAAGAACTATATCTTACCCATCTTCGTATCCAGGGATGCTGCTCAATGTATTTCACAACCAGTATGGGAGAAGCTTTGACCAATCAGAACAGATGCTGACTATAAACCACCAATGTGGCCGGAGGTTTGTGCTGGTTAAATATTAGTCCTAATCTATTCCTAGTGCCTACTAGCACAGTGCCTGGGGAAATACTAGATACTAAATAAATGTTTAGTGGATGGGTGAAGAAAGGAATTAATAAGTGCATGAATGCCACAAGCCAATCATCCCATGATAGCCCAGTTCTTCCAGGATTGTCCTACTATAGAGGATTCTCAAATCCTTCCACTCTGTAAATTTCCTTCGGACTCAAAGGCCTTGCACAATGCAGAGAGGAGGACTGCAGGTATTATGGAAGCCATGTGACCTAGAGTCCCCTGGAACTGTTCGCAATGGATTCAGTTAGCCCAGGGCTTTTTGACAGTCCCTACAACCTCGGGTATTTTTAAGAACATAATCTCAGTAATAAACACAGAAAGCAACGTAAATGAGGCTTGTTGTTCCAGAAAACAGGCTGATTGTCTTTGTGCTTTTGATACAGCCATGCCTAGTTTGGATACAGAAATGACTGATTTGTAAGAGGTTTCTAATGGTTATTTTATGTTAAAATAGGATTCTGTTGAAAATATTTTTTATCTTCCCATTCTGTAATTTTGGATAAGCATTTGTATGTGTTTCTTTATAAGAATATATTGTAGAAAGGAATAAAAATTATTATTGAAGTTTATGAAAAGATATACTTTCCTACTACATAAGTTTGTAAAATAAGTCTTAAACCCCATTTCTGCCCATTCATCATCAACAAAGCATTAAATATTTACCAGATCCTCAAATGGGCAGTTGTCAATTAGAAGCCACCCGGCATTCATGGTCCTTTCTTAAGAGATGCATATAGTCTCGCTGGGGCAGGAAATCCAGAGACTTCCCTCCATCTAAAAAAATTAAAGAATTGACAAGGGCTGTCAGGCCCTTCTTCTCACTGTCCAGGCATAGTCAAGGGTGAACATGCAGCCTAAACTAGTCTGATCACTCTATGCAGGCATTTTTTAATTGTCAGCAGAGTGACCTAAGCATAGAAAAGCAGATGGAGTTGATTGATTGCAGTGGCTGTGTCGATGGAGGATTCTCAAATGCTTCCTGCTGCAGAGATCTACTGGACCTGACTATGTGTCCTGGGCTTGGATCTTCATCTCTCCCTTCAAGCTTTCAAGCTCTTAACTTATATTTTCAAATAAATGTAATTCGAGTTGAAGTTAAACAAAATTAGTTTCTGTTATTTGCACTGAAGAACTAAAACTATATTTGGTATAAGGAATTAGAACTATAAACAGGTATATAGTACTGTCCTTGTCCTCAGTGACTAGACAACCTAGTTGAAGAGGGAGAGAACATAAGTCAAAGTCCAAGCAAGAGGCAGAAAATAAGCATGGTGGTACTGGAACAGAAGGAGAGAATCTGAGTAAATTTGGGGGTCAGATTTGGGATGAAAAATCATCCCCCTTCACCATCCTCACTCCTAGACTTTGCTCAGTTAATTGATAGACAGCCTTGACTGCAAGGTGTCTATATAGGCTAGATAGTGGAGACAGAAAAGGAGCAAATGTGGCTGCTGCACTCACTCTGAGAAGTGCTATCTAGTTGGAGAAACATGTCATACATTAAAATATTAGAAAGTAATACAAAACAGGATATAGCTCAGTGTTAGATTTGCTCATGCAAACCTGAGGTACTATAGGACTTCAAAGAAAAGAGTATGTATAACAGAGAAAAACAAACCTGACTCCGTATTGGATCTATTCCTTTAGCTCCAACCTCTGTGCTCTGTTGCTTGTGCTTAGTTATACTGGCTCTGCACCTTTGCAAAAGAATGTTGCTTCTAGCCTGAAATATACATAATAGCTCTTTCTCAAGGCTCTGCCTCCCAAGCTTGACCTTTAAAGGTATAACACTTTTCCATTCATATAGAGATAAAGTGTTGCAGAACAGAGAATAACATTTATCTTGTTGGAGGTTTACAGGAACATCATGAACAGACATACTTGGACAGCTGCAAGAACAAAGGACTGTCACATCCACTCCATGGTCTGGAGAGCAGCAAAAAGTTTATAACAACCAACCATACCCCCTCCTCTTTTTGTATAAAAGAAGGCTGAATTCTAACTTGGGTAAGATGGTTCTTTGGGACACCAGTCTGCCATCTTCTCAGTCTGCTGGCTTTCCAAATAAAGTCACTATTCATTGCCCCAACACTTCATCCCTTGATTTATTGGCCTGTCATGTGGTGAGCAGTACAAGCTTGGTCTTGGTAACAAATGGACTGTAGTGAAGTCAGACATCAGAGAGAAGATAGAGCATCAGCTAATTCACAGCAACCTGTAAATTTTGCCAATTCCATGAAAATATTCAGTTTATTTGTTTGCTTCTAGGCATTATTTAGATCCAAAATTAAATCCTCTCATTTATATTTTTTAAATCTTATTTCTTTAGATATCATGGACATCTATAGCGTGAATTAAATTTAAGAAAAATAAATTGGCTGAGTTGTCAAAATACACACACACACACACACACACACACACACACACTGATAATAGAATTTACATTTAGTTTTATCCTTCAGTGAGAGAATAAATGAACAGAGAACATCAATTTTTTTACATTTTAATTCTTGAAAGTAATAATTTCTCATGAAAATGTATTTCAAAAATTAACTCTTATAGAGAAGTTACAATGTATCAGCACTGTCCTAAACACTTTACATATTTAGTATTAATTTCTTTAATGAAGGCTGGTAAATATTAAACAATCCCCCCAGGGTGGGGAGTGGGTGGGGCACTGATTTGTAGAGTCTACCAATTTCTGTGGTGTAAATACTCCCACCCTGGAGGATGTCAAGCTACAGTGTGATTTCACTGAGTGCGGAGGTGGAAAGATGAGAACACTTGGCTCTCCGTAGTCCTACAGTCAGCTCTAGCACACTACTTGTTCTGACATCTCATGTCCTTGAAACTGATAGGTGGGATCTGAAAAAAGACTTAGAGGTCAACTTGCAACATCCACATTTTCAAATATGAAAAATTAGGCCCCCATGTTGATTATTGACAAACCCATGATTACATTAGCAATTAAGAGCTGACTATGGGACCTGGATAGACAAGAGGCTGAACTCTAAGCTAATTGGTCAACTTTCCATTCAAAATGCAGTCCAGTTCTGAAAGCAGGGTCCGTCTTCTTAGTTTCAAGAGATGTCCAAATTTCAAGTCTCCTTTTCATATTTATACACCCTTCCTGGCTATTAGTTCAGGCTTCCCTCCCTAAAGAGTGACTAGATAATCTTGTCACTGCCTTCTGTTTTGTTTCTTGCACAATATATAAAAAGACAATCAAATTGGGACCAGCATGTCCACTTCTGTGCCTATGTGACTATCCGTGGGATGGCACTTGGTCCCACAGTAGCTTTCCCACATTCTGTCACCATTCCTGAAGTTTCACAACTTATTCCTCTGGATCTTAAAAAAATTTTCTACTTTCCTAAGTCCAGTACCACAAAACTTCCTGGGCAAATTATTTTGCCATATATGTTAGGGAAAGTCTATTTATAGAAAACTGAGAAGAAGTCATGGAAATCAAATGTGTCTAAAATTTTTTAAAGTTCATTATCAAAAGTGGAGTTAAGAAAACCCTATAATACACCTTCATTTATTTAACAATTTTGCCCATGTTTGAAGTTAATATCATAGAAACTTTTCCATATGGCAAAATTTTACTTGTAAAGGCTACTAAAATCTAAAATTAAATTCTGTTAGATAACTCTCATGAACAATAAGAAACTATATTTTTCTTCTTTTGTGCTTGTTTTTTTTAATAATAAATTGTTTAATAAATGCCTTCTGTGTTGTTTTGACTCTCAAATGACTTTTTTTACTACTATTTAGAATACTCAGTAAAGCAACGGTTTTGCAAGGGCCTATAGACCTTGTTACCAAACGTACAACTGTGCTAGTTTTAGAACTGCTTTTGGATATTGGTGTTGAGGTGTGGGGTTCATTATGCTTTGGGAATATTACAGTGAACTGGCTGGTCATCAACCCTATAAAATGCAATCTGTTCAGCTGACTGATCAGCCAGAAGATTGTTTCCTTTAGCAGATGACACAGAGAGGATATTTGCTTTATCCATGAAATATATATTTACTATAAATAGTAAGCGTAACTTTGCATCTCTGAGTGGGTGAAAAATGATCTATTTACTCTGAGAATATCAAACCAGCAATCTTACAGATCTCAATGAAAAGGGGGAGAAAAAGGATTTGAGGGACTCCGTGATGACCGGGATCATAGAATGTTTCAGCTAAATCATCTTCTATCCCATCCGCCCCCTTCACTCTCAGATCTAACCCTCCTCTTTACCCCCTCCCCTCAGAAGCTACAGCAAAGATAACTTAGATAGCTGCCTTCAAACAAAACCAAGATATTGCCCCTTCTCCCATTTCAGGAGCTAGATTTCATAATCCTCACCCGCACCCATCCTCTCTCCCATGGCAGAGCCTAGACAAGCCACTCTGCCCTCCACTTGGAGATGCCCCCACCCCGACCCCAAGCCCTGGTACTCTTTGGCTTCTGGGCAGTTATTCATTGATTTCTTGAGGGTTTGTTTTGCTCTCTTCCCAGAAGAGATTTATCACACACACACACACACACACAAAATCAACAAAGGTGAGGAGATACCTCAAAATATATTTAAAATGCATTAAGAACTTAGGTAGTTGCTTTGTCTCAGGACACTCTAAATTAATTTCTGCACTGCATCCTTGCCTGACCTCAGGGAGTTAACGTCCCCAAGCAGGATTAGAGTAGCGACAGGCAGGGAGAGATTAGATGTGCTCTGGGACAAAAATAAGCAAAGGAAACAGGGCTATGCTTTCAGGCATGGATTAATTTAATTTTCTGGGAGGGAAGAAGAGATTGTTTAGGGGCTTAAATCCATAGGGGTATCTCAGATGCTGATGAAGTTTGACTTTTCATGTTGTTTTTTCCTTTTTTGAAAGATATAAAAGATGAGCAGAAAAACAACTCATTACTTTTCTGGGAAGGAGAGACTATAGGGGTTTATTTTAATAATTTACGTCCTATTTCCATAACATACTCTTTGCACAGACTATACCTTTTAAACACATTGTTAGGAAGAGGCTGATATTCAGTGTGATTTCAGTTCAGGAACGCAATATTTAATCCCTTAGAGACAAAAGAATGTTTAACCACTGGATATTTATTCGAGAAATCACTAATGAAAAATATTCTGAGCAGCCCAATTTTACAATTTACACATGGAATGAGAAAATGTTCATTTGGGGGGGAAATATTGAGTAATTTAGATGGGGATTTGCTTATAAATAAGATGAAGTCTAGTACCTGTGAGGGGCTGGGGAAAAGTTTGGGGATGAGGGTGGAGGACACCTAACAGAATCCTCCAGGAAAGCCGGCTCCAAGGAAGTGTTCTGGGCAGGGGCCTGACAGCCTAAGGTCCCCTCCTGGACCAGCTCCAACCAGCTCTGACCTTCATCACAGGAACCAGCTCAATTTCTAGAGGTGCTGGGGGAGGAAGGCGGCAGTGTGAGAAGCCAGACGGGCCAGTGTAGCTTTGAAATCCAAACATGTTAAAACTAAGTGGTATCATCACAACCCCAAACACCTTAAAAGAAGGTTCCCTATCTGTGAGGGAACTCAGCATCTTTAAACAAGGTCCTAAATACACAAAAAGGGATGGTTAGGAAACTCTCTTTTCTCCTCAAGGCTAAATTAGGAATGTTTATTAAGCAACTCAGACAAATTGTACAGAGAAGGAAAGTGAATGACAAGTCACAAGGACTTACTAATTTAGCTACAGTCTAACACCAAGTCCAACACCCTAATTTAAATGACAATGTATGTTCTCCCATGACACTTTCAGCCACAAACACTACTGGCTACTTAATTAAGGCTAGGTGATACTTCTATGGAGATAGGAGACCCTTTACCCCTGAGCACTTCCCGGCACTGTGGCTTTATGGGTGACACAAAAGAAGAGGCAGCTCAAACCGTGTGCTCTTCTGTGCGTCATTTTACCTCTTGCCCTGTAGCTCTGTATCCTCCAAGGAAAGGTTCTATCTGTTCTCAAAGGTGATTTTGTAAGCAGGTAGGATAGGGAAGTCCCTGGAGAAAGAGAACCAGGCATGGCTTTCTTGACAGAAGAGAAGCCATTTTTGGCCTAAGCCATTTTGTGATCTAAGCCTGGCCACAATGCTCATCCTTAAACAGGTCTCGGTAATTAATGATCTTAAGGGAACAAAAGAATGCAGAAGCAAAGGACTGTTATCAGGAAAGAGATAGCAAAGATAATACGTCAGTTGTCCAGTTCTGTTTCAATGGTAAAGATTAGCCTGAAGCTCTCAAACACCAGATCAGCTAAAACCTAAGGGATGATTATGTTGACCTTTTCTGACCCTCGTGACTTCAATCAACTAAAGCTTGGACTCTGTCAACAGCCCAAGCCCCTTCATGAGACACTGCTTTGGGAAAGAGCCCTGGTATTCTCCTTACTTGCTGCAAGTAATACATTCTTCCTTCTCCTGCTCTTTGGCTTGCTTGTGTCTTTTGGCTTAACACCTACTAAGAGGCAGTTTTCAGTTAGAAACTTTATAGGTAGGTCGAGTAGGCGGCTGTCTGCTCTGGTTCAAGGCTCCTTACTCCACCAAGTTTTGTTCATTTGTCTCTTTTTTAATGGCTTTATTGAAGTATAGTTTATATACATAAACTGTACATATCTAAAATGTACACTTTGATGTTTTGGCATACGTGTACAACCGTGAAACCATCATCAAAATCAAGATACCAAACATATCCATCACCCCCAAAAGTGTCCTTGTGCCCCTTTGTAATCTCTACCTCCTGTCCCTTCCCACTCTCTCAAATTTGCTTTGCATTTTCTAAAGTTTTAGATACATCGTATCATATGATATATACTCTCTAACTCCTTTCACTCAGCGTAATTTTTTTGATTCACCCATTCTGTTTCGTGTATCAATAGCTTTTTATTACTCAATCAAGTTTCCCTATACAACCTCCTCAAATTTTAATTCCACCATGAAACACCCCATTTAGTTTTTGATCTTTGACTTGCCACTTTTTTTTTTTTTTTTTTTTGCGGTACACGGGCCTCTCACTGTTGTGGCCTCTCCTGTTGCGGAGCACAGGCTCCAGACGCACAGGCTCCAGACGCGCAGGCTCAGCAGCCATGGCTCATGGGCCCAGCCGCTCTGCAGCATGTGGGATCTTCCTGGACCGGGGCACGAACCCGTGTCCCCTGCATCGGCAGGCGGACTCTCAACCACTGCGCCACCAGGGAAGCCTGCCTTGCCACTCTTAAAAATGCAAATCTTTACCCAAAATTTGTCAGTTGACAACTTTGTGGGGGGTTAGGTGGTAGCTAGCTGTGAATCCAATGCAGGCTCCAGGGAAGAATATAAACAGGGATTAGGGCAGCAGGACTCACCAGAGATAAATTTTGAATTTTTGCTGCCTTAGTGACGACCACACTCAGCCTATCTCGTATGGCTACTCTAATTAGCTTCCCTGTCTTCGGTAACTGAATCATTACCTTTCATTCTTACTTGGTTTCACTGCCAGCCAGTCTCATGCAAGCTCCAGGGTTGGGGCTTTCTCTTACACATTTCCACCCCTTTTGATTATTGAAGAAGACCATTCTGTTGCAGGGAGACTGTACTGCTGAGACAGTCCACAATCTCTGGGATCAACTGATATCATCAAAGTCTCTGACAGTGGAGAGTTACGTGGCAGCTTCCCCAAAGCAACAAGCTGGGCTCCTCTGAAGTCTCCCAGCCTCACTAAGCACCTGGTCCTCAGTAGTCTCCTGCACCAGCTCCACGCACGGGGTCCAGCCAGCCCTCATTCTCTCCTCTCCCCTCCCTCCAATCTTCTGTGAGGGAACTTCCTAACTCCTGCCCCTCCTCCATAACTCCTTTCTAGAAACCCTGCTTCTGGTCTCAAGGGATGGGAGGACAGTGTGGGTGGAGCAATTTGTTCTTCCATTTCATTCCAAATCTATTGTTAACTCATACCATCTGGGGCTTGTTTACTTCACGTCTTTCTTCCTGATGATTATCAGGAGTGCGACTTGGATAATTTACTTTTTAAATGATAAGTATGGGGCTTCCCTGGTGGCGCAGTGGTTGAGAGTCCGCTTGCCAACGCAGGGGTACACGAGTTCGTGCCCCGGTCCGGGAAGATCCCACTATGCCGCGGAGCGGCTGGGTCCGTGAGCCTGCGCGTCTGGAGCATGTGCTCCGCAGCGGGAGAGGCCACAACAGTGAGGGGCCCGCGTACCGCAAAAAAATAAAAAAAATTTTAAAAAAAGGATGGGCAAACTATTAATCTTTTAGTCCCAGGAAAACAAACTTACGTCTGGGATTAATGTGGAAGAAAGGTCATGCATAAATAAGTGGGGAAAAGTAAAATGCCAACATTAATATTTCAAGATATTGTTACTACATGTATTTAAATAATTTATATGTACTTGAAATCCCTTAATATTAATGTACTCAGAAACATTTTTTAACAGAATTTAGTAAAATATTTCCAGATCTTAGAAATACCTACAATATAGCAGTAAGATTTACCCATCAAGATATGCCTTTTGACCCAGAGAGCCTACTTATCTGTGGTTAAATGGAAAGATTACTTTGCAGTGCTTTAGAAGGACAAAAACTGGACATGTTTAAAAACTGATATCCTCATTATCCAAAACCATTTACCAAATAAATGTAGCAGGTCTGCTATCTTGAGCAAGGGGAGTCAAGTTGGGTGAACCCGCATGAGGCCCTGAGGACCACTTCAAGACTATCACTTTCCCTTGATGTGAAAAATTTTGGTCCCTCAGCAAAGCAGGGGGCTTGACAGTAAATAGGAAACAGCGATTCAGGGTAAAGAAAGAGGGTTAGTGTTAGGGTTAGACTTAGAGTTAGCCTGCAGTTAAAGAAAAACTGAGACTTATAACCAAACTTGTTTCAAACTTTTCGGAAGGCAGTGCAGCTCCCCACGTGCCCCTGACTAATGAAGGGCTTCCCTCCACCCAGGGGATCCGGTGCTTCATTGAGACCATATGGGCAAAGGTCTGCACATCCTGGAAATGCATCAAGAAAACCATGCCAGCAGATTTGATCAGAGGGGTCGAGTGGCAATTTCATCCAAAAATGCACCCTCATACACACGTTTGAAGGTTTCAAAGACCGTTCATTCGTCAAGTGCTGTCTCTATGATCAGCTCAAGCCAGTAGGAAATGAATCTTGCCCTTCACAGAGTAACCATCTCTTCTTGTCTCAAAAGCACCTCAGCTCAATATCCTTTTAGAGGCAAGATTCCTTTATTTTCATTCAATGTACATGAGTTTGTTTGATCTTTCAGGGGCCAAGAGGAGACTCATAGTCTAGGAATCATAACTGATAACCCTCATATATTTATTTTTTTAAATAATTAAATGGCAAAACTATTCTAATACACTTGGCAATCAGGACATCTTCAGTTTATTTTTTCCTTTTTATTTTTTAAATTTTTATTGAAATATACGTTTTTTTTGGGGGGGGGATGTTGGCTGCATCAGGTCTTTAGCTGCAGCATGCAGGATCTTCGTTGAGGCATGTGGGCTCTTCTGTTGCGGCACACGGGCTTCTCTCTAGTTGTGTCATGCAGGTTTTCTCTTTTCTAGTTGTGGCACACAGGCTCCAGGGTGCATGGGATCTGTAGTTGTGGTGCGCAGTCTCCAGAGTGCGTGGGCTCTGTAGTTGTGGCATGCGAGCTTAGTTGCCCCGCCACATGTGGGATCTTTGTTCCCTGACCAGGGATCAAACCTGCATCCCCTGCATTGGAAGGTGGATTCTTTACCACTGGACCATCAGGGAAGTCCCCTGAAATATAGTTGATTTACAATGTTGTGTTAAGTTTCAGTTGTACAACAAAGTGATTCACTTATAGATAGATAGATACACATATATTCTTTTTTTACATTCTCTTCCATTATAGGTTATTACAAGATATATAGTTCACTATGCTATACAGTAGGTCCTTGTTGGTTATGTATTTTATATATAGTAGTGTGAATATTTTAATCCCAAACTCCTAATTTATCATTCCTCTCATCTTTTTCCTTTTTTAAAAAGCACCTAGATTTCCTTGAGATTCTGAAGATACCAGCA